>NC_047033.1:7901337-8258728 GCF_902652985.1 Pecten maximus | reverse complement strand
TCTTGATTAGTTCAAATGATGAAAGGGTTTATTGCAATTTTACAGAACTTTTCAAACTCTAAAAACTAATCTACGTTTAATAAGCTGACATATTTTTCCATCGTTTAAGTATGACCAAATTCCCTGATTCACCAACCTTTGAATTAACTTTTTTCTTTCGTAAATCCTTTTCAGTAAAACACATTTTAATCCAAATATGTATTAGAAACTATCGACATACTGTTGCTAAAAGGAATGTGATTAACTTATTTAGATGGGATTTTTGAAAATATTTGTTTTGATTTGTTAAACCACTAGACAGGTATAAAACAAACATCAGCTTATTACTGTTTTTAGGGACGGAAATGTTTGATTGATATCGTAATTGAATTGTTGTTGTACGATGTATGTATTAGGTATATC
Source organism: Pecten maximus (assembly GCF_902652985.1). Classification (NCBI taxonomy): domain Eukaryota; kingdom Metazoa; phylum Mollusca; class Bivalvia; order Pectinida; family Pectinidae; genus Pecten; species Pecten maximus. The sequence continues at coordinate 8,258,326 of NC_047033.1, read as the reverse complement.
ACGCCGACAAGAAACACTTACTGATGCTGATGCTGATATATATTGTATCCAAAACAGAAAATCAATGCTGTCTTTAATTTTACGTTTGGAAGTATGCTCACATGTAAGCTACTTTATTGTACACTGATTATTTTTATAAAGTGTACGCTTGAATTATAGAACATTTTGCATGAACTATTTCTGTTGACATTTTTCAAAAATGCATGAATGTTTGAATTGTTCTACATCAGCACAATTTGTCTGTGCAATAGATATTTCAAAAGTTACCCCTGTAAATTATTAACATTGAATAATTAATAGTAATATTATACATTAGGTATATTAAAGTGTGATGCATGATTTAAACAATGACGCTGTCAAGTCATACTGCCTACACGGATGAAACCATTATGTTCGCATTGTGATGAGCTCATCACGGCGAATGCACAATTTATCTCTGTTATTCAGTAGATGCTTCTATGAAGAATAGTGTTTCTATGTTAACTGTTAAACTACTATTATTTGTATCGTTCTTCATACAACTACACTTTGTCAATAATGTAATTGTGTAATTTAATGGCATTTACCTAGACTAGGCTACAGACGATTAACAGCGCATTAATAATATGATATCGAAATTTGTGTAAACCTTTTCAAAATCATTTTTCTATTTACGTTGTTACTGTACATGTATATTTACTAATTTCAGCACTCTTCAATTTTAGCGGATATTATGTTGATAAGCGCAATGATAAACTAATATATTTTTCTAAGGAAATAATATACAGAAAGTGTAATCATCACAATTATGATTTAGCGCAATACTTTCCTCGTGAAAATCGCTGAAATAGAAAAACCTCTGAAATATGTGTTAATGCTGATTCATCATGTAATTCCACTTAACCAGCGGGCGGCGCTCCGGTAGATCCACTCACGGATGACTCGCAGAAGACTCGTTCTAGCAATGATACTGTACTGGAAGTTCCCAAAGTGGAAAAGCAGCCCGAAATACGTAGTCATGGTAACGACAAGGAAAATAGTACTGATAGATGTACAAACGAAAACGAAGTCGTCAAATTTGACAGTAACTCTGTGGTGGACGTAGCTGTGAAAAATGCCAACGGCGATGCGACGGCGTCTGGCGAGTCTCCTGTTTTAGCAACTGGGTTAGGTGCCGATGTAAATTCCAGTGGTATTGGAGAGCATGAAAAAATGGAAGAGCTTGCCCATCAAAACAACGAGAGAAAATTCGAGGAAGCTAATGATGACATATATCAAAAAAATAAAGAGGACTTTACGGAAACAGACAATAGCGCAGGAAATAAATCTACAAGACAAGTCGAAGGGGATATCGAAGGTTATGGCAATGACGATCAGATAGCACATCAGGGTGGTACATCTGCTATCCAGATCAGTGATAGGATACAGGGAGGGGAAAATGCTGGCAAAGAAGCAGAAATCAATGATAAAGATATTGATAGAGAAACGTCCCCGGAAGAATGTGCCGATATGCCTGCCAAAAAAGTTATATATAATTCAGGAAATAATGAGACTGGAATAGAAAATCAGACTCGTGAAGTTGCTGATTTTCAAGCTAATAGAAAACACTCAGAAGATTTTCAGTTCAAATATATAAACGACACGACGGGAAGTCGGCCTAGTTCGAAGAATTCTCGGGCGTCCCCTCCAAAGTCTGGGAATAGTCACGACAGACTAGTTGAGGACGACCCGAGGTTAAATTACGATATTGATGTATCAAATACAACCATGGTTAAAGGCAAGAAACATCCAAAAGGGGCGACCAATCAACAAGATACAAAAAAGCTCCAAACTAGATCGAAAAGTTCCGAATTGGCAGTAGGTGTGAGACAGCGAGAAAGAGTAACTAAGCAGAAGTCTTTAGAAGAAACATCGAGAATAAGAACTCCAAAGAGCACGGTAGTAACGAAGGAAGAGAAAACAACTGTGAAAGGAAAGAAGGATAAGGTATTGCCAACAAAAGAGTATCATGTCGGGAAGTCGGAGAAATTCCAAATCAAGGACTCTGATATGAGCGGGGGAGGAGATAGTGCTGGCAATAAATCAGAAACAATTAAGACACCAGATAATACAAAAGGTACCATACGAAAGGGAGCTGCTTCTTCTAAAGGCAAGATAGCACGCAAACCTAGAAGTGCCGATAATCCTACTAATCAGCAAAGCATTTCTAAAGATCCTCGAAGAAAGTCGGATATATCTCCGTATGGGATGCCGTTAACAGCCGGCCTGCAAAGTAAAAGGCAACACAACAATTGCCTGTACTTGAAACACAGAGATCACAAACAAAACCGAAAAAAAAGAAAAGCAGCGACTCGGTACGATCGCAAACTCTTTCATCAGATACAAATAACTCTATGAAATCGACAACTAGTAAATCTCGAGGGAAATCAGTGAGTTCTGGATCGGGACGTACGACAGCATCACCAATAAGGATAAACTCGAGCAAGAGAAAGAAAATATCAGAAGACGAATTGAGAGGGTCACAAACAACAAATGAAACCTCACCTGTTAGGAAAGAAATGAAAACTAAGCCAGCATCACCAGAGGAAACTGCAGCCGCGAACACCAACGTGTCATCTGATGAATCGCAGGTAGCTCGGGATGGTGAGTGCTGGCTGCTGTGTAATTATCCTACCGCATGCAGCATCCATGTATACAGTTCATATACCGTGCATCGTAGCCTAATCCCCAGTATTTATAAGTGTCGTTTGGTGAATTATATGTTATTGACTATTATTCTTAGAACGTTACAAAGAACTACAAATTATTGTCATATGATGATATGCCTATACAAGTGATGGAGTTAGAGCATGTTTCTCCGCTTTGCTGTATGTTGACATCAGTATACCTGTACATTTTGTTAATAAAAACACATGCTGTTATTGTCGTCTTTATAGTTGTGTTGTGTTTATTCGTGATATACCCGTGTAAATGTATATAGTCATGTATTATAATACGATACTTGTGTAGAAGCTTTACATTTTACGCACGTGCATATAATCCACACATTGGGGTCCATTTATATCGTGTTTGTTTGTTGATATGCATGTATGTTTATGTCCAGTCATCAAAAATCTATCTTTGGGGTAGCTGTAATATCATTTTAGGGAGTACAATATATGGCGGTAAACAGTACCATATTCCTTGGAGCAATATTTTGCTAACACTACCAAGGAGAAAGAATAAACGTTATTTAGTGTATGCGATGCTTATTTATTAGTCCCCTGCCGTTTGAAAAACGGGGGGACTTTAGATTTACCCTCCGTCCGTCCGTCCGTCCGTCCGTCCGTCCGTCTGTCTGTCACGTAACAGTTGTCCGGACAACTCCTTCTAAAGTACTACTCTGATCTTAACGAAAATTGGTATACATGATCAGTATAACATGTAGTTGTGCATTCCACATTTGTTTGTTTTTCTTTTTTTTTGAAAAACCATTTTTCAAAAAAAAAAAAAAATGGGAATGAATAGGTGCACTTCTAGCTCAGGCAGGGGACTTTGTATTGCTGCTGCAATACTATCCATCCTTGTTTAAAATAAAATATTGATTTCTTTGATTGTTTAAATGCATATATATTTCACAATTGCACAGTAAAACTAATATCAGTATGGAGATTAGTTTTTTTCAGTAACCTCCTCCATTAGTGTCGAGTGTTGCATAAAATCCATTTGAAGTAAATCGTCTACATGTACCTATCAGAAACGAATTGGTAAATCGTTGTTAGGAAATCCCGATTGATTTTTTTTCCGCAGATCAATGACGATGCTGCTAAATCCTAAGAGCTATGTACTGAAACCTAACACAAATAATGATATCTTTTCCAAGTTATGGCTATACTTTTTTCGCCATCTTTCTGTTGAATATGAAGTTTTTTATGGGGATATATTTATTTATTTTTGATCAGTTGTACCATATTGAAATTTTTCATTATATATATGTTGATATGTTAGATATCATTATAGAATGGTACACTACCACTCCACGATAATGATTTGTTTGTGTATATTCGAATTCCAATCGACAATTTACAGGTGTTAAAGAGGAGATTATCGACAGAGCCCCAACCTCGCCCACCCGACGTTCAGAGGGTTCGGGCAGACGCTCAGTTGAGGCAGCATCACCGCAAAAGCGGACACCTCTTCATTCGCCGACAAAGCGATCTCTCGCCGGCTCACCGACAAAGAGGTCCGCCCAGCCATCCCCTTCTAAAATGTCGCAGTCCTCGCGGCGACATACTTACTCACCTACAAAACAATCACGAGAAGTTTCGTTTAAGGAAGGGTCGGCTAAGGGGTCTATGAAAGGCTCTGCAAAGGGGTCAGTAGGTGGCAGGTCAGCGCCAGGTAGTGCTCAGCAACGAGCGTCGCCTGCTGCAGGCGGTTCTGCCACTGGGTCGGCGAAGGGGTCGGCGAGGGGGTCGGCAAAGGGATCGGTTGGAGGATTCGCGGCGACTTCACGAGATGGTTAGACTTGTGTTATGTTTGATGCTACCTTTTTGTCTAAAATGGTTGAAAATTAACGGTTTGTTTTGACAATGTATATTAATACTTGTAATGAGTCTAACGACGCATGACTCAAATCGTCAGAAATCCAATTAATCGTTCAACCCTTATTAGTATACTCTTACTACATAGGATGGTCTTCATCAATAATGACAACCAATAAAATTTTAAAGTAACAAATATAACGTTTGAAAGCTGCATGAGCTCATCTCACTTCATTGATCAATATATTCTCGCTTTTCTCCGAGATATGGACATAATCTAGTTGTAAAAGAATTTATTCGGAAAAATTACATCGGATTCTAATTGAACCTATGCCAACATCATTACAAAATCTGCTTGTGCTGATGTGCCGAAATATAACGTGATTTGGATTTTGCTTACAGACTGAAGTTGTCATAACAGATTTCTTGTAATCTCTCAGATAATGGAGACATTTAATCATATGGTCCCAGATTTTATATTGTTTTGATGTGTTTCATGCTGTTTGATTTTAACAGATTGCCAAGAAGATGCATGTTGATTTTGTTGTGGATGAGTTATCATGACTTGATATTAACCTGTAGAATATTGTACTGTGTTATTTGACCCATACTTATTGACATATTGTTGTGTTCACCATGTTCAACGATGTTATGATATCTCACATTGAAGTGACAGATAATACGTAGTTTTTGTAGTAAGAAACATTATGTACTACCCTCTGACAACTTAATAACAACCGAAAACAACATACCTTACCGGATTCAAATTCAAGTTCTTTTTTTAAACGTACAGTCTTCTCACCAAGACACTTGTTGTGTTATATAGATTTGAAATATGAAAATATTTGTTTCATGACTGCAAACGGAAAAGTCAAAATGTCACTAACTTCTGTGTATACATAAAAGAGTTCTAGATATGGTTTTGTTTTCAAGGCATCGTCTACAGACAATCATTTAATGATTTGCATATTATGAAAATCGCTGAATGTAGATGCTCGGCAAAGAGATATTAGTTGAATTAACATAATGATAGTTTATATAGTAGTATGATTCCCACCGGGTCAGTTGGATGTATTACATTCTCAATATTAGGTATTTACGTCATTGAGAGATATTTTTCAGTCTTAGTTATTTACTCTTTAAATTACATTTTGAAATTCAGCTATAGAACCAATAATAATTTTCTTATTTTTCTAATTTGTTATATTATTTCTGTATATTTTGCCTGCGTGTTTATTTGTTTTCTGTAATATTTCAAAAAATACATTCATATTGATTGATGCATTTAGAAGCTATGCTATTCTGTAGAGCAGTAGATGTATGCTTACCAATGAATTTATTTTTCAGAACGCTACTCAGACGACGTGATTGTTTCTATCATGGACAATCACCGTTGTACTACATTGGCTTTGTGCTATCAGCAATGATTTGAAAATTTCATATTCAGACCACGTTTGGTGTTAAAGTCTTTGTAAATTACGATCCACGGTATTTAATAATGATTTTTATCACTCTAAAATATGAAAGGTGTAAATGTAGGCTTGCTTAAGATATGCCATTTTTTTTCGTTTTCTGTTAAATTTTTCAGTTAGCATTAGCATGTTTTTAGTTAGAATTTGCTTCACGCTTACCACTGCTATTTTTAGGAAAAGATGACGAAGAGGAAATTCCAGACGAGGCACAACAACAGGTCGAAGAGGAAAAAGGTCAAACAAAAGGTGGAACCTTCATGTCATAAATTGCATGTTTATATTAACTCTCTATCTTCTTAACTCTTGCAAAAGTGAAGATATCAACGCATTTGGTTTAGTTTGATAATGTAACTTTTGTTTAACAAAATTCAATTATAACACATATTGTTTCAAACTGATGATATTTGACCAGTAAGATAATACTTTTAAGATTCTTTTCATGTATCACTTGATAAATCGGTATTTTGTTCACATATTTGACAAGTTATTCTGATAAGTTAAAACTCAAAATAAGAATGTTTAACTTTTCACCACACTTGCCTATTAGCTGCTATTGAAATACAAATCTTTTACGAACAAAAAATGGATCAATCACTGGCTACAGGTGTCTTTATTAAATTTACATTTAATTATGAAATTTTAACATTACAATTTTTCAAGTTTTCACTGTTAAACCAACATGATATCTTAACTATTGCAAGTCTTCCAGTCGGTGGGCAAAGATGAAGGCGAAAAAACGACTGGTTTTTGTGTGGATCTTTCTTTTGAAAAAAATACGTATATATGATCTTCGTACTAATTCACCCGCATTCTTTGACTGTCATTTAACAGATTGGTTTCATTATTTGATTCCTTCTGTATCATTTCTTTAACACATGCTATTGTTATCTGACTTTCTTATATACCGTGTGCACATTAAACTGATCAGTTTACTTCTTTTAATATTCTTAATTAATTCATGTGGAGTTGTTCCATAACACTGATAATATTTATTGAAGAGAATGGGAATTTTTCTTCCCGAGAGAAAATGTATTTGAACCGTTGGAGCAGCTAGCGGTTATTATACGTTTTTGTCATGATGTTTCTTACTAGCTATGTATCATAATGATTATAATTATTATTAATATGTTTATTTTGCATAAACAAGCCAATTCCGTTTGGACACTTATTTACTGGTACCGAGAGACGTAATTCTTTTCACATCCCAGATACTTTTTTAAAATCAATATAGTTATATAAATTACTTTTATTCAAACTGATGGATTTTACAATAGAGTATCTATTGTTATTTTATAATTTATATCTTAATGTAATGTTGTGTTTATAATTGTAATGCTCTATTTCACTAACATATTTATTCCATTCAGGCTACGTCACTAAGACATATATGATGCGTTATACAAATACATGCCTTGAAATTATTTAAGCCATTCAATAAGTAATATTTAACATATTTTTGTTTATCTTAGTCACCATTTTTGAAAATATTTAGTATTGTAGCATTGTTTTGGTAGTATGTATGCAACTCAAAACCTGTTGCTATTTACCGTTCTTATATATAAGTTTCTTCACATGTCATAGATTGATATTATGTATTAACATAGTAGACAGCCAATTGTTACTATATAACAATCTACTAGCAAAAAGGGTTTTTTTTCAGCACCGTTAAGTATTTTGTATAATTTTTTATCTTTTTTTTTTTTATTATTTTTGTATTATTTTTGTATAAGTATTAACTTCTTCAAAACATGGAAGGTTTTTGATTTACCAATGGCTTGTACATGTTGTGTATCTCACCTACAAATTATTTTTACATTAGCCGCGTCACCACCACCCGCGGACACAAGCATTAAAGAGGAGGTAGTGGAAGACGAAACACAACAAATAAAAGGTTTAATATAACTTCTTGTGCACGCAACCTTTAACTTAACTCCTCTTGTATCGGTGCATGCGTCCTGCCAGTTTCTGCTGCGTGTGTTACTATAAATAGTTATATCTATACTATGCTTAGATCAGTATATGGACCATTCATTGGTTTACTCAAAAATGTGTAACTATATACTTATTACATATATGATGACCTTGGAGTTATAATTACATATTGTGCTCTTTATTACTAGTACAAGCAGTGCGCTTTTACATATCAACATGTATAAGATATAATTGATAGATCATTTGCGAATATTGGTACGGGACTAAATTGCAAAAAATATATGGTATACAATTAAAACATAAATCTATACCCCTAAAGGTGAGGAATCAAACGCGCCTATGTAGATACACTATAAAACGAGACTTACTTCCTATTTACCCAGGTAGATCTACTTACTAGACTAAGACGGTAATGGTAACTTTAACAGTTCACAGTATTTTGTCCGAGAGATCACTCTTACCTTATCGATATTTTTTGGTATCTGGGTTTTACGTCTCGATGTAGCTTAGATCGAATGACAAGGTAGATGGCTAAAGTAACAAAAAAAAAGGAAAAAGAAATGGTATAAGAAAAACTTAGATATATCAAACGTTACAACACGACGGCAAATCAATTTGGTTAATACAGTACCTCTCGGGCAGAAGCCGACATTATGCTGGGGATTCACGATGCAAGGGTACAAATGTCCTTATTTTCAAGAACATGTAGATAGTTGTCATAATTGACATTGGCGTGCAAACCACTTGAATATAAACATACACCTGCGGTGCAGTACCCCAAATAATGTGTGTGTATTAACTTGCATTAAACACCATCTCCGTATCTTTACACTTTTCTTACTCATTTCATCAGATATTTTATCAACATGCTTTTTTTTTAATAAGATTTATATAGGTTCTGTTTGACTTACGTTTGCGAAACTCATACCTAGACGCGGCGGAGATTATTAGCCACGAAAGCTTCGATATGTGTGAAAAGTTGTTTATTTTCCCTCGATATGCCTTCTATTGCTCTTCTTTCCTGACGAAAGGATATCTTCATTTCACAACTTTTTACGTTTGGTGGACCCATATCTTGATTGCTGACAAGGAAGCTTTATTTTACATTGTAAGAATTGTGTCCGTGATATTGGTCTCAACGAAATATTCTGGATTTCTGTTACATTTTTGGTCACTTTGTACTTCTGACGATTACCCGCCATACCTATCTTATCGAATTTCTCAACAAAAAAAAAATTTTAAATGTTAAATATTTTCTAAGTCATGTCCTTACTACTAATTGTAAGTAGATTCATTTTTATCGGTCAACCAAGGATGATTTGACGATTGTAGTAAAGATAGTTTTTGTTTGAAAATTCCATTATTTGCTAGTGTTACACAGAACTATTGAACTCTGAATAACACCAAGATCTGTTTCTGAAAAGTGCATATTCTCATATGTCCACACGCACATTTTGAAGCTTTTTCTGTATAATATTGTGAAGTCTCTTGGAATGGTGTAATGCTTGTCTGGTGGTCTTGCCTTCGTGTTGCTATGACGTCACTACAAGGACATTTTCCTGTGGTTTTAAGACATCTGGTGGTACTGTCTGCTATCTGTTTCGTTGGTGAATGCATTTACTAATGACGTGTTTCGTGCATGGTGTGTTAAGACGTTTGATGGACTCAATATACACAATGTATTGATATTGATGCAATCTGTGAAACGTGATTAAACATTTGTGAATCAGCGGCGTTTTGTAAGATATATCTTGTTTGCTCCGGATGTCTCTACAGAACAACTATAATACTGTTTTGATGTATCAAATATATCCCCCACGAATGTTTGTACCACGAAGCAAAGAACATTTTATATGATACAGTATATATTTGATATATTGCCAGAACATTTAGTCACTTTATTCAGTTTATTTTGAACAAATCTAGTCGCAAAATGTAGTTATTTACAGTATGCGTTTAATTCCAGCGATACCGTTTGGAATTATCGTTAACGTTGAATGTATATATTATTTACATTGTTTTTCGCCAATTTCAGGCTATATGTAAGATATATATATATATGCAAGTTGTGTACAAATTATTGATATTTATATATGTATGTGTGTGTGTGTATTTATTCACGTTTAACGTTTTCTAATATATCTCACTTACATCTATTTAATGTATACATTACAAGTATAAGTTTCTGCAATAACGGAACAACGTTTGGGTTTCCATTCAGTGATCTTTTTTGAGTTTTTTTTTATGTAAACTATTATATATGCAGATTATCAATAAGGATGTTTTGTAGTTGGTTCGTTTGAATGATTCTCCCGAGGATTTCCATAGATTAAATTACACATTAAACATTTTAATTTCATGTTAATAGACAGCTTCAGACCCTAAAATCTAATCTAAGAACTTAATTAGCATACAATGAGTCTTCAATCGAAATTATAGAAATATGAGAGACGTCTTGAAGTTTCAATTTTCTGTTTTTATTTGTGTTCTATTTTTATGTAATGTCTGTACAAGAGGGACGTTCTATTTTACAGTTCATTCAGCTGGCCAGGCATTTAATAAACAACTACAGATGTGTTTTTGTCTATTAGCGAATGATAGCCGATTATGAAAATGTTTATTACCTTACATAAACAATGTAAGTACATCTTATTTTATATTTCTTTATAATTTCAGGGCAAGATTAGAATGACAACAGTAGGGAGACTTCAACTACCAATTGATGTTGACAGGACAACAAATTAGGACTGTGATATACGTGTTCACTAGGCATACCTGGCGTCATGGAATATGATCATGAATCAATAACAAGACATGAACGCTTAAAATGCATGTAAATCTGTTAAAATGAAGGTGGTTTTTCAGACAGTGAATAACAAGAGGAAAAACACCTATGGCTATACAGCTGATATATTCTAAGAATTTTACCGAGAAATTAAAATATGCTGAAATGATTTCACGAAGAGGGAAACCATTTATCCCTCCTACAGAACGATTTAATATGTGGAATATGACAACAACAAAATTGAGTGTGGTTTATGGATCAATGAACATCTGTGATATTAAGCGGATGAAAGTGAATGCTACTTATAAATGTTTATTCAACAGTTCTATCTTACGCAAACTGCCAATGTTTCAACATTTATTTATTACTGTAAACCCATTGCAGAGAATAGGACAGCTTATGTTTTTTTTATTATGAGAGAGAGTGAGAGTGAAAAGAGAAAGAGAGGGAGGGAGAGTAAACTGTACATGTACAATGTATGAATATAAATTTATGAAGTGTATCTTACTCTGTCACAACAGCACGCTCAAATAGAAAATGTTCCGCGTTACGCAATTTGTATGAAATGTAACCATTTATAATTTTACTGATTTTGGTAGGATTACGCATTTATATTATATACAAAAACATTATTGACACGCGAAAAATATATATAACATTCTGACTTTTAATATCTTAAGTGTTTTAGAATTTCTACGCAGAAGTATTAAGTGTAATGTAAAGCACTTTGTTATTTGTGAATATGAAATCGAAATTCAAATTTTGAAATTTACCTTTTGAATAACTGTTTTTAGATTTACTTTATCATTTCAAATAGCAGCAATGAAGGTAAACAACAAATACAACCTATTTATGAAGATGTTATACGCAACTCATTTTTATATCTTATATTTAAACTACGGTATATTTTGTTGAAAATAAACAGCAATACCATCTTATATTTGAACTGTTTGTTTGTCATTTCTTAAGAGTAGACCACAGTGCTAATACATACATATATATGTAGATAACGCATTCAGAAGTAGTGTGCATGTTTGGTATAACATGTACATATACGCTTGGCAAATAGGAAAGTTTATCAAAAAAAAAGTTACTATGGACGGTCAGAAAGGAAATGTTATGCAAAAATGTTCTTGTGACGGCAGGAAAGGACATGTTATACAAAAATCATCTAACGACTGTCGGATAGAAAATGTTATCCAAAAATGATCTTGTGACGGCAGTATAGGACATGTTATACAAACACGTTCTTGTGACGGTCGAATTGGAAGGTTATCAACAATTATCTAAAGACTGTCGGATAGAAAATGTTATCCAATCGGAAAGGAAATGCTATTTAAAAAAAAAAATCTTATTACGAATGGATAGATAATAGTATCCAGAAGGATTTTGTGATGGTTGATGGTTTGATAAGAAATATTCAAAACGGTTCCGTGACGATTGGATAGGAAATATTATCCGTTATTTAACAGTTGACATTCAGTAGAAATACACATGTATCAAGCATACGTACTTACTTCTTGATAACCAATACAATAGTTCAAGAAAGAAATATGAAATGTGTCGATCTTCCCCACACAGTCGTCTCTACACACAGGAACTTGGTACGAATCCCCAACCCGTGGTCTGTATGATATGTAGTATTATACGTTATATATAATACATATGATATGTAGTATTACACGTGATCTATAATACATATGATATGTAGTATTACACGTGATGTACAATGTATAATATTTGTGATATGTAGTATTACACGTGATCTATAATACATATGATATGTAGTATTACACGTGATCTATAATACATATGATATGTAGTATTACACGTGATCTATAATACATATTATATGTAGTATTACACGTGATGTACAATGTATAATATATGTGATATGTAGTATTACACGTGATGTATACTACATGTGATATGTAGTATCACACGTGATCCAGTGGCGTAGGAAGTCGTCAAAAAGTGGGGGGGGGGGGCAAAATTGTTTTTATCCTTAAATTTTACGCACTAAACAAATCGTATGCTATCTTCGCAAAATTAGCCAATAATTATCATTTCAACATCCCATGATAATTTTGATAATTTATGTACTACAAAATAAGTTATTTACGCAAATCAGGATATATTATTTATGGCAAAACATGAATCACCAGGCCCGGCCAGGATTTTCGAAAGGGCGGGGGGGGTCCAGTAATTTAGTAATAATGCGAGCGCCGTAGGCGCGAGCCGATTTTTTTTCCCTTTTTGCGAGAGGTCTGGGGGCCGCCAAGCGGGTACCAGGGTGGCGAAGCCCCCCTGTGGATCTGCAATCGAAAGGGGGCAGTAATTTAGTGATAAAGCGAGCGCCGTAGGCTCCAACCGATTTTTTTTTTGTATTTCCTCGTACCTGCTGGTAATTAATATCACTCGAATAACGTTAAAACCGCGCATTCTTATTCATGTTGTGTTTCTGTCTTGTTCTCATTATGAACTCAATTAACTTCACAAATTATCATCAACTTATTGAATCTATGTGATGAAGTTAAGCAAAATTTCGTATTAAGATATAAATATATATTGACTTACCAGGCTAGTGCAGACGACCGACACACAGGTCTGAGGATTGATATACTAGTATAAAAGTCGGAATGTTCCGGATGTACAAGATACAGTTTTTATCGTTGCCTTCAAGAAAACATTATCGGTTCGAAAATATACAGATGTTTATCGAAATAAACATATAAATTCGTGTTTTTCCCCTTTTTTAGATTTTGGATGGCAAAAAGTGGGGGGGGCAAAAAGATATGTTTGCCCCCCCCCCCCCCCCCCCCCCCCCCCCCCCACTGTAAAAAGTGGGGGGGGGGGGGGACAATCGCCCTCCTGCCCCCCGCTTCCTACGCCATTGTGATCTATAATACATGTGATATGTAGTATTACACGTGATCTATAATACATATGATATGTAGAATTACACGTGATCTATAATACATGTGATATGTAGTATTACACGTGATCTATAATACATGTGATATGTAGAATTACACGTGATCTATAATACATGTGATATGTAGTATTACACGTGATCTATAATACATGTGATATGTAGTATTACACGTGATCTATAATGCATGTGATATGGAATATTACACGTGATCTATAATACATATGATATGTAGTATTACACGTGATCTATAATACATGTGATATGTAGTATTACACGTGATCTATAATACATGTGATATGTAGTATTACACGTGATTTATAATACATGTGATATGTAGTATTACACGTGATCTATAATACATGTGATATGTAGATTACACGTGATCTATAATACATATGATATGTAGTATTACACGTGATCTATAATGCATATGATATGGAATATCACACGTGATCTATAATACATATGATATGTAGTATTACACGTGATCTATAATACATGTGATATGTAGTATTACACGTGATCTATAATGCATATGATATGGAATATTACACGTGATCTATAATACATATGATATGTAGTATTACACGTGATCTATAATACATGTGATATGTAGTATTACACGTGATCTATAATACATATGATATGTAGTATTACACGTGATCTATAATACATATGATATGTAGTATTACACGTGATCTATAATACATGTGATATGTAGTATTACACGTGATCTATAATACATGTGATATGTAGTATTACACGTGATCTATAATACATGTGATATGTAGAATTACACGTGATCTATAATACATGTGATATGTAGTATTACACGTGATCTATAATGCATGTGATATGTAGAATTACACGTGATCTATAATACATGTGATATGTAGTATTACACGTGATCTATAATACATGTGATATGTAGTATTGCACGTGATGTATAATACATGTGATATGTAGTATCACACGTGATCTATAATGCATATGATATGGAATATTACACGTGATCTATAATACATATGATATGTAGTATTACACGTGATCTATAATGCATATGATATGGAATATTACACGTGATCTATAATACATATGATATGTAGTATTACACGTGATCTATAATACATATGATATGTAGTATTACACGTGATCTATAATACATGTGATATGTAGTATTACATGGGATGTATAACACATATGATATGTAGTATTACACGTGATCTATAATACATATGATATGTAGTATTACATGTGATCTATAATACATGTGATATGTAGTATTACACGTGATCTATAATACATGTGATATGTAGTATTACACGTGATCTATAATGCATATGATATGGAATATTACACGTGATCTATAATACCTATGATATGTAGTATTACACGTGATATATAATGCATATGATATGGAATATTACACGTGATCTATAATACATATGATATGTTGTATTACACGTGATCTATAATACATATGATATGTAGTATTACACGTGATCTATAATGCATATGATATGGAATATTACACGTGATCTATAATACATATGATATGTAGTATTACACGTGATCTATACTACATGTGATATGTAGTATTACACGTGATCTATAATACATGTGATATGTAGTATTACACGTGATGTATAACACATATGATATGTAGTATTACACGTGATCTATAATACATATGATATGTAGTATTACACGTGATCTATAATACATATGATATGTAGTATTACACGTGATCTATAATACATGTGATATGTAGTATTACACGTGATCTATAATACATGTGATATGTAGAATTATACTTGATCTATATTATAATATATGGATAAAAGGTAGGTCGAGAATTCATCCCTATGTCTCCTATAGATCTATAGATATATTTTATGATGAATACGACGTAAATAACTCACATGACACGCATATATACGTGATGCGGGTGCTGAGATATGAGTTTGATGAAAATGTCTCAAGACATCTCTCAGCTGTAATCATTACTAATTCGCAAAATTGACTTGACGTCAGCGAAGACCACGCCCATCTCATTATCTGTAACAAACAATGTGTGTAATTCTTCACACGTTTAGCTATCCCAATCAGTAAGTCGGCGTCTTGTTTGTGCCAGCGTGTAAATATTACAGAGAACATTATCATATAAACAATACTCAATTGTTTAGCCTAGTACAATGTGTATACTAGAAATGACGCATTTCTATATATAGTTGTTCTAAATTGTATCTACGTATAAAATTGAATGGGGAGTACTTTTAGCGCTAAAATATTTCATCACGAAAATTGCCATTTTTAAATAATAATACATTTCTAATCAATTCCATTATACCATAAACACATCATCATCGTATATAGCCACGCGTATGATAAGTTTAGCGTAACACGTAAATATTGGAGTGAAATATCGTTAACGTATTGATCAATAGGGTTGAATAATACTACCTCTACTGCACAACTAACGTTAAACTGAAGTGTGTCGTGTGTTCTGAACAATCTATTGATGCGACATCTTGTGTCTTGTCCGATATGAGGTAGAGATTTAATCAATAGCCCACCACATCTGTCGCATACTCATCCACGTTGTACCGGACAGCGTATAACAACGTTTAAATTTTATTTCAGTCTGAGTCAAGATGGTCTCCTTTCTGAATCTCATTTCTGTGTTAGTGGTTGTACAGAATGTTCAAGGATCAGATTTCTTTTCGTATATTAATTTGGAAAAATACTTTTTCATAGAAGAGGAATTGATTGGTCTAGCTAATGCGATAGTTGAAATGGAGAGGAAAAGTCATAGTGAGGATGATATACACCAGATTTTTCATCATTCAAGGTAAGACTCTTGTATGCTATTATATATATATATATGGGGCAAAGAAGTAATTCAAACAGTGTAAACAATAAGGTTTGTTAAATTTTCGAGGCAATCCGCCCCTTTATCAAAACACAAAAAATCACAAATACAATCACATAATATATATAAGAAGTACTGGAAATACAATAAAATACAATAAGAATAATGTTTTAGTAACTGGAGAAACCACAATGAACCCTTCGGCAAACGTGGGCCGAATATATATATTGTGGAGTGTCGCGATGGAATTAAGATGTAGTAGGCTCGATATTGACAATTTGATCGTAACATTATTTTATTTTGTTTATAAATAAACCTTATCGATTTTCAACGATTTTGAAACAAATTATACATTAGTGTATCAACTTCTATCAACCACGCCGTTTCGCCCGGATGGAAGCGCGAGAGGGATCTTATACCGTGGGTACAGCAGTACCCGGGGAAACCCCACATGGTCAGGCAGGTGACACCATACCTTTTCACGTCCGATCGGGAATCGAACCCCGGCTGCCTACCAGTAGTAGGTGAAAGGAAATTGTTTCCACTATGCCACCCGACCACAAGTCTGTTATCCAGGGCCAATGTAATAATTCTACATGCAGTTCATTAAAGAGTTATATCAAAATGTTATAATGGCCTTACCTTACGTCATGGCGCAACAAAATGGCTACCTTCGTTTGATTTCTGTCCTCAAATTCTTCACATTAAACTATGTCTAAATGCACTTTTGCTTTAATTCCGCATATTTGATGGAACTCGTTTCGATGTTTTTAACTTTTGTTCACATAGACTCGCAAAATTAAAACCTTTCAAACCCCGCTTCATCAAATTTCATATTAAATAAAATTTCATTTGAATTAAGAATCTCATATTAAATCAAATTTCATATTAGATATCATATAAATTATATATCATATTTAATGAAATTTCATATTAAATGACAAATCAGAATAAAGGAAATATCATACAATTTCCTACGTATATGAACACACATTTTCCATAAAAGGCCTTTTTTATTAACATTAATATGGTTAACTCGTCAGGAATCATATTTGATGTTAAAATATTTTATATGTGAACCGGTAAATGATTCATTCAGAATTACTAGGCACTGATCTACTTGGTACATCGTGTTGTCAAAAGTTAGGTGCGGAGTAAAATAAAGGAATTTCAGGTAGATCGGCTACAACGGGTACTAAACCTTGAACAGAATTTTTGTGAATTCAGAAAAAAATTGAGAAAAAGTGGGTGTTAAAAAGACAATAAATGGTTCTATTTAGCTGAGAAGAAATACAACCGAGGACGAAGTCAGTGATTGATGTTTTTCTAGGTTAATAAAACCAGGTATTAACCGAAACCAAAAGGTTATAACACACTGTGTGGGATTTATTATTGAATAGATATATTAGATTAAAAATGACTGCATGCGTATAATTTTACTCTATGTATAGCAGAGGGGGGATAACTCGTATATAAAAATAAACTTAAAAGGATGTACTGAACTCCTTTTAAATGTTTATATGCCGTGATTTGCTAGATTCGGGAAATGATGAATGAAATAGTTTACGGGCATCAGTAGGTTGCCATGACAACACATCAATACAAAAGAACAATGTTCATCCGTCGTCAACATAATCAAACCAATGTATGACTTTTTTTATAACCGAGACGAATGTATATTTTATACTTTCAGGATAATCCAACACGCTAAGAGTATACATATGGACGTGGTTCAATACGAAGACTACCTGGCCCATCCAATTAACGTATTTCACCTCACGAAGAGATTAGCATGTGACTGGAGACACACCATTACGTCACTTCTCCAGAGTTCCATATGTGTTAATGGTATACAATGTGTTACATAAAATGAAACGTTTTCGTGAAACATGACATTGAAGATTTGTTATGACGTATGCCAATCTCTCAACATTCAAGTCAAATAAATACTGTAAGCAATATGGTTTGATAATAAGAATATATTATCCGATAATAATTCCAGCAAAAATATTTTAGAATTATTGCACATAGGCTGCACAATGTTATTGCCCTTCAAAACAAATGGATAGTGTGTGTGCAGTAGATTTTACCAGATATATTTTTTTTTCTATTTTCCTCCCAACAGATTTAAAAGTTAAATTGCTGGATATTGAGGACAACCTTCCAACTGATGACGCTTTCTATAACATCACGTACGCTGTGCTGGGCCTCCAGGTTTTCCAAGGTTATTCAATAGAGGATATGATGGAGGGGTCTGTGGATGGGATCCAGCCCCACGAACCAGTTACGTTAGGGGATGCAGTGGACTTTGGAATATCCGCATATACGCAAGGGTGTCATGACCGCGCGATAAGCTGGCTTGAATTCGTCGTTACCAAAATTGGAAACAGCAAAGACAACATTGGCAGGCATTCTATTGGCATGCTATTTAGTAATCTGGCCACAGTATACTTACGGGTAAGAGGTCATCAATATTCACAATGAAGTTTGCTGTTTTGATGATGATATCACACAAATATGCCATAAATGAAGGTATTACATGTAATAAAAAATGCCCATATTCTACAATAGGACATAGTAAGAATGTTGTTTTCAAGAAAAATAGTTAATTTGTGGAGTTCGATTTTTCTTCTTCGGAAATCTGCATCTTCTTGCCTTGTGTAGAGTTCTTAATGGTGTCTAATATATGCCATATTAAGGTGATATCATACACAACCGCCATATGCATTTCGAGGCCAAAATAGAATCCATGTTTATGCGTATAGAGTCGATTTCAGTCAAACAAATGCCCCTAATGCATACTATAGACACTTGTGAACATGATGACATAGCTGTTATCAAAACGTATCAACTCCGCTTATATTTACAGTTGTAATTAATCCCTAAAGTTTGTCGGTAAGTCAACATAAGGTTTCAAGACAAATGCAAGTATTGCAAAACAATCTAAATCATTTCCTTAAGCTGATCCCTTAAATTTATTGGATACAATTGGGAAAAAAAGAAAATTAATTTCAGCCAGATCTCGTAATGGAAAGCTTCACTGTAAAGTTTTGGCTTAAAACAAATGACCTATTTCTTCGGAAGCATTATTCAAGCCAAGGCGTATGTGCGACACAGCAGTGTTACCCCGGAGCCATCCATTCGTCTACATATATCACGTTGCGCACGCAAAATCTATTTATAATTATAAGTGGCATTACGAATGATACTGAGTCGATTAGATGTATAACACTTACAGATGCATTCCCTGAAGATATGTAATTTGTCTAACTCTAGTTACATGTAAAGTAAGCACTACATTAATCTTATTTAATTTTTTCCTTTTTTTCTTCAGAATAACGACGCTGATAAAGCATTAGAAATCACAGACCGCTTTCTCAAACTAGGTATGTATTGGAGATGATGACGTTTGATAATGTGAAAATGCAAATAATAGCGAATGATCCTTAATATATATATATATATTTATTTATTCATTTGTTTATTTATTTATTTCATTACATTTTATACAGTGCCGGACAGTTCGATCGCTAAACAGAATAAAGCATACTTTGAAATGAAGATTTCTAAAAGAGAAAAGAAAAGGAAACCTCGAATGACAGTATCAAAATTCACTCGATTGAGAGAAGGACTATGCTCGGGAGCGATATCCTTACATGAAAAGGTATGTTTTAATTTTCCATGATTAGCAGGCAACATATTATCTTATACATTTGACATATTAATAAAACTACTGGATTATTTTGACAATCAAGCCTCGTTATGTATTTGGTATTAGTGTATCTTCGTTTATTTTATCGCCTGTGAACAGACAGGGTCATTTCAAGACGGAGTTTCCTTGTAGTAGCTGGTCGCTACTTCTCTGAACACTTCACTGGAGGCCCGTCGTTATATATGCCATTGCTTTTGATTTTGATGTATGCATTATATAGTATTAAGTATAGTATTTAGTAAATTTCAACATTCATTTTCTTATTTTTGTGATCTGAAAACAAATGTTTGATACATCTTTAAATATTTCAGTATATATATTTAGTAGAGAATATTTATATAATATATATAATAAAATATATATACATATTCTACAGGTCATTCGTAATTGACCATCTTAACTATATCTGAACAAAGCATTATATACGCTTTTTGGAAGTATCGTTCTGAAAAAAATCAGTTCTATTCATTAGACCATACTATTCCGCGGCCTTAAAATCTATTCGTACTTGGTACATGTAGGAGAAAATATCATGAAAGGGAAAACAATATTTTCTGCTCCTAATTTTAGTGTAAAGTATGAAACTGGGAACAGCTTATGTAGGGGAGAAGAGGGAATGATAAATTAAAAAAAAACTATGTATGCCACCTTTATGACTTAGGGTCTCCTCAATAGAGTTGGACAATCACCTAACATACTTTACATATCTCTGTCGATATTCAAAATGTATTGAAGAACTTTTAGATTGACTATCAACAGGTCGTTTCTTATTGTTCCTTTGATATCATAACGGATGTCTCCGAAAAACTGTGTCTATCAAGCAACAGCTGTTCCAAATCATTAAACTTGGTATTTGCACTTTAGAGGAAACTTGAGTTTTACATCGATAACGATTACCCGGTCTGTCGATTTAATCAAATCTCTTTATTTACAAATAAGCAAAGATTATTTACAATCATACAATTTTTTTTTTTTTTATTGAATTTTTTTCATAACTTATCAACATTTTGTTGTAAATGAACCACACTGATGATAAACTACACTTACATTTTCTTTAGAATGTTGAAACTATAAACAAAACTGAGTCTTGAAATTTTGATATATTGGCCGCATAGCGGGTCATTTTAGCGAGGAGTTTTTTAACCGAACAATTTCAAAACGAAAACCGCTTTAAAACTAACGACACTGAAAATAAAATCGCTACACATTACCCCTATACATAATATCCCCATACGTGGATCATACCAAGTCTGTGATTGACACAGGTAGTGTGAATCCTCATACATGGATCATACCAAGTCAGTGATTGACACAGGTAGTGTGAATATTCATACATGGATCATACCAAATTGAGGTTTTTAAAGTAAAACCAATTTTCATGAGGTAATACTTACCATAACTTTAGTATGCATATTCATCACTTACACCCATCTTTGTATCCCCAAAAAACAAGATTCAAAAATCCCGCCCTCCCTACCGTCACGTGACCTGTATCTTAATGATTACGCAACAGAGTGATCTCCCATCCTCAAAAACCTTTATGGAGCCACATGGGCAGCCAGGATAATGAGTTAAGGGGAGGAATAAAAGGGTGGGACTCCATAAAGTTATGGTAAGTATTACCTCATGAAAATTGGTTTTACTTTAAAAACCTCAATTTCATTTCAGTAATAATTACCATAACTTTAGTATGCGAATTCGTCTTACCGTAGTGGAGACTCGAAGCCAGGCAGCCCATAACGACGGCACAGCAACCCAGACGCAACTCCAGGTAGGTAGGGAGATAAATAGGTTCAAGGAACCCCCCAATTTTAGCCGACAATGATTAAAAAATGGCAACTACCTCCGCGTATGCAGAGCAGGTGTACCATTGTGATGCCTGATCGCATGATAAATTAAAAAAAACCTACAGATTACTGTGGAGGCACAGCCACAGACTGTGCCACCAACACCGGACCAAGAGAGTACAACCCATCTGAATGCGAAGCCAATGACCGGAGATAAAAATCTGTAAAGGTATTCTGCCCACGCCAGAAGGCAGCGGACATGACATCCTGAAAGGAGGAGCCATTGAGAAGAGCCCATGATGTAGCAAGGGCCCTAACCTCATGAGCTCTCACCTTGTAACGAGCCTGAACCTGATCATCAGAATGGTCATAAGCAAACTTGATAACCTGACAGATCCATCTGGAAATGGACTGGGAGGAGATCTCCTGCTGACCCTGCTTGATGGACAAGAAAAGCCGGGATCGAGTTCCCCGCCCCCCCCCCCCCCCCCCCCCCCCCCCCTTGGTTTTCTCAAGGTAAAACCTAAGTGCCCGACAGGGACAGAGCAGTTTATCCCGCTCCACAGAACCCATTGAGCCCTGCAAGGAAGGGATCTTGATAGGCTCAGGCAAGAAACCAGGAACCTGATTCTTAGCCAAAAAGGCAGGATCAGTGAGAAGGGTCACGGCAGAAAAGTTCCTAGCCCAACGGAGGCAAGAGGGGTGAGAGGACAAAGCATGGATCTCACTTCTCCTACGACCAGCAGCCAAGCCGATGAGGAACACCACCTTGAAAGTAAGAAACTTCAAGGTGGCCGACTCCAAAGGCTCATAAGGAGCACGCGTCAGAGAATCGAGCATCAGAGCCAGATTCCATTGAGGAGCCAACTGCCGTATTCTAGGTCTGTCCAACCCAAACCCCCTAATCAGGGCAGATAGAGAAGAGGATGAGCTCACCTCTGATCTACCCTGAAAGGAAAGCACACTGGCTATCGCCGTACGATAACCAGCAATTGTGCCCGGGGCAAGATTGCGATCTCTAAACAACCAAAGCAGAAAATCAGCAATCAGTTGTACAGATGCCTTGACCGGATCAACCTTCCATCTTGATTGGTAGACGGCAGAAGAGGAAGACCTAATCGATCGAGCGATGCGAGCTGACACGTCTCTAGAAAAGCCCGCCTGAGCGAGGCCTCCTGAGATAGCCTCCACGCGTGAAGGTGGAGTATCTCTGGACGAGAGTGCATCGTCCTGGACCGAGGCTGACGAAGGAGATTCGTTCTGAGTGGGAGAATCAGAGGATCTTCCACCAGAAACGACAAAAGCTCCGGAAACCAAGGCTGCCTCGGCCACAGGTGCTATCAGGAGCAGGGAGCAATGATGCTTCCGAAACTTCTGCAACACACTGCCCACCAAATTGAAGGGGGGGGGGGGGATGCATAAGCCTGCATCCCCTCCCAGTCCAGAGATAGAGCGTCCACGGCCCAAGCTCTCGGATCTGGAACCGGAGAGACAAACGTTGGCAACTGATTGTTCAGGGATGTGGCGAACAGATCTATGTGAGGTCTGTCCCACACCTGACAGACTCCCTCGAAAATCGAAGGATTCAGTTGCCATTCCGTCAGCACCGGTTGGCGGCGCCTGGACAGAGTATCCGCCAACACATTCAATCTGCCCGGAAGATGCTTGACAAGGATAGTTAATTGCTTCTCCTGGCACAGAAGAAGAACACGGATAGCGAAAGCACACAGGATGTGGGACCTGGTACCCCCTGCCTTTCCAGATACGCGACAACTGTTGAGTTGTCCGTAGCCACACAAATCACCTTGGATTGCAAGATCCCCCGAAGAGACTGCAATGCCAATAGAACAGACCTCATCTCGAGCACGTTGATGTGCTCGGAGAGCTGTTCCCCAGACCACTCCCCCGACCGGCAATGCCCGTCGAGGTACGCCCCCCAACCCGTCATGGAAGCATCCGTGAACAGGGTCATAGTGGGAACGGGCTTGGACAAAGGAACCCCACGGAGAACGTTGTCCTGAAGGGTCCACCAACGGGCAAACTCCTTGACCGACTGGTCCAGAGGAATCCAAGCTTCCCAGTCCCTTGACGAAGGGACCCAATTGCCAAGAAGGAACATCTGGAGAGGTCTGATGTGAAGTCTCCCCAAGGGGACCACATCTGCCAGGGAGTTGAGAAATCCCAGGAAACTGAGAAACCAACGCACCTGGACCCGAGACCAGCCAATGAAAGTCAGGGCGAGATCCTTGGCTTTCTCGAACTTCTCCATTGGTGGAAGGGCAATGCCCTGAACCGTGTTGAAACGGTTTCCCAGGAAAACGAAATTCTGAGATGGGGTCACCTTCGACTTCTCCCTGGATGGAATGAAACCGACCTTTAGGAAGAGTTTCAGGACCAATCGGGTGTCCTGCAACAAGGATCTCCTCACTAGGTGAAGCATGAGGGAATCGTCGAAATAGATGTGAACATCTATTCCCCGAGAATGCAGGAATCCCACGACCACCTGCAGCAGCTTGGTAAACACCAAAGGTGCAGTCGTGAGCCCGAATGGCATGGCCCGGAACTGAAAGACCTTCCCGTTGCAAGTGAACCGGAGGAACTTCCGTGCCGACTTCTTGATGGGGATGTGGAAGTAGGCATCCTTCAAATCTATTGAAGTGGCCCACATTCCATCTCTCACGGAGACGATTATGCCCCGAGGAGTCTCCATCTTGAAGGGAGGAGAATCTACGTACCTGTTGAAGGCACTTAGATCTATGATCGGGCGCCACGCCCCGGACTTTTTCCGTACCAGAAACATTCTGGAATAGAAGCCGGGGGTGCACTCCTCCAAAGGTACCTCCTCGACCGCGCCCTTGACAAGCATGGTCCTTACTTCCTCCTGGAGAGCCAAAGCCTTTCCTGGATCCCCGGGAGGAGGAAAAAGGATTGGCCTTGACGCTAACGGCGGATCCCGCAAAAGCGGAATGCCTAGCCCCTCCTTGACCACAGACAAGGCCCAGGCGTCTTCCGTGATCTCCCTCCACTCTGGGAGGAAGGCGGATAGACGTCCCCCTACAGGAAGATCTGGCCGTGGCAGATCGAGCCCTTGCCAAGCAAGAGAGTCGTCTGCCAAGCCTGATCCTAATCCTGCGAGAGACGGACCGGAATCTGAAACGGGAGGACTGCACTCCTCCCGTACAAACTCCTCGTCTGAAAGGACCAAGGAGGGTAGAAGAGAGTCAGGAACTCTTCTTCTTACCGCCAGGAGGGTTCTTCCCTTTCTTACCTTTCCCTTTGTTGCCCTTGAAGGAAGGCTTCGCCTTTGGCTGAGCAAAAGTTTGCGTAGCCGAAAGTTTTGCCTTCTTCTTAGGAGGCGCTGACCCCTGCGAGGTGCGGGCCTTCTCAGCCTGAATCCTCTTCACCAAAAGTGCTGAGGCGACTGAGTCCTCCTTCAAATCCTTCTGAACAGAAGGAAGGGACCCTCCAAAAAGAGTGGACCCAGAGAAGGGGGCAGTCAACAACCGGGAGCGGTAAGGTTCATCGACCGGGCGGTTTTTCAAAACTGAAAAACGCCTAGCCAACAAGACATTGACCAGCAAAGACACCTGCAAGGCTGCCAGAGCTCTCAATGCCCCGTTCAGGGCAGAGGTCATCCTGTCCTGGATGTCGGCCTGTTCTGTCTCGGAAATCCGACCCTCAGGCACATCGGAAACCCTATACAGACAAACTGTCAGAAAGTCTATATATGACAGAATCTGGATGGAAAGACGCAGCAGTCTCTCCATCTTGTGGTGCTCTTTAGATCCAAACACCACCTGATCCACTGACTTACCGGGCCAAGCCGCCAGCTCTCTCGATTCCAGTCTAGCTGGTTGAGAAACAAGCAGGCCATCATGTGTGGCATAGTCAGAGGGATGAACCTCAGACAGGTCACCAACACTGAGCTGCAACCCAGCAAACCCAGGCGTACGGGTTGAAGACGAATTCTTCTCCAGAACCCGTGACTGGGCAGTGGCCAGAGCTGAAGACACAATAGTGCCTCCTGGCAGAGAGCGGTCCGACTGGGCGGATGCTCTAGGAGCCACCAAGGAACCCAAAAGGGTGGTGGACTCCGGGATAGATGACGCAGAAGGAGGTGGGCAAACCTTCTCCCCGAGAATCCGGGAAACGTCGGCCCTAAGGGCCCGCATACCGGACAAGACGTGCTGGGCCTCAGCCTCAGCAGCCTCAGGGTCACCCTCATCCTGGGAATCCCCACCTTGAGGATCGTCATCAGACGACCCGGACAGACCAGCGTCTATGTCCGAGCACCCAGGAGAGAGATGAACGACATCCTCCTCATCTGCCATACCCGCGTCCTCACAGTCCATAGCCTCCACACTAGCGGGACATGAAGTCTCGACTGCATGGAACGGGCCAGCCATAGGAACCAATTCAGGAGAATCCTGAAGGGGCTCCACAAAACGGCGTTTAGGTGCAGATCGCCTAACAACCGTGGCTGCAGGACTTAGAAGTCACAGCCCTGCCCTTGGACCCGGAGACAAACGAGTCCGCACGCGAGGCAGAAGTCCTAAAGGTGCGGCAAACCTTCTTAGGACCGGCCACAGTGGCCCCCGAAGAAGCAGAGCGCTGGAGGGGGTCAGCGGAACTGCCAAAACGTCTCCGTGAGGGGGAGACCAAACCCCAAGGGTTCCAAGCAGGAAAAGCCATGGGGTTAAAACCATATCCCTGAGGAAATGGAAAAGGTCTCACGGGTTGGGAGTGACCCCAGAACTGGTCAAACTGACCCGCCTGAGACTGGGGTTGGCCACCCAGTCCGAAAGACATAGGTGGACCACCACTCCCACCAGGTGGAAACCCGGACATGTGCGGGCTAGGCCCGCAACTGCCGGGATGCTGACGATACCCAAAACCATCCGCAGGCTGGTTTGGGTGGCCCAAGGATGGTTGCCCGCAGGCAACCCTATACCCTGAACCAGAGGGAAACGGCGCCTGGAACCCAGTCGCCTGTCCAGCAAAACACTCCCGTGGGAGAACACCCCCTGGGAAACCCGAACCAGAACACTCCGGGCTGGACCTAATAGGACCAGGGCCGGGTAACTGGCCAGGATGAAAAGCCGGACCAGAACTGATGCAGGAATAATACAGCTGCGCATCCCTTACCCCAGTGGAAGTGGACAATCCCGCAAGAAAATCCGTAACCCCTGGACCTGAACTCAGAGGAACAGGCCCTGCATCAAAACTGCCCCCATCGACAACACCACCTGGATTGCCGAGATCACTGACCAAACCAGTGACCGGCGGCTGAAATTCCCTACCCAAAGGCAAGCTTACGGGAATTGTCAGCCAATTCGACCCTGGGCAGAGTTAAACCAGGGTCGGGATGTCCCTCCCCTACTCCAGGGAGTTCCTGAATGGGAAGGACCACCCTCCCGTCACGAGAAGAACCCGACGACACGGGAGCTCCCGAGATAGGAACAACAGAGTTGACAACCGACTCAGAGCCGGGAGCAACATTCTTAACATGCTTCCCTCTCTTGCCGGAAGATTAAGACGAATCCTTCCTACGGGAAGAAGAGGGTCGCCCAGGTGCTAGAGAAACCCCGTCATGAGGTTCGTCCTGAGTAGTAACGCACGGCAAATCCTCATGACCGGAACGATCAAGGGAACATATCTCATTAGAATCCCGTTCTCCGTAGAGATAGGAACGCTCATGAGACGAACCCCGTCGTAGTCCCGAGCGAGACATACTACCTACTAGCACACGACGTTTGTATTCAAAAAACAACAAACACGTAAAAAACAAACTAAAACATACAACGTACGTAAACAAGAATGAACTTTACATGCAGTGTAAAACAGGAACGATGCCAAAAAACAACGAAAAACTGCTACAAACGGCCGAACAAAGACCGGCGATTTACAAACGACAGCGAATGCAAAACAATGGCGGACCACATGGTACACCGCCCGCACACGTGGAATGTAAACACCGGCCGAAAAAGGCACAAAACAAATATATGTATATATATAACTCAACACAAAAGGGGAGATGGGCAAAAAGCAAACAAGCGTTGCCAAAATTTGACCAAATAGTCAAAACAAACAGCTAAATAACAATGTCGGGATATCAACAAACTATGAGCCGTCAGCTATCAGCAAGCGCCATAAAGGAAAGAGGAGGGGAGATCACTCTGTTGCGTAATCATTAAGATACAGGTCACGTGACGGTAGGGAGGGCGGGATTTTTGAATCTTGTTTTTTGGGGATACAAAGATGGGTGTAAGTGATGAATATGCATACTAAAGTTATGGTAATTATTACTGAAATGAAATCAGTGATTGACACAGGTAGTGTGAATATTCATACATGGATCATACCAAGTCAGTGATTGACACAGGTAGTGTGAATATTCATACATGGATCATACCAAGTTTGTGTTTTACATGGGTAATGTGAATTCTCATATCTGGATCATACCATGTCTGTGATTGACATAGGTAGTGTGAATATTCATACATGGATCATACCAAGTCTGTGATTGACATCGGTAGTGTGAATACTTATAATTGGATCATACCATGTCTGTGATTGACAAAGGAAGTGTGAATGCTCATATATGTTTCTATGTCACAAAAATAAAGCCCAATTGCTCTCTTTAGGAAACCAAAAACAAAAACAAAATAAACGAAAAACAAAACAAAAAATAACAACAACAAAAAACAATGATGGTATTGATCACCGTATAAATGCAGCCCAGATCACATGGCGTCAGCTACAAAAAAAATGTTTGGCAATGCGTTCGGGTGAATCAAACCTAGTAAGGATTTCGACTTAGAACAATCGCGTAAATATGACGTCATTTTGGTGCTTTGTATTACACATCAATTGAATGCGGTGCCGTTCTTTTAATTGAACAAACAGGGGAATAGCTGAACTTAGAAATCCAAATTTAGCAAAGAGAAAGTGAAGTTAAACGTATCTTAATGTAAATATAACAATTAAACGCTTGTTAGATTGTATTTATTGTCAATATCAATGCAATCTGGGTGACAGATAAATATTCATGAAGCCCTATCATTCTATTTACAATGTATCTGTCACCAAGATTGCATTGATCTTGCCAATAAATACAATCTACCAAGCGTTTAATTGTTAAAAGAAGGAAATATGTTGTTAACTGAGTGCTAAACTAAGACTATTCGCCTGGATGGATGCTAAAGATAAACTCACTAAACCTAACCTTTCATTATTTTATGTTGGAACGCTTAATGTACATTCACCCCAAAAACACGCTGTTCTGATTCGGATACCACAGTGGCCGAGTGGTTAATGTGTCCCGACACTTTATCAATAGCCCTCCACCTCTGGGTTGCGAGTTCGAAACCTACGTGGGTCAGTTGCCAGGTACTGACCGTAGGTCGGTGGCTTTCCTCCACCTCCAAAACCTGGCACGTCCTTAAATGACCCTGACTGTTAATAGGACGTTAAACAAAATAAACCAATAAACCAAACCGTTCTGATTCTGTGAACGAGTAATCGAATTCAACTGACTGATTCTTAACACGCTTTCATTTGTGAATATTATATACATATATATATATAGAAAAGAAGAGGACGGACGGTCAGGTTGGATACATGGGATGAATCTGCTCTCACCAGAAAATATCGTTTTGATGCAATCGTGATGAGACGACGGCCTCTGATAGTGGTACTCCCCGGGATGATCAGCGATGATACAACAGCTAACATCACCACACTCGGTTATGATAGGGTAAGTAATTATATAAGTGTTAAATATTTAATTTCATTCATTTGTATGGGCTAAATTCAATTTCATATGTTGTAAGTGATTTATTTTGAGTTTACTGAATTCAAGACTAAGCAGGACAATATTTTCAGCTTACTGAGTTTAAGACTAATCAGAGCAATATTTTGAGTTAATTGAATTCAAGACTAAGCTGAACAATATTTTGAGTTTACTGAATTCAAGACTATTCAGAGCAATATTTTACGTTACTGAATTTCAAACTAATCAGAACTATAGATTTAGTTTAGTGAGTTCAAAACTAATCTGAACAGTATTTTTAGTATACTGAATCCAAGACAAATCAGAACAATGGTTTTAGTTTACTGAATTCAAGACTAATCTGAACAGTATTTTGAGTATACTGAATTCAAGATTAATCAGAACAATGGTTTTAGTTTTTTCAAGAATTTAAGAATTTAACCATACTTTTGTTATTACTTACTAGATTTTATATGTTTACACATTGTCTTTGTTGTAGATGTTTCAGAAAGCGATCACCGCAAACAAATACGGTGATCCAAAATTTAGGTAATGTACGTTTACCTGTCTTACTGTTCAAACTTATATATGGAAGCAAGGCAACAAACCTAGACCAACATCCGGAATGAATAATTACTCTGCTGAGGGTCCATATCAATATTTAGCAAACTGACAAAATACAAATTTAAATACTATTTTATGGTATGACGGGGCATATTTCTAGGTATTTCTATTTATTAAATAACTGGTATGTTCCGTCATGTTATACGTCAATATCAAACATAAAACGCATGTGCAGTGATGCTCTCTTCATGTCATCATTTAATGATGTCAAAGAATTGGTTTGATAATGGAAAACTTTCGCTAATTCCTCTTAAATAAAAGTTATGTGATAAAGAGAATCTTAAACTCATGACAATGCAATGTGAAGTTTCTCAAACTTGTTGACCTAAGGCATAATCATCAACATTGATGGATCCGCCGTACGATTAAAGAATTGATTTAATGTGTCTCGCCTAAAGGTCCTTGAGATAAATTTAATTAACTCGTTAGGAAATCTATTTTACGTTAGACAATCGTCTCAGACCCACTAACAATGAACAATTATACATAATAAGGTGACCTGGATTATATATTAAAGAGTAAGAGTGAATGATACATCGGGACCCTTCACTATAGCGGTACAGGAGGATCTATCTCAGATTAAACTTACACGGTATCCTCCACAACAAACCAAGTTTGAGGTCAGTACATCCTATCGCGTATCTCAAACCAAAAGTAGTCACGATCGATTGATAATCTAATAATATTTTTGTATAATTTAAACAAAACGAAAAGTTACATATTAAAAGCTTTACCACCTTCAAAAGTCTGCGATTTCTTTCTCTTTGAGATAGTGTTATAATCCATTGCATCTAGATGAAATTCTATCGTACTGTAAAGAGTACATTTGGTTGTTAACATTCGGTCTCTGAAGCGATCAATTTTGGACGCCATGATGTGTTTTTTTTTTTTTTTTTTTTTTCATTTTTTTTTTTTCATTTCTTGGTGTTTATGACATAAACATTGTATTTCTAAAAGGTCGTTGCCATTTTATGCATTTTTCGTAACAAACAGTGTTAACACTGTCAGCGATATACCAACACCGTTCAATTTGTTCTTCTTGTTCCCTTCGTTATTTCGAACTGTCATAACTTGAAGATCCGACTAAACTTCAAGTAAAACAATTCGATTCCTATGCCCTGTTACCTCGAATCCTCGGGGTATCTCGAATATTCTTGTTTTTTGTTTTTTTTTTGTGATCCCACTTACTTCCACTGAATTTTTGATAAATATCTTATAGGTCCTTAATGCAGGATTGGACGGAATCTACAGCACTGCAAGTAAAAAGGTAACTATTTATAGTATTTTGAAGTTATTATTATTTCATTAGTTTATTCAACAGCTAATAGATCACAAAGAAATGTTGTTTATAACATTAATTATGGAGTTTGAGTACTTTTTAGATATTTCTGTACATTTTATGTCTTGAAAGGGGATTTATATTTTTGTTCTAACCGACCTTTATGATCGACCTTCTTAATTTATCAGGACATAGCATATACGTCTATTGGAAGCATCGTTCTGAGAAAAAAACATTTTCAGAAACTGGAATCTATAATATTCTGCGGTGACAATTCAATAATGAAAAAAACGATTATGTATTGCAATGATTACTGCAGTAAAATCGTTTGTCTTAAATACAGAAAGGCCAGATGTATTCCGTCACAATAAAGCTAAAATAATTTATCATGTCAAATTATTCTGAATAAGATTTACATATTATTGAAAGTTTAATTTTCTTTTGTTCCAGAGATTTACTCATTCCTTTTCGGGAACGATGCTAGCTGCGGTATGTTGAAGCTCTTTAAGTACTGAACATAAATATGATAACTGGGAATCCCTTGTTCCACATAACATGGAACTCCAATCAGCACTCAAGTCACTACATCTTTAATATAACGAATAGAAATGTTTAGTAACAAGGGTGCCATGCTTGGAACATGGCCGATACGGTATTCAATTGTAGTACCGTCAGAGTATAGTTGCCAGCTTGTATTACCCTTAAAGTATACGCAGACATATTTTTCTTTTCTTTTTCCGTATGCCTTTCAGAATGAAATGTCTTTCCCGCGAATAAAACTGTTTGGTTTCTTTATACCTGGGTGGTCGTTAGCACAGTGTAAGCACACTTGCCTTTCACATAAGCGGGGCTAGGTACCCCGATCGGATGTGGAAATGTTAAAGGTATTCTTGGTCGTCTGGGTTTTCTCTGTGTACTCCGGTTTCATTCCACAGTAAGGCCCTTCTTGTGTTTTTATTAGGGCTACCAAAAGTGATTGATATAAGTTGGTATAACTTGTTTCGCAAAAAAGTGAACACTTAGATAAAACCTTGTTGTATGTATCATACTCTGTAATTATCATGTAATAAACCAAAATATTTGTTTCGACATGTAGTTTCTTACAATCACCAATAATTTGCTGTTGATGCTATCAGTTTCTTCTATAGAGTTTCTTTGTGGTAAGATGTAGCATGGAATAATTCTAATTCACGCAATTGACCAAACCTGAAAAATAGCCATGCTGTTATGCTCACAAGCGTCTATAGCACAGGGTAGAAGCATTTGTTTGACCGGATTTTACTTTATGTATACGTATAAATGTTTATTTTGTTTTGACCTTGAAATGCAAATGGCGCCTTCGAATAATAATACACAAATATACCATAAAGGGGGACATTTCAATGAATAAAAATGCTCCAATATTATACTTTTAAGACATCTGATCACAATAAGAAAGTCCTGTTTAAGTCAAATTGTTAAACTGGTGAATTTGTGGCCTTTTTCGGAAATAAGCATATTTTACCAAAAACTCAACGGTTGAACATTTTTATCTAAAAGCAGTCTTCTTGTCATTTCTAGAGTCTTTATAGTATCCAATAAGAGCATTCTTGATGTTTGAAATGCCTCCTTATAAACCATATTTGTGTGATTTAATTCACGACCGCCATTTGCATTTCAAGGTCAAAATAAAAGCAGTGTTTAAAATACAATAAAGTCAAATCTGGTCAAACCAATGCACCTTATCTTTGCTTTAGACATTTGTGAGCAAAACGACATAGCTAGTTTGTGTAATATATGAGACACAAATGAGCTAATTATGTCCTTCTGAAACATGCATCTTTCGTATGTTTTGTTGAAATTTACAAACAGCTAAACACATTACATGTCAACAGCAAGTCCAACGGTTTGTCATGGTACATAATAAAAGTTCATCAAGTTATTTCTGTTGAATAACACCATAGTAGGAATTAATAGGCTTGTAAAACATCACTGTCTTGACTGGAATTGCTGTTTAGATGCCCCTTAACTACAGGGTGATAGAGAGCTAGAGTATGTGCATTTTGTGTGTAAGGTTGCTACAGATATTGCATAATATTCATCACATTAAAAAAAAGTAATAAATACTAAATATATTTATTGTATATTATGATTGTCACGAACATCGACAGTCGGTGAATAAAACGGAAACGCTATCAATGTTGTCTGTCAATCTGAATGAGTCACTATTCATAAAATGACGTCATACACATAGCTTATGAAGTATCTCAAATGGGAATGACATTCATCACTTGAATAATCCTATATTTGCATTAACATATCATTGCTACATCACAATGTGCATTCGGCAGTTATAAAAGACTCATGACAAGGTCATACAAGACCTGAACTGGATGAGGTTTATCAGCAATCATCAAAAACTGATATAACAATGTATATGACTGACGTTTTGAATTTTTTTCCCAAACTCAAATGAGTTACTGCATGTTTTTTTTTGCACAAACATGCAATTAAATACATGTATTACATCTAAATAAAAATAAAAATGGTTTTAGTGTCATAGTATTCTCATTGTGGATGACGTGTTGCATGTTCCTCTTATATATTCTTGTAATTCATGAAAGTTATGGGGTCACCTTTCCGACCACGTGGAATTCTCCCAGGGTTCTCTGGCGTTCTCCCACAGTAAGATCACTCGCGCGCTTCAATCCGAGCCGACAAGCGTTATTAATATAAGTTTTTATAACTTAAAAAAATAAATAAAGTTTACATTTTTACTATATATGTTCTTGTTTGCAATAAATGATAACTAAACTAGTACGATGACTAAATATACGTACACCTTATATATCCCTCTGTCTTGGCATATAGTTCTTAAAAATACTCAGATTATTCATTTTATAGTAGTAGCAGTGAAATAACAATTCCATGACAATTCTTTAAAATATTACCCTTTATTTCAAATTAACTCACCTTTAATAATCTTAGTAATATAATCAATTGGTATATTTTACACAGCTGTCCGATTTCACGTTGGGTGGTGAAGTAGTCTTCCCATTTTCGAAGACCATTTTAAAATTGAATAAGGTAAGTCACTTAAATGATTGAATATTATAACATTCTCCTTAAAGCAATAAATGTGATTGACTGCCATGCCATTTCGTATAGCCACTAAAATGATTCTATGCAACGATAACCATACCCTAAAAAGTTTTAATTATTCAATAATACCGTATTTTCAGTAAAGTCACCAAAATGATTTATTCAGTGTTCCAATATTCCCCGTTAAACCACTAGAGTGATAGATATTTATACCGCACCGAAGTGATTCAATATTACGTTTTTTATGTAAAACCACTAAATGATTGAATGTTTCTATATTTATACACTAAATTGGTTTAATGTTATTATCTCCGTACGCATTACAGGGTGACGTTGTGTTTTATGAGGCAGGGGCAGTGATGTCTATTTGTCCTGTGATGTACGGAACTAAATGGTGTAAGTAGTTTGAGACGTTTAGATTTTACTTTAAATAATTTATAACATATAAACCTATCGACGTTTTCTTACATTCACTTCCTATATATTCTGTATGTGGTGTGCAAATGTGTGAACTAACTTGTGTATTAGAGATACGTTTGATGTTGCGACAAGGATCTAGATAAACACCCGAATACCCGCTTGTCTACCATACGTGAGTGTCATTGACAGCAATACATCAAATATTTTCTGTTTTCGCCTTCGCCGGTGGATAGACCTGTTGAATTATGTCCATTACGTACCTCCATCGCCTGTCCAAGCTCGTCTTGTATACGTGTGGGAGTGTTCTTTGCGTTCTCGAAACTCAAGGGATTGCGTTCATGTTCTACACCCCTAGCATATGTCAGGCTAGAGTGAAAGTGCATTGGGTGACTGCCATCTTGTAGCTCAAACGAAAAGACTAGATTTATATGTTTACCAAACGAGTCTCATGGCCGCCATATTATTAAATTGACTCGCTTGGAAGTCTGTCGGTGACCCTCTGTAATTTTTCTTATTTACTGTAATCTGCATCAGCTAGGTATTGGTTGCTTAGGTTTTTGCACGACTTCCAGTCAAATAGACAGTAGTGCCCCTTCGCCTTTCACATAATATCTTCCAGAGGTACAGAGATGTAGAATGAATGTAGCCCCTTGAATATCAAGAATGATTTGTATGGCCTGGTTGGTTAATGTTATAGTGGGCTTGTTTATTGTATGTTGTTATATGTGTCAAGGTAGACGGTGTGTTGGAGGCGTGTGTATATGTGTGTGTGTGGGAGGGGGGAGAGGGTTAACGGAAGGGACGGGGAGGGGGATAACGGAGTAAGGTGTATATGCATTCCAGTATCTTGCATATGTAATCATTTCAACTTGCATTTGATATCTGTATTATATCTGTATTATATCTGTATTATATTATCTTACTTTACGCGCAAGCAAATTTATAAACCTCATTTGGATTTCAAGCATAGAAAACATTTTTTTTTTCAACTTTGACAGATCGGTTTTGTTTCGATTATTGGTTGTATTATATAAAGTATATCAAACGCGATTTTTGTCTTATACTATCCAAATATGTAGTTGTAACAAATGGTAAGTAAAAATCTATGATGTGATGTTTACTGAAAGATAACTTAATGTTGAATAATAAGTTTAAGAGTTGTGATGCTTATCAAATAATGATTTAACGGTGTAATGTTTATTATTTTATATTAAATTAAAAATGTGATGATTATTGTTTATTGAACAATAAGTTTCAGTTGTTGATGCTTATTGAATAATTAGTTAACGTTGTGATGCTTATTGAATAATTGTTTAAGGTTGTGCTATTTATCTAATAATAAGCTAACATTGCTATGCTTATTGAGAATAAGTTAAGGTTATAATACTAATTGAATAATATTTCATTTTATGATGTGTATCTAATAATAAGATATGATGTTTATTAAATGATATGTTATTCCATCTATTCTCTACAGATGGTACAATGGGTGTCTGGGAATCTCTGCCAAACGGAGTCTGTGGACTTGAACACCGAGTTATCAACGTTTGATTAGTAAAATGAATTCCCACCACGCTTAGAGTCTTTACCACAATAGGAATTTGTGTAATGTCTAAAAATTCTCACTGCATTTAATATTAAACGCTTGTTATATAAATAGAATACTATGGAAAGCCCTCAGACAGTTATCTGTCATCAAGATTGCATTTGTATTATAAATAAATAAGTCTAACAAGCGTGTATATGTTTATATTTACATTAACATAGGTTAATCTCTATCTTTCTTTAATAAATGATATTTTTCTATTTCACTTTTTGTCCATTCATTATCTAGTTCTTTTGAAAGAACCACATCTTTAGATAAATTTATAAGTAATTTGCATAGTATCTGACACATAGTACAAAATCTTGCCATGAAAAAGATCAGCACAGCGCAAATATTACGTCATTATAACACAATTGTTCCCAATAAGAATCACCGCTAAGTTTGATTCGTCAGTAGCGCAGTGAGATGCATTTTCGTCACGTTGATAGAAATGGTGTGATTCTATAGGTTCATAGCTTATCAACAATGGTGCAATGGGAGGGTTCGGCGCTAAATGCAAGTATTCGGTTATATTTCATAGATCCTTGAAATTAAATTTAGATTATAATTATTATCCATTAAAATCATATACGGGAATTTTTGGAAAGTTGTGGAATATTTCATTTATTCCTACTATTAATCAACGATAGCCCGGACAAAATTATATACGTAAAACATAACACTGCGAATGTGTTTGTTCTAATACTTTGATAAAGATATTTCCTGGTAATCGCTAACGTTGTTGTTTAAATGCATTAACTAAATACATATTGATATAAGTTTTCCTGTTTTTGATAAGCCTGATTCGCCTAATGGCATTTTCAAAATATTTTTGCATTTTATATAAAAATGCTACATTCGAGTGCGGTCGCGATGCTTTTAAAAAAAAACAACATCATATTAGTCTGTTGTAACAAAAAATCCTGAAAATTCCTATACCAGTGGCAGTGCAATTTGGACGAATGCAATGGATTTTTTAGCATTAGTTTCCTTCAATCGTATCCTCTGTGTATCAAAGTTATCGAAACACCGATATCAATCTAAAACGCCTTGTCAACATAGATGTATCCTCTGTCTCACTAACTACAAATAACACTCATCATTCTTGAGAAATTTAATTTAAAATAAATCCTGACAGCAAGCATTTGGTACTGCACATGTGCTTATTTAACGGATATTGTTGCAAAACGAATTCTAGCAGATAAGCGGAACTTGTCTGCAAAAGCTATATACAGAAACTGTAGTTGGCAAAATCATAATGTCATGCTTTCACAGAATAAGGCGTTGATATGACGTAACTGCAGTATGCTTAAGGAAATAAATTGTGTCGAATCGTAAATGTCACCCCGTAGGTTGTGATTGTTTTGTCCCTTCTTGAATATGACAGTTAACACATGATTGTAACAATATCGTAGGTCGTTTTAACATTCAATCACGTAACGTTACCATTATTTTGCATCGTAATGTATTTATTTATCAATATTAAAACAACTGCCATCGATGTAACAAAATAGCATGGTCGAAGAAAAATAAGTATCCCCAACCATGCGGACGTGGCAGAGGTCAACCTCTGGTTAAGTAACGTGACTGTCCTAGCCCTCTCGAGTAAGACAAGTAAGAATATCATCCCTCGCGTTTTTTCCTATCACACCCTCAAGATAAGGTGATATTCTATTTATCTCTATTGATACATTAATGTCTAAAACATTATCAAAAAGAACGAAAATAAATAGCGTAAACGCCATTTTATTTGTTATACACCCCTGTTGACGAGACCGGGATTTCTTCTTTCTCTCTTGTTCGATTCTACGTAACGCCAAA
Source organism: Pecten maximus (assembly GCF_902652985.1). Taxonomy (NCBI): domain Eukaryota; kingdom Metazoa; phylum Mollusca; class Bivalvia; order Pectinida; family Pectinidae; genus Pecten; species Pecten maximus. Next base: position 8,219,748 of record NC_047033.1, on the reverse strand, counting down.
GATTGTCAGCGCATTAGCGGCTTCATTTCTTGAGGAATTTTGATCAAACCTTACACAAGGTTAAAGGACTATCATATCTCAAAACAAGTTTGAATTTCAGGGTTTTTGAGTCAAGGTAACTGTACTACTTTTTGGGAGGGCCGGTAGGGGACATGCATTGTTTTAGCAATGCCTCGAATGCTTGTTTGCATTTCGGTTTTGAAGTGGTATCCATTTTAACAAATACGAACGTATGCTCGTGATTAATGCCCCAGTTAAAATGTCTATGTTTTAGCAATGCCCACAGACAATTACATTTGAAACAGTTTTAATTTCATCGTGACCTATGAAATCAGTATTTTATCGAGATTGTGCTACGGCGATGAAAAAACCATATTAGGCGAGAAAATAAAATTCAAACTGATACAATTTCATATAACTTTTATTAAAGAATGTATGTAAATGTCTGTGATGAATGTCATTGTTTTCTAACCATTCCTTAGTCACAAATGTAGTCTTTTTGACGTCATGTCTCTTTGTAGTTAAAATGACGTCATTATACTTTGACGTTATGTCCATTATCCTAATTATGACGTTCTAATGGCTGTCAGCGCATGAGGTAATACAAAAGAAGACGCCATTATAACATCAACTGTATAAAACGGTGTCACTTACAATGTACGTAATGTTTTCTAATACTATTTGTTTATTCTATCTAATCTGACCATTAAAGTGCTATACGATATACTGTCGTGATAATCTCTAACAATATATTATAACAATATGAAAATAGTAGTAACAGGAAAGATATTAAATTAATGTTGTCATATTTTGATCAGACTTGTAATTTAATGATGTATGTTTGTATTAACGTGAACCACTAGATAGCACTATAATACTCGTCACATTATTTAAATAGCTCAACTAATAAATACTCCTATATCTTAATATTTTGAAACACGTAAAATTTGCCATGCGTCTTTTTTTTTTTTTTTTGCTTGAAAGTATTCGTAAAGCACCATCCGACATTGTGATATATGATTGTTTACGGAAACCTCAGTCATTCGGATCGCAGGACAACGCATGCATGGTCCATTCGATACCTCGAAGTATCGTATGTTTTATCAATATGCAATGTTAACTTCCCTTTCCGCCTTGGGAGACATGTTTTACATTGTTTTCCCATCATGGTAAATTCGTGTTCCTCATAAAACGTCTTGCATTTCCCCTGGGTTGTATTCTTCGCGTATTCTGTTGCCTTCTTGGATTATTTGGATTTTGTTGTGGACCTTGGTTACTGCCCATTGGTCCTGTCATCGGATTGTTTTGCGGCATTCCTCCAAATCGTTGGTTTCCTCCCATGCCGCCCATACCCGGTGGTCTTTGTGTTGGTGGTGGAAGATCTGGGTTACCAACTCCCATTCCTTGATTTGGACCTCCCATCATGTTATTACCACCCTGAAAATTGCCACCCATGCCGCCCATTCCTTGGTTTCCACTCATTCCCTGGTTGCTACCCATTCCTTGACCGGGTCCCATTCCTCCCATTCCTCCTTGGCCACTTCCCATTCCTGGACCGCTTCCCATGCCTCCCATTCCCGGGCCGCCTCCCATACCATCCATTCCTGGGTTACCGCCCATACCGGGTCCACTCCCCATTCCCGGACCAGGTCCCATTCCCTGACCGGGTCCCATTCCTTGACCAGGGTCCCATTCCTTGACCGGGTCCCATTCCTTGACCGGGTCCCATTCCTTGACCGGATCCCATTCCTTGACCGGGTCCCATTCCACCCATTCCTTGACCTCCACTCATACCACTCATTCCTTGACCTCCACCCATTCCTTGGTTACCACCACTCATTCCACCTCCTACTCCCGGCATTCTAGTTGGGGGAATATCACCACCCATGCCTCCCATCATGCCATTCATTCCTTGAAAGCCCTGGCCTCCTCCCATTCCTTGGTTACCACCCATCCCCGGACCACTTCCCTGGCTGCCTCCCATGCCACCCATTCCTTGATTACTACCCATTCCACTTCCCATTCCTGGACCGGGTCCCATGCCACTCATTCCTTGATTATTGTTCATCCCTTGGTTCCCACCCATGCCACTCATACCCGGACCACCACCCATTCCCTGGCCACCACCCATGCCACTCATGCCACCTCCTACACCCGGCATTCTAGTTGGGGGCTGTATATCACCTCCCATGCCACCCATTCCTTGGTTGTTACCACCCATCATGCCATTCATTCTCTGGAAATTACCTCCCATGCCCTGACTACCTCCCATGCCCTGACTGCCTCCCATTCCTGGTCCACCACCCATACTCAGTCCGCCACCCAAGCCCTGACCGCCGCCCATGCCCTGGTTTCCCATTCCTGGGCCACCACCCATGCCTTGGTTTCCCATCCCTTGGCCAACACCCATGCCTTGGTTTCCCATCCCCTGGCCACCACCCATACCCTGGTTACCCATTCCTGGGCCACCACCCATACCCTGATTACCCATTCCTGGGCGACCACCCATACCCTGGTTTCCCATTCCTTGGCCACCACCCATACCCTGGTTTCCCATTCCTTGGCCACCACCCATGCCTTGGTTTCCCATTCCCTGGCCACCACCCATGCCCTGGTTTCCCATTCCCTGGCCACCACCCATGCCCTGGTTTCCCATCCCTTGGCCACTACCCATGCCCTGGTTTCCCATTCCTTGGCCACCACCCATGCCCTGGCTTCCCATTCCTTGGCCTCCCATACCTTGACCGCCGCCCATTCCTTGACCACTTCCGCCTAGGTTTTGACCTCCTCCCATTCCTTGGTCACCACCCATACCACCCCCCTGGACGTCCATTCCACCACCTGATGGACCATCTAGGGCACTAGTTGCACCGGCGTTTTTATCTTTGTGGAAAATGTATTTGCATTTCATTACATCCTCTCTCTGTTTTAGGCGTCCTTGCCGCCTACTATTTAATAATTTAGCCCTAACGACTACTATATATGACAAGGTTGGATCAGTTATTGGAATAGTCGTCGACCTTGCATTTGGATTAGGAACTTCAGTAATTGTCCATCTTCCTTGATAAATCCACTGAAACACTCTGTGTAACACTCGGAATCCCATCACTTGAACCGGCATTGCATCCCAGGAAACTGCCAACAGTGTGGTGTTTCCTTTCTTCATCCGTCCTACCTTGATGTTTTTGGGTGTGTCGAATTCTTAAATGTATAATTAGGATTTTATGTTGATAACACTCGTTATGCTTTGAAGATATATGTGCAAAACTGAAATTTCTTTGACGAACACACGACTAGGCTAACACATTATAGAGAAGTAAATGAATCGCATTCGTTATGATTTTGATGACACAAAATGTAAATGAATTCTTTAAAAAGTTTATGCAGATGTTATTTTTCTTTTTTTGTCTGAACTCCTTAATCCGCTACGCCATCCAACCACTTTCGGTGCCTACACCACTATTTATCTAAACAATAAATCGATAAACTATGCTATACATTTGATTATTCAATATCCTTATGACATTTGCCATAACAGATTTAAAAACCACATAATGCTCAATATTGAAAAAGAGCTTTCTTACCTCGTTTAGGTGTTCTAAGTTGGACCTCAACCTCGTTTCCTATGCCTTTGTCGTTTTTAGCAGCAATAATGAATCTGTGAAGCAAGTCGTCGTCTGAAAAAGTATAATTGTTTTGATATGTTAGCACAGCATAAGTAATCAAACATGTTAAAATCCACAAAGTAACTAGTTGTATGTTGATATATATGCAGAAATGAGGACTTATAATATAAATGTATCAAGAAAACTTGGTGCTGATGTAAAATTGTGATATATCTAATCAACTAACATTAGCGTGTTGCTACATTCTCAACTCAAGTAATTTTAAAATATTACAAAATTCACATTTTCAACATAAACATTAAATATTGTTTAGCATACAAAGGTATGATGTAAACCAAGTTATTTTCGAGTGCTATACATTTTTGCGTATATCGCGGTCGACTGAAGTTCGCGAAAATTAATCGCTGCGATACAGTTTCAATAACAGGTACAAAAGGACTTTTACCGCAATAAATCGTGAAAATGCGAAAATAAATCGTCACTAAAATAAGTTGGTTTACAGAATAATGGTTAGAAACAATAAATATATCACATACCGAGGTAATCGGAGTTCCAGGATACAGACATGTTTCTGATCGTCTCGTTTCTGAAAACACCGTTTTTCACACCCCACATAATATGGTACTCTGGTTTTTTGACGGCGTACATATGAAGAGGAGGTTCCCATCGGAGCTGGATCATTGGTGGATCCGTTCTAAGCGTACGACAGCGGACATTCCTTACTTGACTTGGCACTATAAGAAACAGTAAGTATTAACTGTAACGCAGTATCTCAGATTTTATCAGCTGACCTTGATCATATAGCTCGGCCATCAACTAAGAGTGCATTGTGACTTTAACTTAATCTAGATCTTAATCTTACACCAAATGTTGACTATTCCGTCAATTATTTACTTGTTATAATTATAAAATGAAATACCATATGAAGTTTATTATTAATTTTATCACAATAGGTTAATCAACTCCTAAGGCATGGAATAATCATTACAACTGTAAATAACAAACAGTTTGTATATCGCACGTGGAATAAACACTGAACACGTTTCATTGGTTGACAAAGTGACCTTTTGACCGAGACTATTCACTTGACTCAATGCATTGATTTGCTAACACTTGAAGGCCACTTTACTGAGTGGCAGAAATGATGACACACAAAAAGCTATTTTTGTGATAATTCATATTATTATATAGCTTTCTATCAAATTCCTGATTTAAAAATAATAAACTTTATGATGAACAATAAAAATGTAATATGCACACGTTTCCGAAATTGTCAGCTTTGTAAATTAATTTGCGGCATATCAAAGGTCATATCCTTACACTCCACCTGTTATAGTGAAAAGAACAAAAGACACAAAACAGGACAATTTATCCTCAGAATAGCCATTCTATTGTGGTAGAAGCATGTCACACAAACTTGTGGTTGTTGTATAAAGTATTTCTTTCACACCCGTTTGTTATATTTTTCTAAAGGCCGTGTTTGTTTGTAACTTTTGAAAAAATAACAAAATTGAGTGGAAAAATACCATATACAGTAACAATCACTGATTATGTTTCTCCTCATTATCCATCTGTTGGATGATTAACTGAACCATGTCCCTAACTAAAACAGAACGAATGATCACCTGAAAAATCTTAATCAACGAGCAACTGCTTATCGGAAAGTAATTCTGAATGATCATTTGATTTACCGATGCTTTTTCTAATCTTTGAGAATATTTGTAACATTTTTAATATGCAACAAAACTAAGAACTTAACTTTTAACTATCCTGTTGTATACACCTCGTCCGATTGTCTTGATAAATTATTACATATGACATACATTTGACATGACCCTAAACTTTCTACATTTTTTGCTACATAGTGTTTTACATTTGTATATCAAAATTCAAATTGATGATACTGAACGAGACCAAATTAAAAAATACAAATATTTTCTAAAATGTCCTTGGCATCTTACCTGCAGCCTTTGATTTAGTTGCAACGTAACTCGTCGGGAAACTGGATGAACGCCTGGTAAACGCTGTAATTGCGAAGTAATAATCTTTATTTGGTTGGAGATTGTGTACCCACATTTCGTTAGCCGTGGGGTTATTTGTTTCCACTTCACCCTCTTCCGGTTCTGCAAGAAAATCCGTGTAGTGCACTCGGTATCCTCGGATTTTGCCCTCAACGGTATCCGGAGGAGCAAAGGTTACTCGAATAGTAGTAGTGTTATATGCTTCAGCATTCGGGTTCATTACTTCCGGAGGAACTAAAAAAAAAGAAAATCGGCGTTACTTAAATATCTTAATCAGTCAACATAGTTAATACTGTAGAACTTGTCATTTATTCTATAGATACTTTCTTCAACATCTAAGACCATTTTGTAATACCCGCTTAAAACCAACAAAGAATACCGACTTGATAACGAAACCACAATTAAAACTCGCAATTTGCATGAAGATCAGGTGTTCCGGAAGAGTAAGCTCTTATGCTTCGTCGCCGACACCTGTCATACAAGTCTAGGATTTAATCCAGGTTAAGACACAATCTCAAATTTAAAAAAAAAAAAAAAATTACTGTAAACGTCCATATTTTTAAGCACGCGCACATGCATATCCGAATAAAAACAGATTAGTGTCATGATGAATTATCTCTACCGCAATCTCGACCATACAACACAACGTATGGAAACTGCGATTGACATTATTGTGATTTATCAGACTGCTTCAAGCGCGAAAAATCACTCCAATGATATAATCGCTGAAATAGTACGTTTCCAGTATTATGATATATCTTAAGTGAGTATTAGCGTAATACGTAGAGAATCCATACATTTACACAGATGTATATAAGCAGTATAAGGGTATCGTCCACACGTCTACAGATAAAGTAGACAGGGTTGACACCATTCATTACTTTAATAGCATTCTAGGACTGTTACTCACTAAACGGCGATGTTGAGACCATAAACTGTTCCGATGGGTCGGACTCTCCGTTGTCAGAATAGGCAGTGACACTAAATTCGTGAGTTGTTCCTTCTGTCAAGTCTACAGCATTGAGGTAGTTTACAGCAGGTCGAATATCGACGGTTTGATTCTTCATAGTGAAAGAGTCGTGTATCATGACGCTGTACTGAAGGATATCTCCCCTAATATGTGGCGGATCCCAGTCCAGACGAATGGAGTTCGGACCCAATGGTGTACCTTTCAAGTTGACAGGCGGAGATGGAACTGTGATGAAGAAAACAAACATATTAATAGAAGTATCATATTTTTATTATTTAGATATATTTCAATATTGATCTTAATGTATTTAAGATATCTTGAAAAAAATGTTTTTAATATTCTCTTGGTCGTATTAATGTGATTTCGTAATGTCGAATAAGTAAAGTAAAACAAAAAAGTATAATTCAAATAATAACAGAAGGAAAGATAGTTGTCCTTAGTTTACCCCTTTTAGCTTTTTGCACGTATCATCTTAAATTTGGGTAAATAGACATATCAAACCAACAGAATTGGATTGATGAACAAAGGGAAAATCCTTAAGTAACACAAAATGTAGAATGACTAATTTTTCACTACAAAATGTCAGAAGCTTGAAATCACAGTTACATAGTCTAAGCTTCACTTACTGACATCCGGTGTGTGTATAACTTCCGGTATAGTGTTTGACTCGACAACTTGTCCATCTACGGCCGCTACTCGTATCCGATACCGTGATTTCGGTGTTAAATCTGTGATAGAAGCAGACGTTTGGGAGGCATCGCAAATTCTAAAAACAACTTCTGGCTGTGTGATTGATCCATCAATCTCGAGAGGCTGGAAGTATACCTTGTATTGGAGATTTTCCGGAATTACAGTTAACGGATCCCAGCTGATTATTATTGTAGAGATTCCATCGACGGTTTTTGATTCTGTTAAAACGTTATGTGGTTTGGGGGGAGCTGCAATAAAGCGAAATATACATGATTAATAAGGCAAATAAATTATAAATTCTTGTTTAATCAGCTGGACCAAGGACTTGGGCTGAGTAAATTCAAATGTTTATGCTAGTAAATTTTCAAATAACAAGGACTTGTTGAGTGTCCTTTAAGATATATTAATTCACTGTATCTTCACATCAAGGACTTATGTTTCGTTATGTTAAGACAGATGTATTCATCCCTTTATTTTCATTATACCTACAATGATAGAAGATACACTTGGAACAGTTACTAAATGTATTTCGATATAAAGGCTTGTCTCCCCGCTTAACACAAGTTCCAGCTGCACAAATAATATTGTCTTGCCTTCCAATCTTCTTGTAGTTGCTTTGACTGATAATGGCATGTATATTACTGTGTAAATGGTAAGAAGTGATGATAATGTAGAAAAGTTATAGGCAATACATTTCAAATGTGATAGAATCTACGATTTTTATCTATCTGTTTTATTTGTTGTTGTTGGTCATGATAGTGTTTGGTGGTTTATTGGTGTTTTTTTCTTAAAATTTCGTTTTTTTTGTTTGTTTTTTGCTCTTTTTCACGTCTTAATCGGTTATATTCCAATAGCTGTGAAATATAAACACACATACCTGGACAACCAGTAACGTCTCATTTAGAGTAATGAAATGCATGTACTCTGACAACACGTCATATCCTATGAAAAACGTCATAATTCATTGGTGTGACAGGTCTCATTAGAAACGGCATGATTTAGGGGCACATAAGGGGGTATTATGATAAAACATTGTTTATGCTTATACAAGTGTTTATCTTTTTTAGTGAAATGAATTCTTAATAAGTGTCATCACCCATTATGGTTGACTACAGTGACGTCTATGGTTTAGGTACGCCTACGCGTCAATATTGTTTTTAGAAGTGAAGATATGCAAAAGAGGGAAAGAAAATGTATATTTTCTGTTCTTTATGTCGACACCTGAGACATGTAAAACATTTTATTTCTAACTCATACGAACAAAGCATCAACAAAGTCAATTTCCCTGAATAGACTTGAAGAAGTTCAAGAATTATAAAGCTGTCATGTTCTGAAAATGAAAATAAGAATGATAAAAATTACACACGCCAGACATATTAGTATGCATTGAACACGTATATCATGTCCAACAAGGAAAAAGAATATTCATATTCACAAATCTCATTATCATAAGACATGTTTACCGCAGCTCGCGTTAATGAATCCCTGGTAAATTATGTTGTATAAGATTACTTTGACGCCCGTTCTTTACTCAGGAAAATTAAGTTGTAACATCTAAACCGTTAAGCTAACAACACGAAGTCTTAATGGATGCTAGCTAATGAAGACGTGGAAAATTTAATGGTCAACATTATAATCCCCTTTTGAAATATTCGTCATTCTGCACATTGAAGTCGAACGCGTTTGATTCTGACTATTTTTTTGAGGATGTGACGTAAAGCAGACCTGACCTAGATTTTCAATTGAGAGTGTCCTAGATAAAGCAGAAGACGCTTAACTTCGCGGAATACCTGGTCTTTGTACGTTTTTAAGGAGTCTCCATCTAACATTTTTTTGTTCCTGTTTACCCCTCGGTTCGCAGATGTTATATATTACGGTGTAATGTGGGCATTCTATGTTGCTTTTCCTTCTTTGTTTTTACCGATATGAACAAATACGTGGATATAACCACGTGAACTTTAACAACATGATAATCCCAATGTATACATAGAACCTTTTAAAATGTACAAGAAAAATAAGACCAGTAGTTCTAGAAGGTCTTCAGCTTCATCAAAGATATCCAACACCAACTATTATTTCAAGATGTGTGTTTGTATATATTTAAATCAAATTATGTTATTCTTCCCATTCAACCCGAACCATTTCAACTAAAGATGACTTTTAAACAGATTGGATAACAATCATAAAAGTAGTAAAGTTCTAAAAAATAGTCATAGATACATTTAAATTCTAAATAGAAGAAAATCATGGATACGTTCCTAAACAGAAGCAAGAGACCCAAATGAAAGCATTGTCAAAAACAAGTAAATCGCACCTTTCAATATGAATTTAGCCACAGATCACCTTGCAATGAAATTTAAGTAACATATCACCTTTCAATCTAAATTAAGTAACTGATCACCATTCAGTTCAAATTTAGTTACATATCACCTGTCACTATAAATTTAGTAACAAATTACCTTTCAATATAAATCAAGTAACATATAACCTTTCAATGCAAATTAAGTAACACATAACCTTTTAATATAAATTAATTAACAGATTCAGTACATGTCGGGGCCCAAAGTTTTGACATCCAGAATGATTAACAGGAAAATCAGGACAATAAAGAGAATCAAAACAGGCTAAAACAAGTACACCAGGGATTTAACATCATAAACAACTTTAGATATTTGTCAGGCGGTTAAAAGAATAGGAAATGCGAATATACATGTTAATACTGATGTCACTATAGGTAAGAATAAAATGTTCATTACCATGTTTAAAACTATTTTGACATTCTGGCTATTGAATCCCGTTTGCTATGCATTAAACATTAAAAATACTCCCATTCATTAGCATAAGTCCAACCACAAAAATTGCCTTTAATTAAGACGCGTGTTGTGTGTAATGACGTCATACCGTGGTGTTATCGGAATGATATTCTATTTTTAGTAACAGTGTCGTAGCTGTATATATTTCCCCTATCGTCACTTATGACCCGTCTTTTTGGTATTCAAACCACAGGTGTGCCAACCTCTATATAGATCCATAGTTGATGGCTTTTATGTACGGAACTGATGACGAACTCATCAAAATGTCACTTTAACCTGACTTGGTGGACAAGGAATTATGTTTGTATGAGTATAAACTGCATATACCGACGATGTATGCTGTATAGAACTATTGTAACTTCTCTAACGATATAATGATATAACGATATAATGATATAACGATATAATGATGTTTTATCCAATATAAAAGTATCCTTATTTAAAAGCTCCAATTTTAACATTACTTGGATTTGTTATATTGATTAATTGATAAGTTAAGGTAAATACTATAGTCTTTTCATCAAACATTTTCCCCTTTAACATTACATATTTGAACAACTTGAAATTGTTATATAGATTGAAAATAGATTAAAGTTTAAACTTTATATAAAACATTCTTTTTATGACAATACTATAAAACAATAGGAATATCTTCATTATAATGAATTATTCGTAATGGATATTTAGCAGGTGACATACCATAACACTTCATCTTTTAATATCATCTTTTCTAATCTACCCATACCAATACACTGTTTTAGACCTTATCATGTTAATGTGACATATTGGTTCTTTGCGGTTTTTTTAATAAATTGGTGATTTTTCGGTATTATATTTTTAAAGCGAGGCTGCATACGACAGCGTAAAAATGTCTATATACGAAGATATAATACTTCCTTGCTTCAAACAAACAGCGGCATGCTATACCACACATTAATACCAACGAAAAATACCACAGCGTCCACAACGCCGTACATAACACAGAAATATCATACAATTACAACATGTAAATTACGATGATGTATCAAAACGCGACAACCAAAATCATACTGGTGTTAATGAAATAATAAACACCTCTTGTAATGACGTAGCAAACAGCACCATTTGTAATGACGTACTAAACAACCTCATATATAATGACGTACCAAACACCACTTGTAATGACGTATCAAACAACCCAATATTAAATGACGTACCAAACCACCCCATATTTAATGACGAACTAAACAACCTCATATATAATATCAAACAAACACATAAGAGATTGATGTTTCAAACAAGAACAAAAGTAATGACGTAGATCACAATATTACAAATAATGACGTAACAAACAATGCCATATGCAATCACGTACTTACATATAAGTAATGACATACCAAAATATACCAAAGTTGATGCGTACAAAGCAACACAATAAGTAATGACGTATGAAACAAAAATAGTGATGTTGTCGTTTCAAACAACACCAGTAACAATGACGTATCAAACAGCATCATAATCAATATAACATAAAAAAACAATATTAATAATAACATTAAAAGCAATACTATATATTTCATTTTTAATGAATTATAACATTTATTAAATAAATTACAGAATTGCTGACACAATGGTCCCATTAAAATGTGATTGTTGTAAACGTCAATCTTCATTTTGCTTACAATAATGTGTTGCTTGATTTTCATATACATGGTATGGGTAAAAAGTTCAGCATTTATATAATTATTAATTTTAGCTTATCAGAGTGAATGTAAAAACCACAAGCTATGTTTCTGGTTATTTCGTGTGTACAATACATGAGAAATGTTATGTTTGTATTTTAATATATACTTTGAATTAATGAGAAACGTGTCCTCGCACGACATACTGGTGTCTTCTGGTAACAAACCCTATGACATTTGACCCAGGATTCGTGGAGCATCAATCATGATAATTATACAGAGTCTGGTGCGACATTAAGCACTACATGTCATAGAAGAGAAACGGATTTATTAACATATACCACATGCTGAAACAATGTCAGTATATGGTTAAGTAAAACCACATGAAAAAAATACATTGTTTAGGTTTGTAAAGGACAGTGATAAATTTCACCGAGTTATTGATATAAAAAAAAGTAAACATGGGTCAAATAAAGAAGTAAAAACCTCATCGAATGCATAATACCGACAATGAAGGAGAATAGAATTTATTTTGACTCGTAAAATCAAAGAAACAGTAAGGACGACAGGCGAGCAGAGAAATTAACTTTGTGTTTCTCATCACAAAAACTATACGTATCTGACCCTCACATTGTAAACTTAGTAGCTTGCCTGATCGCGGATATAATATACACGGAGGCCAGTTTCAATCAATTTGTATACAGATAGTTTATTTCCTCTGATTTTTGGTGACCACGAGTTTTGTTTTGTTTTTGTTTTTTATGTTCATTTTTTTTTCTGTTTTTGTTTATTTGTTTTTCATATGATATTATTATATTCTTGACCCCGTGGATGGTTTTGAGTGAAGTTGTCGACCACAGGGTTACTGCCTTTCGTTGTCTCCGGGGTGCAAATGTTTTCTGTGATAGTATTTGTCTTGCGATACTGTTTTAAATGTTATGCTGTGTGTAATTAGTATTTCAACTGTTTTAAAACAGAATTCAGTTGTTTAGCTTATCTTAACCGATAGTACTATGGTAAATAAATTTTATTCACAAGGTTGGCGAAACTTACTAAGATGTAATAGACACAACTCTAATCAAATTCACTTACAGATCATGAATAACCCCATGATGATAATATACCACATGTTACTTAACACAGGTAATCCATAGTTCATAATGGAACGGAGTCACGTAACAGTTAATACGAAGACAAATACAGTTTTTACATACATTTGTAGCTATCACCTAAGTAATGGAGGTCAGTAATGTCAGCATTATGTGACATTTAATGAATCGACTAACTTTGAGTACATGGAATAAGTCATTAAAGCTATTATTCCTGAATGTGATATAGATGAACCTCTCACAAAAATGTAAAAAAAAAAACAAAAAAAAACACCTTCATTATCGAAATATATGTAACTAACACCAACAAAATGACAACAAATAGTACAACAGTCTCGATAATGATTGTAAATAAGACCAACGATTACATCCAGTGCATTGAGTCGGAGCACGATGTAACTTCTTCAAGAGGCAATTACTTATTTATCCACTGTATAATTAAAGAATAGAAATCTTTATTTTATAAAAAAAAAAACAGACAACTTTTTTTTAAAACAATGAATGCTTTAATCTGGTTTGAGGACTTAAAATTTCAGATTCGCATGTATCGTAATTTTAGTTGGTAGCATTTAAATATGTTTATTTCAGAATTTTGAGGACCATCATTGATGCAAGATTGGTCTTTTTCTCAAGTATCCTTTAAACTCCTGAAGACTTTAAACAAAGGGAACCATTGTCTACAGTACAATAACTATATAGCAATTAAGTATATGAGTATGAATACCAGGTGCGTTAAATTCTAATAATAACCTCATTTAATCATGTAAATATTTAGGACGTAACTGACAGTACTGTTAAAAGCCCTTACGTGATCCGTTGCCATGGATATAGTTTCTTACACTTTGTTCGTACTATTCCTAATACAAGTGCCAAATTAACATGTTTATTAGCTCTTTGCAGGTTGCATTAGGGACATGCCGGGCCAAAAGGTCAATGACTTCCCAGGGTTCGTATAGACATCTGAATTGTGAAAAAGCTACATGTCAAAAATTGGTTGTATGCGTACCGGACGGTGAATTATGTATACACAGACCATTTACACTGACATTTCTTTCTGATAAATGGCAGTGTATGAAGTAACCATGACAACGTTTATTGAAGAGACAAAATATGAAGTAATGAATGCAATGTATGACGTAACCAAAGTAGAACGTGGAGCAACGAAGCCATCAGAGAAAAGGGAGTATTGAAAGCTGGACAAGAGGAAATTAGGGTGACATGTCGAGTAACCAACGAAATAAACAACGGAGTACCCATGGGAACGTCATGGACGGGGTAGGGGGGTGGGGGGGGAGGGGGAGGGGGGAGGGGGTGTTGTAAGCAGTCGAAATATAGAGTAACCCACAGCAATGAATGACGTAACCGGAAAACATATATAGAACATAAATTAACTAGCTGGAGTAGTGACACGTGACACAAACGTCATCAAACAGAGCAGCATTCTCTCTAGCAGAACATTAACTTGACATAAATCATAGTCAAACCATTGCATATAGTTATCAACTAGACTGTTCTTGTTTTGTGGTTTTTCTTTCAATGATACTCTTAAACAATGTTGTTGGACAATTCTTAGTTAATAGTTATTAAAGCTAATCAATTTAATTTAACGAATTGATCAATTGCACCATAAAATGCAACTTTAGTAATCGACATAATCATATTAATGAATTCAACTGCATCGTGCAGTCGCTCGAGACTTTCAATGACTCGACAATGATGCTAGAAGGGGCAGACAATGATGCTAGAAGGGGCAAAATGTGTGAATGTCCAAAAGAGTCCTAGGCAAAAAAAACTAGCATAAAACTAGTCAAATTTGGAAACGTATGGGCACTGACTCATTAGTTCAATCCATTATGTAAAGAACGTGGAATACGTCTAAATCATACCTCAGTTATATAAGCACTAGCCTGTGGTGCGAAACTTGTGAGTAACCGACATTACCAAAAGTCCCTCCATATACTGCTGTTGTGGTTTTGATTTATGTAAGATCATGTCTATATATAGTAACAGAGGATTATATTACGCCCTTTAATACAATTAGCATTGTTATAGAATACATAAGCTGCCCTATCGTTCCAGGAACAGTTGAATTTGTTAAAGCACATGTACATTCGTAATAATCTATAACATTCTAGTGTGGAATACGTATATGGTATACTGGCAAAGAAACAGTGCATTGTAGATGTTATGATCTACAATACGTTGTGTATTCAATGTAAAACATTGTATAAATAATACATTTCTTTATCCTATCATAGGTATACTGCATTTCAAAGTTGATATATAATGCATTTCAGTAGAGAACCACTGATTCAATATTGTTCTAAAACTACATATGTATTAAAAGGATGCTCGTTTCCAAAATTTGTCAATTACTTAATTCAATAAACCGAAAAAGGATTATCCCGAAGCCCACAAGAAGTAAACATTCCACAGTCTTTCAATGCACTGTATAGTCGGTAATTTTCGTGGGGACAAACATTTCTCTACATTCGCGATCTTTGAATATAGTACGAAAATAAATAACAAGCCAATGTTTGCATATACACACAATTGTACAGAAGTGTTTCTTGAGAATTAACTAGTCGCTATTTCTGTGAAAAGTAATACCCGCAAACTTATTTCGACTGGAACATCAGCGAACTACTAGCCCCTGTGGAATGTATCAACTATACAGTAACACTTAGCAATCTGCGATACTATTCCTAAATACAAACATAGTACTCACTCATCAATTTCACTATGAAGGTGCCAAGAAGCATTGCTCACCAAGCAATCGCATACGAGCAAAAATCAAATACACCGAGATTTCTCCATTCTGACAACAAAGTACATGTAGCATACGGATTTCAGCATGGTGTCAGATGAACTTTTATCAAAAGATACTCATGTAGTTTTGAAATGTCTATCGAAGGGTCCTGCTTAAGGAGCACTGATCAAACCAAAAGTAATTACTATGTAACACTACGCATTTTACATTACTTGTTATGCTACCTGACTAAGAATATAGATGTTTTTCGCGCTTGTAGACCACGCATGCAGAAGTAAGAAAATTATGTTGTTTTTCACCTCAATTTAATATTATTATATTTGTTTTGGCCTTTTTAAATTTTCATAACTTCCATTCTTGGTCACCACCCTTCTGGTCACTAGCATTGATGAGTCCTAATTCTGACGAAACATCTGAATGATGCCGTTTATGTTTCTTATTCTGTATAGGAAAATTATTTTGTTAAAATATTATCAATTCTTTAACACAAGCAAGAAGATTGGGCACAAGATATGGCAACTTATAGAAGCGAGATTTCTTTAAAGTCATTTTAAATGCGATACATTCTGGTGTCTTCTCTAAAATCCGTCAAGACATCTGTTGAGAGTACATTAAACAAAACTATAGAAAATTAGTATGGCAAGTATTGTATTTATTTATCATTATATGATAAGCTTTACCATGTATTCACATAGGACTGTCGAGACATGGCAATGATTTATTATTGTGAATTTTTGTACATTTTTACATTCATATTGCAACAGTTTAAAAGCTTAATTACGTCTAAATGTCTGTAATTAGCATAATTTTATGTAATTGAGAAATTTGTACGTGAAACATGACACAACTGTTTATTTCCTCTAAAGAATATTACGAACAGTCTGCTGTGTTCATACTAATGAGATGCACCACTTCGTGACATCGCAAGTTTAAGTTCCGGAAGAAGTCGACTAACAGTAACAAAAAGAACGAACGCGTGTCAGTTAAACTAGGATTATTGGTTAGGAATAATAGTCTATTGTTCAAATCGTGAAACATGGGTTGCATTCATAATCATGAAGACATTAACTGATGCCCTTCATGACCATATGACATTTAAAGCAATCACTCTCAAACGTTTTTGTACTTTTGAATTTGGACCAATTTTCTTAATTGATAAGAAATATCAAACCGCCAAGTTTTCAGACATAGTAACTTAGTTTCTTTCAAATTTTACATTTTACTTACCGCGTTCCTGCCATTATGATATGAAATAATCTACGAAATGTATATACATATTACAAGTTTTATGAACCATGAGATGTAGATTACATTGCTATCGTAGCACATGTGCTCCAGGTAAAAATTAATTTTGAATTAATAATTTCCTTACTTATTGCTATGGTTGTCGCTGACAGAATGAATAATTGATATGAGTCTTCTTCAAAACAAATATAAAAAAAATGCCGCTCTATGGCAGCCCAGAAGCATTTAAACATGTTTCCTGTTATTCTGAATTTAATTGCGTCAGCATGAGGACGCAAAGTTATTTATGTTTGGATGAAATTATTTCCAACTTAAAATGTAAAGATTTTATTTTGAAAATAAACTTATGACAAAAAATTGGTTCAGGATGTCAATTTAATTTCATTCTGAGAAAGGCATTACGTATACTACAAGTACAAACACTGACCACAATTAAATGTCACCGAGGTCAGTCTGTCGACCTACCAACAATAAAATATAAGTTTAATAAATAGGAACTATGTTAATTTGGAATTAATGGGTCAAGATGCAAAAAGACACTTAAGAATATAACAAATATCCGTGTATAATGAATAATAACTAGGTTTTTGTTATGAATGAAGCAGTAAACTACAGGTAACTACAGGTAAATGAAAAGCCACAATACACGTGTTGTAGGTTATTTTGCCTGTAGTGATTAATCTAGTTGTTAATTGACAGGTGATTGTTATAGATGAGGCCACATATTGACAGGTGTTTCAGGTAACACATCTATCAGGTAAGTTTATCAATGCGTGGGTAAGAAGGTCGTACCTATAGCTACAGGCAGTTCCTGTAAATCACAGGTCAGTGTTGTAAACAGTACAATAGGCAAATAGTAATATTGCAGGAAAGGTGTTCTCCGCAAAATATGTATCATATTCGATCCCTGGTCAACAATTCATAGCTACGTCAGAGTGCTGTAGGCAAATGATGTCACGATGACGTAACGTAATGTGATGTTTGATTGACAGCTAACATGTGTTCATAATACAAACACAATGTATGTTACAACTGTAATGTATTGTCATGGATATTGAACGGTAGGATCGGAGTAAAGGTGGGTGCGGCTGGGGTGGGTCTGGTGGAGGAGTTACAGGGAGGGGTTTCTGTACTATAAGAAAAGGGGTAACTAGATAATAGACAGGAGGATAACTAGATATTAGAAAGGGGATAACTAGATATTAGAAAGGGAGATAATTAGATAATTGAAAAGATAACTAGATATTAGAAAGGGTGAAAACTAGACTATGGAAATAATAGGGGAATAACATGACTTTAGAAAAGAGGATAACTGGAGAATAGAAAAGGGATAACAAGACAATGAAAAGGGGGATAACTAGATATTATAAAGGGGGATAACTCGATATTATAAAGGGGGATAACAAGACAATTGAAAGGAGGATAACTAGATATTATAAAGGGGAATAACTAGATTATTAAAAGGATAACTTGATATTAGAAAGGGTGAAAACTAGACTATAGAAGTATAGAATGGGTATCTGGGCTATAGAAAAGGGGATAACTGGAGAATAGGAAAGGGATAACTAGACAATTGAAAGGGGAATAAGTGGACAATAAAAAGGGGGAAACTTGACATTGGAAAGTAGAATATCTAGACAATTGAAATGGGGATAACTTGATAATAGAAAAGGGGAATTACTTGACTATAGAAACGAGGGTGAATAGGTTATAGTAGGGAGTGACAGAACAATAGATAGGTGGAAAACCTGACAATAAGAAGAGGGATCACTTGACTATAAAAGGTGGGATAACTTGATTTTAGAAAAGGGGTCACTTGAAAAGGACAACTGAAAATAGATGGATTGAAAAAAGGTGAGAACTAATGGATAAACAAGCTTAACTAGACATAACTTTACAAGAATAATAAATACCTGGACAAATAAAAAAAATTACCAGGAGAAAGAACGCGGGTAACTGAGCAACAGGGGAGATAATTTGTAATTGAAGTGATGATAATGGGATATTATATCTACGGATCTCTGGACATTAGAATAGAAATAACAGTGTTATAGAAACGAGAGGATAACGTAGCTACAACAATAGGAAAAACGATACGGCAGGACGATACATAATAGAGAGATCGAATCGGCCAAAAATTGGCATAATATAATAATGTAATGGATGTATCAAGGTATATACGAAGGAAAAATAATTAGACATGTCATTTTCGACATTTAGTGAGATGGGAATGTTTGACACTTGATAGCAATTACCTGGGCACATATTTTAATTACGCACGTAGGCCACGTTTCGTTAATTTCCATAACAGGTACCAAGTCTAAATCCGAAACCACGCACCTCAACAGTGATAGCGTTAGTCAATAATATATTCGGGGAATAATGCATGCCAACTTATTGAAATAAAATTTGAATTTATATATAAATATCACACATGAGTCATAAATCCAATATCCTACCGCAGCAGTGCCATTGTTTTCGCTGACTATTTTATATTAAACTCCTATTTTAGATATTTACTGAAAGACATTAGAGAAAACATATTCTATTTATACCATTAATCCACCTAATAATGAATTTAGCAGTTTATACTTCCATAAGACATTTACTTATATTTCGTAATATCATATTTCAAACTCACCCAATGGTGCATCCGGACATACTCGCATGTAAATGCTCAACTCTTTTGTAGAGTTTTCAATGTCCGCTAACCGCCTTTCCACGTCCTCAAAGAACGATCCGTAAGCCAGGGCCATTCCTCCACTGGCCGGAATTGATCCATTTAGAGTATTTGTACCGTACATTTTTACTTTTTCTTTTTGAATGATATCAAATAATCGCTTGATATTAGCTTGTGTTGAGATAAGAAACGTCTCTACTTTTACGAAATCGTACGTTGTCCATTGTGCCGTAACGCATGTTACAAAAAACACGGCACATATTAGTAACCGCTCCTGACTGGAAATCATTGTTTTTTGTGTTTTTAAACCAAATAACTGAAAAAGCAATCAGTACGGTTTTCCTGAAGAAGAGAAAATTACTGTGTTTCCTTCATCGGTATTTAACCTCCCTCTACGAAAGTCCCTGGCGAAAAGACTAGTTCCTCATACGGCAGCTGTTCCAGTAAATTCGTTGTTGGTCTTTCTCCCCAAGCCTGCCGACTGGCTTGTAGGGCTTAGAAACATATATTATATAAAGTGTGTTGACATACGGAGATGTCCCCAGGCACAGCATGAGGACAAAGCCTTAGGTCTGTCAATCTTCCACACGAGAAACCGTAATGAATTCATATTCGTGCTTGTAATAAAACTGACGTTTCTCTGCACGCTGATTAGCATCTAACTAAGACGGCCCTGAATGACATTTCGTATAGGATTTTACCGATATACATACGGCATTGTTCTCATGGCAGACATTTAACAGTGATATTAGTAAATCATCGAGGGCTTCAAGATAATGTATTTACTTATGATGTTACTTAAGTGTAGAAGTCCCGAAAACTAATTAGTTCGGATTCAGTACTATTTGTGTCACTGACTATTTCCTTAATACTTACAAAATATGCGAGAACAATACCGCATTTACAGTCTATTATCTTTTAGTTAGTGAATTGGGTAGTTAGTTAATTAGTTAGTTATTTGGTAAATTAGTTAGTAAGTAAGTTAGTTCATTAGTTAGTAAGTAAGTTAATTAATTAATTAGTTAGTAGATAGATAATTAGTTAGTTAGTTAGTTAGTTAGTTAGTAAATTAGTTACTGAGTTAGTTATTTCCTCAGTTAGTCAGTCAGACAGTTAGGTAGTCAGTCATTTAATCAGTCAATAAATCAGTTAGTTACTAATAAGTTCAGATTCAGTAGTTTTTGTGTCACTGACTATTTCATTAATACTTGCAAAATATGCAAGAACAATTCCGCATTTACAGTCTGTTATTTTGAGAAAGACATCAATATCACATGTAAAGCTAATAATATTTCTAAAAAAGAACAGTATGGTATATTTTGTTTGTATATCTTAGTTAATGAGCTAGTAAATTACTTGGTAAGTTAGGTAAAAGAGTTAGTAAGTTCGTTAATTAGTGAGTAAGTAAGTTAATTAAGTTAGTTAGCTAGGTGGTAAATTAGTTGCTGAGTTAGATATTTCCCCAGTTATTCAGTCAGACAGTTAGGTAGACAGTCATTTAATCAGTCAATATCAGTTAGTTAGTTACACTTACTTAGCTACTTAGTCAAGTCAGTCAATCAGTTAGTCAGTCAGTCAGTCAGTTAGTCAGTCAGTCAATCAATCAGTTAGTCAGTCAGTCAGTCAATCAGTCACTCAGTCACTCAGTCAATCAGTTAGTCAGTCAGTCAGTTAGTCAATCAGTTAGCTAGTCAGTCAATCAATTAGTTAGTCAGTCAGTCAGTCAATCAGTTTGTTAGTCAGTCAATCAGTTAGTTAGTTAGTCAGTCAGTCAATCAGTTAGTTAGTCAGTCAGTCAGTCAATCAGTTAGTTATTCCGTCAGTCAGTCAATCAGTTAGTTAGTCAGTCAGTCAGTCAGTCAATCAGTTAGTTATTCCGTCAGTCAGTCAATCAGTTAGTTAGTCAGTCAATCGGTCATTAATTAGTTTGTCAGTAAGTCAGCCAGGTAGTCAGGCTGACAGTCAGTTAGTTAGACAACAAACTATGGTATGATATCTGTTACAGTCCGTAGCGGGAATTAAATTTGGTGCCTAGATTTCCAAAATGTTTTCCAAAGAGAAAAATTCAATGAAGCAAACGTGTATTTTAAGGTATAAACAATAACGTGTATTGAACCTTATCTCTTTAAAAAAAGATTTCATTGATCAGGTGTATTTCAATGCATTATATATACTTGTATTTCGCATGAAACGATGAAAACCTAGTAAGCTACCTATTTGTTACATTTTATAAGCCAAAACAATGTCACGTATCATGTCTCTTTTATTATATAGCAAATAATTTTGCATACGAATTCTGGTTTATTCCATAGGTAGAATAATGTGAACATTAAGTAAATTTTGTGTTTTAAATATATATATATCAATGTGTTGAGTGAGTTCTGACAAACAGCTGGACTCTGGATGTGCCTCTAGAACGTGTCGCTTTCACTGACGTTTTATATTCGGTTTTATCTAACCTGTGATAGTCTTGCACTTTTGATGATAAGATTTCCATTTGTCATTTTAACACCGTTTGCATATTATGGTAAATTTTACCAAGTTTGACTTTGCTTTTCTTAGATGTCTTCTACTTCGGGAACAATGAAGAGACAACTGAGTGCTAATTACCTAAATATTCGTCCTCATATCACCTAGGCAGTTGGTGTCTCCTTGACACCCGTTCACATATGACCTAGGCAGTTGGTGTCTCCTTGACACCCGTTTACATATGACCTACGCAGTTGGTGTCTCCTTGACACCCGTCCTCATATGACCTAGGCAGTTGGTGTCTTCTTGACGCCCGTTCACATATGACCTAGGCAGTTAGTGTCTCCTTGACACCCGTTCACATATGACCTAGGCAGTTGGTGTCTCCTTGACACCCGTTCCCATATGACCTAGGCAGTTGGTGTCTCCTTGACACCCGTTCCCATATGACCTAGGCAGTTGGTGTCTCCTTGACACCCGTTCCCATATGACCTAGGCAGTTAGTGTCTCCTTGACACCCGCTCCCATATGACCTAGGCAGTTGGTGTCTCCTTGACGACCGTTCCCATATGACCTAGGCAGCTGGTGTCTCCTTGACACCCGTTCCCATATGACCTAGGCAGTTGGTGTCTCCTTGACATTCATCCTCATATGACCTAGGCAGTTGGTGTCTTCTTGACGCCCGTTCACATATGACCTACGCAGTTGGTGTCTCCTTGACATTCGTCCTCATATGACCTAGGCAGTTGGTGTCTTCTTGACGCCCGTTCACATATGACCTAGGCAGTTGGTGTCTCCTTGACACCCGTCCTCATATGACCTAGGCAGTTGGTGTCTCCTTGACACCCGTTCCCATATGACCTAGGCAGTTGGTGTCTCCTTGACACCCGTTCCCATATGACCTAGGCAGTTGGTGTCTCCTTGACACCCGTTCACATATGACCTACGCAGTTGGTGTCTCCTTGACACCCGTTCCCATATGACCTAGGCAGTTGGTGTCTCCTTGACACCCGTTCCCATATGACCTAGGCAGTTGGTGTCTCCTTAACACCCGTTCCCATATGACCTAGGCAGTTAGTGTCTCCTTGACACCCGCTCCCATATGACCTAGGCAGTTGGTGTCTCCTTGACGACCGTTCCCATATGACCTAGGCAGCTGGTGTCTCCTTGACACCCGTTCCCATATGACCTAGGCAGTTGGTGTCTCCTTGACATTCATCCTCATATGACCTAGGCAGTTGGTGTCTTCTTGACGCCCGTTCACATATGACCTACGCAGTTGGTGTCTCCTTGACATTCGTCCTCATATGACCTAGGCAGTTGGTGTCTTCTTGACGCCCGTTCACATATGACCTAGGCAGTTGGTGTCTCCTTGACACCCGTCCTCATATGACCTAGGCAGTTGGTGTCTCCTTGACACCCGCTCCCATATGACCTAGGCAGTTGGTGTCTCCTTGACACCCGTTCCCATATGACCTAGGCAGTTGGTGTCTCCTTGATACCCGTTCACATATGACCTAGGCAGTTGGTGTCTCCTTGACACCCGTTCACATATGACCTAGGCAGTTGGTGTCTCCTTGACACCCGTTCCCATATGACCTAGGCAGTTGGTGTCTCCTTGACACCCGTTCCCATATGACCTAGGCAGTTGGTGTCTCCTTGACACCCGTTCCCATATGACCTAGGCAGTTAGTGTCTCCTTGACACCCGCTCCCATATGACCTAGGCAGTTGGTGTCTCCTTGACGACCGTTCCCATATGACCTAGGCAGCTGGTGTCTCCTTGACACCCGTTCCCATATGACCTAGGCAGTTGGTGTCTCTTTGACATTCATCCTCATATGACCTAGGCAGTTGGTGTCTTCTTGACGCCCGTTCACATATGACCTACGCAGTTGGTGTCTCCTTGACATTCGTCCTCATATGACCTAGGCAGTTGGTGTCTTCTTGACGCCCGTTCACATATGACCTAGGCAGTTAGTGTCTCCTTGACAACCGTTCCCATATGACCTAGGCAGTTGGTAGGTCACTAAACACTCACGTGTATTGAACCTAGCATTTTCATATAAAAACCCAGTTTCCATTGACAGGTGTATTTCATCCTTGACCTTCCATACACTAGCAGTTATGTCGCATGAAACCGATCAATGAACCTAGTAGCTACCTAGTTGGTTCATTTAAACGCCAACACCATGCACGTATCATGTTGTCTTTACTATACGCAAATATTGCTAGAACATTGGTTTAACTTCCATAGGTAGAATAATGTGACCTTAACGTTCATTTGGTGGTGTTTAAATATCTATATGACAATTGTTGAGTGGTTCTGACCAACGCCTGACTACAGATGTGCTCTGACATCGTCGCTTTCAGATCGGTTTTCATTACGCCGTTCTACTAACCTGGTGGATGTCTTGACACTTTTGATGATAAATTTGCATTTGTCATTTACACCGTTTGCCTAGATTGGTTAAAGTTTACGGAGTTGTGCTCTTGACAGTATTCATGATCCAGCAGTTGTTTTTTAATTATGTGCGATTATTTCGAAATATAACTTTCGTGTTAACAGTTATAAATATCAGAAAACTCGTCCATGTTTGGGAAATAATATGCCCACAGTATATATTGCAAATTGTATGTCATAAGAGGCGACTGTTTTTTCTTAGATGTCTTCTACTTCGGGAACAATGAAGAGACAACTGAGTGCTGATTACCTAAATATTCGTCTTCATATGACCTAGGCAGTTGGTGTCTCCTTGACACCCGCTCCCATATGACCTAGGCAGTTGGTGTCTCATTGACACCCGTTCCCATATGACCTAGGCAGTTGGTGTCTCCTTGACATTCGTCCCCATATGACCTAGGCAGTTGGTGTCTTCTTGACACCCGTTCACATATGACCTAGGCAGTTGGTGTCTCCTTGACACCCGCTCCCATATGACCTAGGTAGTTGGTGTCTCCTTGACACCCGTTCACATATGACCTAGGCAGTTGGTGTCTCCTTGACACCCGTTCACATATGACCTAGACAGTTAGTGTCTCCTTGACAACCGTTCCCATATGACCTAGGCAGTTGGTGTCTCCTTGACATTCGTCCTCATATGACCTAGGCAGTTGGTGTCTTCTTGACGCCCGTTCACATATGACCTACGCAGTTGGTGTCTCCTTGACACCCGTCCTCATATGACCTAGGCAGTTGGTGTCTCCTTGACATTCGTCCTCATATGACTTAGGCAGTTGGTGTCTCCTTGACACCCGTTCACATATGACCGACGCAGTTGGTGTCTCCTTGACACCCGTTCACATATGACCTAGGCAGTTGGTGTCTCCTTGACACCCGTTCACATATGACCTAGGCAGTTGGTGTCTCCTTGACATCCGTTCACATATGACCTAGGCAGTTGGTGTCTCCTTGACACCCGTTCCCATATGACCTAGGCAGTTGGTGTTTTCTTGACACCCGTTCACATATGACCTAGGCAGTTGGTGTTTTCTTGACACCCGTTCCCATATGACCTAGGCAGTTGGTGTCTCCTTGACACCCGTTCACATATGACCTAGGCAGTTGGTGTTTTCTTGACACCCGTTCACATATGACCTAGGCAGTTGGTGTCTCCTTGACACCCGTTCACATATGACCTAGGCAGTTGGTGTCTCCTTGACATCCGTTCCCATATGACCTAGGCAGTTGTGTCATCTTGACACCCGTCCCTATATGACCCTACCTGTTGATGTCTCCTTGACAACCGTCCCCATATGACCCTACCTGTTGATGTCTCCTTGACAACCGTCCCCATATGACCCTACCTGTTGATGTTTCCTTGACAACCGTCCCCATATGACCCTATATGTCGGTGTCTCCTTGCCACCAGTCCATATGGCCATGGTTGTCGCCATGACACCTGTGCATATAAATATATTTACCGCAGAAAGTTTAAAGAATTAGTCCCGACTGGGCCACCTGCGACGGAATATTTGACCACGCAAGATTTCATTTTCATTCCTTATTGGTTCCACCTTTTGAACTATTAAAAACAGAACCGCTGAAAAAAATGTAATCATAGAAAAATAGGGCCTATTATATGTATATATGCCAGGTTTGCAAGCGTTATCTATTAGTTGTATAGATATATTCTAATACCATTTTGATACTTTATTAAAGACGATCAATGACAGAAGAAATTTCGAATGTTTTGTACATGTCACGCAGCCACCGCCTTTGGCCCACACAAGATGAAGGGTTACTAGTATATGGTTGCTATTTCAACCACTACCAAAAATATTACTCTTACTGTATCTTATTGTAATTTCTAGTACTGTTTATATATTATGTGATTGTATTTGTATTCTCTTTATCTTGATAAAGAGGCGGATTGCCTCGGAAATTTGACATTTTTTGTCCAAATTGTTAGAATTACTTCTTTGCCCCATATGTGTCTGATATGATATACGGAGGTTCGATTATCACAAATTTGAAAAATTATCCATAGCAATTAAAATGATAATTGTTCAATAAAATATGAAGGCATTTTGAGATAGATTTAATTCCTGGTGAAGTGATACACTATTTAAGGATGAAATATTAATTCCTGGTATTAACAGCAGTTAAACCCCTCAGGGCCTCATTAAGATAGGACTCGTTTAATTACGTTTGCTACATGTAGGTGATATCTGCTATTGAATACTTAGCACTAGTGCACATACATGTAGCATTAATAATAGCACGAATCGTGTTGAATTTGATCGATATTGACATGTCAAATTGTACATGTCAAGATTTCAATATCATCAGCACATCTCGCTCTACTTCCTCATCAGGTGCGCATTCGTTACGCTTAAATCACTGAAGCGAAGAAGTATTGATGTTGATAATACAATACGTCATCGCGTGTTAACAACTCAAAATAAACAGCTTGTGTTGATATCGCATAAACCATATGCGTTATAAGATTACAGCCTTTATTTTAATCGTATGGACCATTATCATAAATTATGAAGATGTTGTCTGAAGAATTAAAATGCCCTAGCTAGGATTATGATAATAGTATGTGACATAGAGTTATAAATTAAATTGATATTCCAACTTCGTGATTTTAAATCTGGCGTCGCCTATGATTCGTTTTGCATATCTAAGATGGCGACATTTTACAGCCGTCATTTTTCTTCGGATGTACGTCCATGATATGAAACTAGTAAGAAAAAATGACCATTTTTATCTATGAAAACTCTCAGTGTGTATAATGTAAATATTTTCTTTTGACTGTCGACTTTTAATTATTGAGTTGACTCAAATGAAAGCAATCTATTTTAATGGTGTTATTTGTTTTCGCTGTATGTTGAATGTCCTGTTTACTCAACCATAAACATAAATTTGTCTCCTATTTACATGCACACGAGACAATGACACTTGATAACCATAATCTTAATATAAATATAAAATGCATTCAATTTTATTATTATTCAAATTAGTATACGTAAGTATTATATGTAAAAGATAAAAGTGTTAAAAACTTTGAAATGTGTCTACTCAACCACCCTTACAACCAGTCTACTATTAGACTTACGACAAACTCGCTCTTCCCCTGTCCGCTCACCTACCCTTACATCCAGTCTACTATTAGACTTACGAGACACTCGCTCTTCCCCTGACCTCTCATCCACCCTTATATCCAGCCTACTATTAGACTTACGAGGCACTCACTCTTCCCCTGACCTCTCATCCACCCTTACACCCAGTCTACTATTAGACTTACGAGACACTCGCTCTTCCCCTGTCCTCTCACCCACCCTTATATCCAGCCTACAATTAGACTTACGAGACACTCGCTCTTCTCTTGACCTCTCATCCACCCTTATATCCAGCCTACTATTAGACTTACGAGACACTCGCTCTTCTCTTGACCTCTCATCCACCCTTATATCCAGCCTACAATTAGACTTACGAGACACTCGCTCTTCTCTTGACCTCTCATCCACCCTTATATCCAGCCTACTATTAGACTTACGAGACACTCGCTCTTCTCTTGACCTCTCATCCACCCTTATATCCAGCCTACTATTAGACTTACGAGACACTCGCTCTTCCCCAGTCCTCTCACCTACCTTTATCGAGTTCCTGCCAGCTGTACCGGTACGAATTTGCGGTTCTCGTTATCGAACGCGGCGTACCAGCAGATCCAGAACCGAACATGTACCACTTGGATCCAAGATTGCGGTATTGTCAAAAAATAATAATAGCCGCTTTTTATATTTGAAGCGTATTCTTTGTAGAAGAGACGATGGCCATCTTGGGAACTCACTTGAGAGTCGATTGCGTTCCATTATGTTATCCTACCTATTCAGTACAACTGGTACGAACCAGATATATTAACACACGGATATATAGTCTCTATTATGGCTTTACAAAACGTGCCACCATTGTATAAAGTGACGAAACACGCAACAAATACCATACTTCTACAATACGACACAATCTCTTAACAACTTTATCGACAAATAAGGGAACAGACGGTATGCTATCCTTTTAGTACTGACGTCATTCGGGGCATGGAATAAGATATACAATCAATAAGATATCGCTAATAAAAGTACAGTTTCTCAAGTTTGTAAATTTTCGGCTACTTTGCCATTCTTGGTGTTGATTTTGATTCGATTTGATATCTACTTTTTTTTTTTTTTTTTCACCATTATACTGGAAGTAAATTAGCCACATCATACATATCGACTGAGGTGTTATTGGGCCTAATATATTACATGTATATTCCTCTAGGTAATATATGCATTCGCTAAAATCATATTCATATAATATAAGTTACTAGCAAGCTTGATTATAATTTATATCAACCCGATTCCAAAAAACAAAACTGCGTCATATGCATGTATTAACCTTCAACAAATCAATCAGCCACAAGTGAAATGACACATCACTCTTTTGTCTTTTATCTAACAACCTTTGACAATTGGAGCTAATTGAATACCTATACTTTGGATCATAAATACATATTCCTCTCGTAACTATCCGACAAAGAAATCGAATGTACATGTGTATCACCTAACTTCTTAGGATTTAAGGTGTAAAACCTTTTGACATTAAACTCAAAACTTTTTTGTCATACGATGTATTTTCAAGGACATTACGTTGATACCTGGTGACCACATTAACACATGTCATGCCTGGCCGGATTAACAATGTCTAGTAAATAACAGAAAACATTTTAATTCGCTTGTGGAAGAAATCGTCCAACCAAGATTATGCTATTGATTCGTAAGATATATATATTTTTTTTTTTTTTTTTTGTTTTTTTTTTAATATATAATTTTGTATGTAATAAAGATTTTAACCTTCTCCTAAAGACATATTGTTGGTTGAAATTTGAACGGCAAACCTCCGTATCGGGCTTGCAATTATCTGAACGTTCCAAGAACATACTCGAAGAGTGAAAGTGTCCCATGGTGACAAGCCATACCTATCCACGGACCTCTACTGGCGGTATATTGCCAACTATCGCCGACTATCAGGCGATAGTCGAAAATAAAGCAACAAGAGGATAAAACTCTCGTGCGAGAAACATAATTGAATGATGGATGCTATTATTGCTTGTTGTCCAATCAACATATATAGGCCAGTTAAGGACATACATTTTTGAATGGGGTCAGTGAAATGATCATTTTGTAGTTTTATTTCGATAAGATGTTATGTCCAAGGCACATGCATTGGCATGCCATATCTCTCGATCTATTGCAATGCTGCTGGAATAGGACACATTAGGTGGTCCGATGGATAGTAGCTTGATCATTGTCACATATTGTTCAATGGCTGTATAGGACGTAGTTTTATAATTCTACTGTTACAGATTTTTTAATATACTTTGTAGTTATATTCTGATTGTGCCCAAATGGACCATGGATTGGTATTTCGTGGCAAGTCACTGTGGGGTTTGGGAATACGTGGCAAGTCACTGTGGGGTTTGGGAATACGTGCCAAGTCCCTGTGAGGTTTGGGAATATGTGACAAGTCCCTGTGATGTTTGGGAATATGTGTCAAGTCCCTGTGATGTTTGGGAATATGTGTCAAGTCCCTGTGATAGTCTCTGTGATAGCGTCTACTCTGAAGTGTTTCGGTACTGATTATCTACATGTACCTGCGATGTTGTTCTTTGTGCTTTTTTATGTCTCAGTGAATGGACCTGATTTCTCATATAGGTGACATACGCAACGACCATGACATACATGAAGAAATTAAATCGCGAATAGAAAGTGAAAAAAAGACTTCAGACAGTTACGTAGAGTTTGCCTATATTATACCTTTGTCTTCTGACTAATTAATATTAATAAATAAGCGTCATGAATAATAAGTCCTCATTACATGGGCAAAAAAACAGAGATGTTTGACTTGCGGTTAATAATCACGGTAAGACTGGCTACCAGTCCCAAGAAGTTTTCGTTAAAATGTCGAGATTGAATATCACATTCTGATAGTTGTAGCTGTCTTCTGATCTCTATATAGCTCACCTGCCCCAAGTTTGAATAAAAATACTAAAGTACAAAAACAATTAAACAAACAAAAACAAAAATAGATAAATACATGTAAAATATCGAAATCATACCTTTCACTTTCATTTATAATTTTGATATTCTAGAGACTGTGGTCATCAACTTCCTGGTATGCAGACCAGAATATTTGATGTGGTATTGTATTATTACAATTCTCTATGTCATTTGGGACCGTAGATCAGATATAGCATGCAAGTCCGCTACAACGCTGTCGTTTTTATGGCACAGTTCCGATCGTCATCCGTCATACCTCAGAACTTGCACACGTCAGACTTATAATGTCGCTATATACTAACATATTCTGTGTGTAACATTACAGTCAGGTGTATTACGATGTGTATTTGATATTCAGGTAAAACAATTTGCCGCACCTGAGGATATGTCATCGCGTAATCCGAGAAGGTCAATGAGGTCATTTTGTGGTCAGCGCGCATACTGTGACCAGTTTTATGAGGTCAGGATGGCCAAGTGCCATTAGGATGCGTGTGTACCTCTAACAATTATTTCGTATGTGGTTGATAATAGATCAATAGGTCATGTAATTAAGAAGTATCTGACAGACAGTGTTAAAGGGGTATCGTCCGACATTTTTGTTCTAGTACGGAACATACATGTAGTGCGAGGAGAAAAACAAAACAAAACAAAACAACAAAAACAAAATAAGTGAATATATCATTAAAATGTGAGTTTAATGGTAGAAAGAATATTATATGCTGAATAATGGAAATAAAACTACGACATGCAGCTATTTCGTCCGTCTAGGACTCTCGTCAGTCATGTTACTAGCCAGGTGTGTTAGAATCAGAGCCTTTGTTAGGACAAAGCAAATGGGAGACAAAGCAAATAGAAGAAGGGCAACCCGTAATATTATTCAAGAAATCACGTGAACAATTTAATGCTTTTGTGTTTTGGATAAATTAAGAAGAATATAAAATACGTATATTCTGAGCTGGTAGCGGGTCACCTGTTGGGCATTGAGTTTAACTGTAACCAATAGTAACAGTAAGTTTCCTGGGGCTTCAGTAATTTTGACCAATCACAAAAGAGGATTGTCGATCAAAAGGTTATATAAAATGACAGAAGAAAAGTACCGTTGGGTGGATAAGAAACGTTTTGGCTGTATTTTCGGCAGGAATCTACGGAATATTGTTTTAAACATACATAGAAAAAAAAACCACAGAAATCGCCAAGGATACACTTGTAAAGATATCTCGAGATTATGTTTCGGGGGAAAAAGACACGAGATTAACTTTGACAACCGACATGTACATGTAATTGTTGGATGCCGTAGCAACGTTCTGCTGAGTGACATGAGGAATGCGGATCACCAATATCAGTACTGACTTCATTGACTAAATTTATTATTGATATAAGTGAGATAATTAATTCACAATACTGATGTCCATCCTGTTTTAACATGTATCATTGTTATCCATTTGTTAATGTCCGTATTCTCTGCACTGTTCTGTTTATGAGAATAAACAATTGTCATTGGTAAACGAAAAGCTTCCAATGTAATGCCAATGCATGTGTAACTCTGTACCATTACCGCGTTTGTTATTGTTTATTACATTTGTATATATATTTTTTTTGTTTTCAAATAGATATGAATATTGTTACTTGTTATCTTGAGTGTAGATTTATATTGTGAAAAATGGTGTTGTTTGGTTAACATAAGGCACTACTAACCTTCCAAAGGTGATATTTCTTTAGAATCTTTGAAATCTTTGACCTTCGAAAGGTGATATTTCTTTTGAATCTTTGAAATCTTTGACTTTCGAAAGGTGATATTTCTTTTGAATCTTTGATCTTAGGAAGGTAATATTTTCCTTGGCGTACAGCCTCGGGGAATATCACGTTTCGACGGTTAACAATTCCTTGTATTAACCTTAACAAGGTCATTAGCTGTATAATGCATGTGTCACCCCCAAGGGTTAGAGATTTCTCTATCACAAAATCAAGATCTGGAGAGTCAATTAATCTTTGCATAAAACCATCACTTTCCAGTACATGTTTAACCCACTCATATGTATAAATATTGTGGGGTTTTTTTTGTCTTATAAGCCGTGAGGCTTAAGGGATGAACAATTTGAATAAAATTTAATTAATTCCTCTGTTACCTGTGTGTTACATTGTATATATTGTACATGCTGTTGAAATGCAGTGGTAATGTACATTTGTATTGTGGAATTTTAATGGCGGTGCGTGGGGAGTCAATTTCCAACACTACACATACACTACTACCCTATATTAATGCTAGATTTAATGGATTATTATACAATATCTTATGTTTCTAAAACGACAGTTGTTTCCAAATTTTCCAGTGAATTACTATTCCATATAGACAGAATTTCGTTATTTTCCACTGGTTATTGCTTTGAGGACACCATGAAATGATAACTCCGTCCATCAATTAAAATAATTTTTTGAAGAATTATTTGT
This sequence comes from Pecten maximus, assembly GCF_902652985.1. Taxonomy (NCBI): domain Eukaryota; kingdom Metazoa; phylum Mollusca; class Bivalvia; order Pectinida; family Pectinidae; genus Pecten; species Pecten maximus. The sequence continues at coordinate 8,186,700 of NC_047033.1, read as the reverse complement.
TGATTAACCAAAAATACAAACATTGAATTATTGGTAAGGCCAAATGTAATTATTTACTTGGTTCTCGGGTCAATTTTCCACTCAAGAGATTGGGGAAGGAGTCTTTTTTTTTATCATTTTATTGGTAAACAAAGAATCACAAAAAAAAAAAAAAAAAAAAAAATAGATGAGGACATGATTTTTTTATTTTTCAAATCAATCATTATCCATTTCTATATTCAAAATGTAGATACAAATATTTATTATTGTTCTTTGTCTTTGTTTCACTCGGCATGCGTTCTAATTTTATGGTTGAATGTTATCACGGATATAACAGGAGAAAGGTTTGTTGTTAACAACCAGGAAAAATAAATAATATGACGGTCTTGTTTACAAAGCAGATAACAACCAAGTTTTTGTTCACCCTTACTTCTGATTACATTCCACGAACTTGGCAGATATTGTCGTGTTTAAACTGTCGCGCCCTGGAATCCCTGGGCATCCAATCAAATCGCGTTTTACATTCAGGCTTGGTTTCGCAGTATCAGAAGCCTTGGCTAACGAAGATGCACAGCCAGGTACAAGACATACATGTACTCTACCACATGGACATTCCAACCCACAGTCCGGATCCATGTTATGTACAAGAACCCGTGTATCTTTGCTTATTTGGAAAATTAACAGTAAAGCACTCGTACAATTATTTTTTTTTATTCCTGTATTTAAATTAGATATCCCGGAACATATATATACAAACAAATATTCGTACCTCGTCACAACGTTCTCTTCTAAAGTAAAAGAAAACTGAAGTATTATACCAAGGGAGGCTACTCCTATTAGAATCGCAGTAAAGACTATGGCCTGTCCTCTACGTGACGGTTGTGTCACGGTGGGCGAGACACTTTATCCCCATTTCGACTTGTCCTATACTGTTCAGTGAGGTAGATGTCAGCTGCTATAAAAGGATAAATCAAGCAAAGTTGTGCGAGTTATTAACTATTCTTCTGATAGAGAGTGTCTATCGAATCGTCAGTACATTTATATTGTGATATTATCAAAATAACAAGGCGCGTTACCGTGTCAAATCCATGTTTCCTCGGACACTCGAACATATATTAAAGAACATCTAAGATGGCTTGATGGCGGGAGAAACCATGCCACTACAGAGGAAATCCAAACATCTACTGTAAATACTTTTTTTAATTTGAAATTATAATTGATTTTTACAATGATAACGACTTTGACTTGAGTCATTGACTGTATTAAAATCCATACTTAAATATTTATTTGCAATAGTAGTCAGCATCAGTATAAATCAAATGACCCCGATCACTGGCATTGTGACCTTTTAATTGAAAAACAATAAAACCTTTTAAAACAATAATTTAACATTATTTCCTTTTTTTTTTATGCAAATACAAGTGTGATGACATCACCTATTTTAAATATGGATAATTACACATTTCTTTTCAAATGTGCCATGCACTTTTGCTACTTGATAAGCAAAAAATATCACCAATTTTCTATAGTGACGAAGTATTTAATTATCCCAAACGCTCCTTCACAGTTGAGTGACATCTTATAAAGCAAGACCTGTTAAAGTCTATCAGATTATTGTTGGAAAACATGCTGGACGGGATGACGCGAAATTTCGGAATAAATGGAAACCAATCTGAAGTCATAAGGATTTTTTGACAAAAACTACATACTTTCGTAAATGATCTGTTGAATATGGTTGGTTTGATAAGAATCTTATTAAATTTTCCGCCTGTTTAATACGTCACCTTATCAGTGCATTAAACAATGATTTTCAAAAAAAAAAAAAAAAAAAAGGAAAAACAAAAAAATAGATATATATGCCGCCATAACATAATCTCACAGTACCTCTTATGTATTGCACTGAAATATAAACAATCGCTTGTATTCTGAATGCAAATAGCATGTAATAAAACATGTAATAAATAATGCACATTGTCTTTTCTTTTTTTTCAGTTAGGGATTAGTATTAGTGAAACTAGAGAGTCCGATTTGATTTTCCACACGAAGAAGTCCGTCAGGGGAGATAACCACTATGCTGATTGGAACGGACCGGAAGTGATCTTGAATGAGCCGTATCATGGTTGATTGGACGCTCTCTTCGTTATTATTCCTGTTTATAGGAATTATTTTTATCTTAGCATCCCCAGCTATTGGTACTACAGACTCAGTTTCTTTTGTTTGCTTGTTGGGTTTTATTTCACGAGGTGTTGTGGAAGTCGGCGACGGAAGTGGTGTTGGTAGAAGGGGAATTCTGGGTATCGGAGGCACGGTGGCGACTGGCGCCAACGTTGGTTTTGGTGGAATTGTAATTATATTATTGTGCATCATATTTTTTACAGTCTCTACATCAGGCAATAAATTCACAGGTATACGATTGCTTGAGATTGGAATCCCAGGCTCAACTCCATGTATACCCGATTGACATAATTTTAAAGTTTCAAACAGAACTGACAGTCTTTCGTCCGGCGAAATATCAATACTTGATTCCAGCAACTTTTGGTTATCCCCCTTTAAGCAAGGATGAGATTTAGCAGCATTCGCGAGAGAATGGCAGCCGTCATTACAGATACGTCGGATTGTACAGTTCGCCAGAACCGCGGCAGTTTGAAAATCTCGTCTCAGTGTGCTGAAAAAGCTATTGAAGTCACAATCATTGACTATTCCAGTTGTTTCCAGCTTACAAAGAGGAATACTCCGGAAGCTGGTACAGGAAGTCGTCTCCCAGCTCTCCTTCGGATAGTAGAACAAGGTAGCAAGACAAATCTCGTCAGCCTCTCCGAAGCCCCACGAAACGTTGCCGCGCATGTTCATTGAATTGTATACACAGGACATGCGCAGACTGTCACCTGGTAATATCTGAATAGGATTCTGATGCCTGGGGAGAACAGAGTAATCTTTTGTTAGGAACAATATGTTAGTTCTGTTTCATATCTCATATTTTTGTTTTGTGTTTTTTATTCATTGATTAACTGCAAGATCTACCAATTATCAAGGAATCTCAAAGCAAGCTTAGTCCTAATACGAAATTAACACCACCAATCAGATAATCAAAGTTGTTGCTATATGCTATACCACTTTCTTTGAATTACATAATTTTCGTGACCTAACGATGTAGAGATGTATTAAATCATCAAATCAGTGCCGACATACATCGACAAAAATACAAGGAAAATCTCAACAGGTTTAAGTATTCGAATAAGATTAAAAATATACCAACCAGTATGCTTTTGGATCGTCATAGCTAAATGCATCTTCGTCGGTTATCAAACCCACGACTTCCCCGTTCCGTACAAGTTCGACTTTTTCTCTCCTGCCTAAAAAACAAAATTAATATTCTGATATTTTGAATCCCAGGAGTATAACTAAACAAGAGTATGGCAAGTTGTTTACGACCTATTAGCAGGTATTTCAAATTGAAGTAAACATCCACTGTACAAGAGTGATGCCTGCGTGTGGTGAGTTTTGTCTCCATTTGATGACGCAATGCCGATTGCATAGCAGGACATCTTTCCCATTGAAGCGAGCTGCCGAAGACACCTAGCATGCCATCCTTACCGGGTTACATTACACAATGTACACTGACAAGGACGAACCAGTTGTCCCACTCCAAAAATGCTGAGCACTAAACAGGTGTAGAAACTATCATTGTACAGACTATGGTATATCTCGGCCAGAGGACAGAATCCAGGGCCTTCCTAACAAGGACGAACGCTCAGCTAAAAGTGAGAGAGTGTCTAGGGAGATACTAGAAAGAAGTAGAATAGGAACAAGAGGAAATCAATGATCCCAAATTAAGTCGCTTCTTACAAACACAAATCAAATGCAATTGGGTTGGAAGGTACAACTTGCCCAACCTGTCGGACAGTAAAGTGAAATAAACAAATTTCAAACTTTCAACACACATATCCTTAAGTCATATTCTATTGGTTTCGAGGTATTGATAAAGATATAGATATTCTATATATAGCTTTTCATTCCGTCTTTGCCTAAGCCTATTTTGTCTATGTCCTTTTGCAGTTCCACATTCGGAAACTCAGCTTATCTAAACATATATTAATGTTGCAATACATATGGAATATTTGGGAATACGTTATTTGACATGCGCACGGCATAACATTAAAATGATATGTATGTAAACTCGTTTGTCCATCAACAATCAATTAAAATAATTACCTAGTAAATGCATATGGTTGAAGGCCATGCTTATGTAGATAGGTGATCTTATTTGCATGACCGTACATTCCCCAGGGCACGTGCTTGACACGGTGTATTCTGGCTGACCTGGTGGGATAGTGAAGTGAGTTGCTCGAAGAACCTTAGTTCCAATATCATACTGACGCAAGGAATTGGTATAATACATCGTCATGCCAGAACTATCCGTCATTCCGAACCTCCCGAACAGGTTCATCCAACGAACCTAAAATAAATCACAACTTGTGGTCATACATAATACAAATTGTTTACCTGTGACCTTCCAGTCTTCTGTACTTTACATATTGTGCGACAACATGCCGTGAAGCATCAAATCGCGACCTGAATATGCTTCATGCTGGTTATATTTTTAATTGTATTTATAGTGAAGCTAACAAATTACTGTATACCTGGTAATTTTCGCCCTCGTTTAATTTTCGCTATTTTCGCCTTTTGATGATAGGGCGAATTTAAAATGAAGGCGAAAATGTCAGGCCTGGTTGAATCAAATTAATAATTTTGTGAAGAGCGAATTTAAAACGGGGCGAATATGTTTTGTGTTGCTAAATGGCGAAAATAACCTGGGGCGAAAATTTCCAGGTATACAGTATCATCTTCTGGTCAAAATTTATGCGGCCGCCACAATCTGCAGAATCATGTTACACAGTGTATAGGGTTGATTTTTTAAGTATGGCAATTTGTGAACTTAATAAGAGAGAGAGAGAGAGAGAGAGAGAGAGAGAGAGAGAGAGAGAAAAAGAACCAATTTCATGCTGACAATGAAATTTAATTCCCAACGATATATATACAGTAGTTCAGAATTCAGTTCTCCAGATACTAGTACCTGTAGGATGATTTGTTTAAAACCAGTCCGGCCAATTCTGATTCCTCCTGATCTTGGAAAACAAATCCCCGGAATCGAACCCCCATATCCTCCAATGATATTCTGACATTCCCTCCTTGGCATCCCGTCACATGCGTACGGACGTAGCGTCACTGGGACTGTGGTGCCTTCGTCTGAGAAAAAAATACAGCTCCATATATTTGATAATAGTTGTTTCCCCCATTTCTTACGTATTTTTAAGAATTCGAATGTGTTGTAATCAGTTACATAGATATATGAAGTAAGATATTTATCTAATTAAACACGAACCGCGATTGAAAACTTTTTGTGAGCGTTGTGAAATCAATAAAGAGCGTTGTCGGCCGTTCATCTTTCGCCAATTCGCGAATTTGTGAAGTGAGACGGCAAAATGTCAAGATACATTTTCGCCCATAAAATACGAGGGCCGTACCATGATGGTATGCTTTTGCCGTGTTACTTGTGCTACTGAAGCTTCTGTGTTGTCAGTATCGACGTCATACCTGGAACAGCCCACAGTCTTATTAATGTTTGATTGTTACGAAGATCTCGTCTTCTACGCGGCGCGACGAGAAGAGAGAAAATGATACTGATCCTAGGAATGTAGCATTCATGTTGCTCATAAATTAGCGTTGTCATTTTGAGACATGGTTCTTTTACACAGTGTATTTGCATTCGTTGATCGCTTTCACGTCGAATACCCACGGCCGGTTGCACTACACTAAACTTGTCGTTGTGTAACTTAGCACACACATATGCATAAAGTGCAATCGACCGTTGGTACATATCCTTCCGCATATGTATGTTGAAGACTGCATTTCCGATTTGATGTGTATGGGTTCTTATTTCTAACGGCTGATTTACCGCTTTACTCTTCTAACATCCACAGTTATAGGATGAATATAAATGAGGATAAATTCTGAAGAATAATACACATATTCTGTAGATGGAATTGGAGGATATGCAGGTATTGGAAAATCATTACAATGCACCCAGCTGTCTCCTGAGGTTATTAGAACTGTTCTGATTTAAAAGATAAATAGGTTGTAGATTTAAAGGAACAGTAGATATGACTCCGTACATATAGTACCATTTCTCACCAATAAAAAAACTTTTGAGGAAAGCTCTTTCATTCAATAAGTCAAAACTTGACGATGATATGATTCTGAACATATACACAAAATAAACACACTGTACAGATACATGCCATACACATAAATAAAATGCCATTGATAATCTATAGAATATACTTTTAAAAATATATATAATTCAACAAGCTAACCTTCGCCGATGTCAAAATTCTATGAATATATACAAAATGCATACAAGTCATATATTCCAGCACTACAAAATACTAGTAACACATACAATGCCGTTTCAAATCTACAGAATAACTTTGAGATAAAGCTGTACACATGCAACAAGCGAACATTCACTGATGTCAAAACGCTATACACAAAATACATACCACAGTTATATCAATCATTCCCAATGCAACGATGCCGTTTCAAATCTATAAGATGTTTTTGAAAGAAATATTTTTTTTGGACAAGAAACTTTTATATATTCAAATGACATGGTCTAACTGGAACCAAATCTCTGTACATTATTCACATGTAATACATACCACAGCCGTACACAAACATCTGCTGTACAGCATCCCTATTGTCTATGACAGGAGTCCCTCCTATCAGGTGGAAGTCCCCGTTGACGGGAAGGTTGAACACCATACATACACCTGATTGGAAACGGGTGGGAATCTGGACTCGTGGCAGGCGTAACATCCAAGTACGGACATCTGATAAAGAAAAAGTCGTCATATAAGTGGAAATTACATAATACGTATTGAAGAGGATTTTTTTTGGAAATGGTATTGTCACCATCAATGGACAAATCCGTATGGGATATAGAGTCGAGCATGGCTATTACTCGTGGTGTTGCTGCCGATGGATCTATCATGGTTCTCGTTTTCAAAACACGGAATTGCTTGGAATTAACAATTGCGAAACAATTCATATCAACCTATATCAATCATGTTTGTTGGCCCGAGTGGAAGCGAGAGGGGTCTTACGGTTGGAAAAAAATCGGAAAACACGGGGAAAACCCACGTCATCGGCCAAGTGACCCCATACTTTTTAACGTCCGATCAGGGAATCGAACCCCGGTCGCTAGGTGAAAGGCAGGTGTGTTACCGCTGTGCCACCTGATTTGGATGATTGACATGAGTGATGTCGTTAATGAAACACGAGCTGAGTACCCGTTCGTAATGTTTGGTGTCATTTTGGTATTTAAAAAGACCTGTATTTTTCTATCCGATGAAATGCCCTAATTTTGATGATTTTGAGCTACAGACACTATTTTATATCAGATATATTCTCATGTGTGCTCTAAACTGTGTTAGATTAGTGAAATCAGATTATCCATGAGATGATTAACACAATTTAAAAGAATTTCTACTCAACATAAAATACTTACTTGGTCCGGTTAAACCAGGGCACGTAAAATTTGGTCTCATCACTCTCCTCAAGGTCCTAATAACAAACAAATTTGGGTCATTGCGGTTTGGCTCCCTCTGTGGAGTTGCTCGTACCTGCTGAACTCGAAATCTTGGCCTTCGATTAGCTGTATTTAACGTGATTTGTCTTTGGTTCGAATTTGTGATTCGTTGCTGGTTAGTAGCTGCTGATGTTTGAGTTTGTAAATTAAATCTTCGGAAAGGGTTTTGCCTTGGAGATGTATTACTTTGTGGAAATCCCATCACTGCACTTTGGTTTCGCGGAATCATTGGAAATGATGGTGAAGTATTTTGAAATCTAGGAAAATTTCTAGGTACATTTTGATTTTGTCTTATAAAAGGTCTTCGTGAAAATGGTATTCTTTGATTTTGTCGAGCAGGCGTGAACGCATTGGGCCTGCTCATTGTCCGGCCCAAAATCGCTGGTGAGGTATTTGGATTTTGAGAACGTTGTCTGGAAATTGAATTTCGTAATTGTAAAATATTCTGATTTCGAAATGGGAATTGTCTCCGTCGCAATGCGAGCGGTATGTTATTATTAAATGTTGGAAACCGTGAATTTCCATTATTGAGTGTATTTTGTGTTGCTGTGTTCGTATTTGATGTAGGAATAGTACTTCCGGTTCTGCTTTGGGCATTTGCTACGACGTTGTTGCTCGTCTGTGGCAAGGAAAGCATATTGTTTGTCTGTCTGTTTGGAACCGGAATGTTTACATTAGGGATAGTGACAATTGGAGGGAAAATGAGCGGATTTGAATTTGGAATCTGGATGTTTGTATTTGGATTAGGTGGAGTAGGTGTTACATGAGGAACATTGCCTGACAGACGGTTGGGTGAAGAATTAGCCGTATGGGGTCTATTCTGTAATGGCGGTACTGGATCTGTTCCACTTCGTGGCCGAGTTATTGGAGAATTATTTATTAAGCTAAAAGGGGATACCGAATCAGATGTTTGTCTGTGCTGAGTTCTCTGTGGAGATATAACATCCGGTGGGTGATTAATCGGTGGAGGATCAGGCGATTTAGGTTCATTTGGAGGTATATCGGCAAGACTGAAAGGACTAAAGAAACCGGATGGACTTTCATTCTGTGGATTGGCAATGCTAGGTGTCTCGGTAGTGGGAGTCACTTCGGGAGGCTTACGAACACGTTGATGAATAACTGATGGGATCGGTGGTGGTGGAGTCGGTGGAGGTGGTGTGGGGGCAGGTTCAATTTGGTTTACTCTTGGTTGTGGCTCTGGCCCCTGGTTCTGACGCAATGTCCTTCCAAGGAATTGAAAATTTGGTATATTAAACATTTCGCCGGGATTTCGTTCCTGATCGGGCAGTGGTGGGGGCTGAAATACTAAATTATTAAAGGGATCCAACTGTTGGGTGGGTTGCGCTGGCTGGCTTGGACAGGCAAACTGGGTCACTTCTCCATCAGTACAGGGGTTAACAGAGGAATCGCAAATACCTGAATCACAATATGATTAATTCAAATGAGAATGACTTACAACAATTAATAATTATACTTACTATGATACAATTTTTAGTCCTTTAATAACGTCAAGAACACCTTTATGCTATACAGTTGAGTTTGCAAGTCTGCATCAAAAAATGTACCATTTACATATGTGTAATTTTTCATCTTATCAATGCTTGTTTGTTTATTTCTGGGTTTATATCCCAGTGAACAGCAACGGTCATTTTGAAGCGGGGCCCCTTGTAGTAGTTGGTGACAACCTAACTGAACAACATACGTTAAGCCCGTCGCTTGCCATTCTGGGCAAAACAAACGGACACTGTAAGGAGGTGTCGAAACACTCACCTCGGATCTTCACTCGAGGTATGTGGTCGGCGCTCATAAATTATTCAATTATGTATAGACAGATAGGGTAAACAAATAATACGGAAAATTGTATAACTGCATATCATATTATAATTAAACTGTATAAATTAATGTGCTAATTTTGATTTAAAAAAAGTAATATCTTATGTCGACTTTATTGCAGGGGAAAATGATAAATGTTCCATCATTTTAATAAACTACCAGAGGAACGCCCACGGTATTCTGTAAACAAACACAATTTATTTATCAGATTCGAGTCATCGCTCAGCTTTAAAATATTGACAAATTAACGGGAAAAAAATGTGAGGGAATTTGATTACTCTTTCGAGAATCATTATGATTTCCAGAATATTAAACCATTTTTTTCGGAATTACGAAGTAACAAAAATCTAACGTTTAACATGTGAACGTTTTGTATGATTAAGTTGACAAATCATCGGTGGACCGAGTGATGTCGGAACACATCACTGAATAATGATGTGTGGTAAATAAAGATGTAAATTTTGACATTTTTACAAGAACGCCATTAATTCTACGGCCTAGACCGCTTCCTTAATTTCCCTTAGCCTGGTATGATGATAATATCCACTACCTCACTAATAACTTGTAATGTTCTCGTTCCAAAGATTCAGGGGAACATATGTACGGTATGCTAAGCATGCCAGTAGAAAAGGTTGTATATATTACATTATCTGTTCTATTTATCTACTCTACAGTATTTGATCACATAACTAATTAAAATACACGGACTAATTAGGCTTAAAATGTTAACAAATTATCTCGACCTTCAGGAGTTACCTATATGTGATGTGATCAGGAAACAGGTGTCATAGTGACCATAAATCAGATTTTCGTGGGAGTTGTTGGTAAGTGCTATATTATATGTTTAATACCATATGGGTTATTATATATTAATTTTATGCATACGAAGGACATTGACTTTAAAATATGGTTTGATTTAAAATTTTGGTTATTCAAAGATCAACGTATTCCTTAATATTTCAAAAATGACACTTTCGTCAGCTAACAACACGAAATTTTTTTTTTTTTTATTCCCGAAAATAATATTCAAAACATTAACAATAACATGCATTTTCATGATATATATATATGTGTGTAATTTGTAGCCGAGTTGAATATATAATGAACATAAAAATGGATCGGTATAGTGAAAGGCCCGAGACAAAGATCGTCTTTTTTGCAGATTTTATAAAAATGTCGATATTCCCGAACGTCATTTGCGTATAGGCCTTCTACTGTTTACATAAGCAGAATGTCTTTATTATCAATCTTTTGTCCACAATGTGACTGAATATTCACGATAAAAGCACATCAATTTTAAAATTACAAGTGGAACTACAAACACATTTTCAACACTGACATGCCAAAAACTGTTTTCATAAGCATGCTATACTAGTATTATTCATGAGTTTATATAATTACTTAAAATAATGGCATTGTACTAACAAAACATGTCATGCATCTATCTGCCTCTACAGACATGGAGACAAATACGAAAGGCATATCCCAGAAATTTAGTTTGATTAAGTTATATTTCCGCTGAAATAACCCGATATATGGTAACCATGCGACAGGTCTTGATAGATAGTAGATATGTTGTACTGTATCTTAAGAACATCGTAACCATCATTTATTTACAAAATCAAAGTAAATACTTGACTGCTTTGAAAATGAGAACGAAGCGCTTTAATTAAGATTAAATTGCATGCTAGTGAGCGTGTATAGGAATTTTGCTTTTTAGCGTTCTATGTTTTGTTTGTTATGTGTTGCTTTTTATTGTTTGTTTGCTTTTTTATGGTAATTTTTCTTATGCTTAAATAGGGTCAATACAAGTTAATGTACTACAAAATATCATTTAAGGTTCAAAACATATTTCTTTTAAAAATTATGATACATACTGTAGCTACTTTTCTTGCATGTCGTGTTTGATGACCAAAACACGTTAGTTACAAAAAGCAACAACGACAACAATAAGACAAATGAAAATATTGATTATAAAGTACATACCCGGATGTGACTGAGGAAGTGGCAAAGTGTCTCCACTTCCGGGAGTCCATTCACACCAAGGATCACTTAGCTCTTCTCCATTTCTCCGCCCGTCATTGTCGGAGTCCATTTGGCACAGACCGTATGTCCAATTCTGAGAAGTGTAAAATAAATTGCTATATCATCAACTGTATTACCTAAAATGTACTATTATATTTTACATAATATTCACAACTAGACTATTACAAGATTGTTAATTTAAAAGTGCTTTATCGCCGACATTATACACATGCACTGCTTCTCACAAAATGTATCAAACTAACACGGCATAATAAGATTAATTACAATGTATTTATCGAATGCTTGCTTTTAGGACCAACGATTACGTACAAAATATAGAGGCGAAGCAACTAGTTATTTACTTTAAATCAATTTAATTGATTTAAAATGAAATGACAGAGGGTGGCAATAACGCTTCATTTGCTATTGTATAGGAAATAACGCTTCATTTGCTATTGTATATCAATACACAGCAGTTTATTCTTATTTTTAACAGATAATGATTACTTTTAGTCGGTAAAGAAGCCTTTTAAAGCCTCAATATCAATGATATACCGTTACATGGTGTGGTACGTGTTATCTAGTGTTTGTTTTACATAAAGCATTGTATATGACGGCATATACCAGGACCCAATTGTTCAAAATGTGATTAGCTTAATCACTCGATTTCTTCTTTACTGCAAAACCTACATGGGTATATTCCTTAGTTATGACAGAAAGGATGAGGTGGAAGACTGCTATAGAGCCTTATAAAAATCCAGTTAGTTTAACAAGAAATGATTAATCAAGATTTTTGAATTGTTGTTAAAGTGCGATTACCCTTTCACCTTTTGAACAAGTGGGCCTAACTTTCCTTGAGTTTGATCCAAACATTATCATAGTACTGTACTCTATCAGGGCCCAGTTGTTCAATAGGTGATCAGGTTAATCAAAGTTCACGAACAAGTTTAAAATCCCTATAAAATAATTTCTGCTAAAGCTTACGGAACAAAATGTTATGAAACAATAATACTTATCAGTCTCTTTGAACCTGCTTAGTTTAAGGAATTTACATATTCAGGTTATGAATTAAGGAGAGATTAGTTTTTTTCATTAATAAAGCGATCAAGCTTATCACTTTTTGAACAACTAGCCCGGGTATGCATAGAAATTGAAAAAAAGTACACTATATTTGATATAATCATTATGAAGTAGTGCATATAAGCTTCACAATTGTTAAATGTTAAATAAATTGGTTCCGGATTTCAAATTTCCGGATTTTCCGAATGTGTGTTTACCGAAAATATTGTTTTCCTTACAGAGAAAATTCGTGCCTTTACAGTGCGGAAAACTGGTTCTGTCTTTGAGATAGAGATAATTTATTTCAAAAGGGTTTCAGAAAACCTTGTGAAGAGAATTGTGTCATTTTTGAGTCAATTATGATATGTTGCAATTTCTAAGGTATTCACAGGTCAGGTAAACATAGAAAAAATAAGTTTACTTATCCTTCAGAGCTGTATTAAAATTTCAAATGTTGTATAGATGTGTGTTTATTTTCGCGCTATATTTAATGACTGCGAATATAGCGAAATTAAATTCACCCGCGAATATAAGCAACTATACAGTAATCAATTTGGCGAAAAATTCAAATTGGAATAATATTGACTACGTACGCATATTCTGAGCTGTTGCCAAAATTAATTTCAAACGTCAACACTAAAATTCTATCTTTTGTATTTTGAAAATCAAATTTCAGAGAACATTCAAATTAATTTAATAAATGTATTAACAAAAGTTTTTTCGCAATGAAGGAGATTAAATAAAGTTTATATTGATAAATACGAAAACATACGTGTATGTTAACAATACATATATATTTATTATTCTCTTTAACTTAATATGTCACAACAAATCGGAAGAACAGATGTAATGTAAACATGTTCTTGTAAATTGATCCAGTATTCAAAATGTACCAATTTGACTTTTTGATTAAATAAGGGTTAATACCCCTTCCCTTAATTGTTAGATCATTGATGAAGTCCATTTCTACACTTTTAACGTCAATCATCATAGACAAGTTCCTGAGGGAGAAAACAGCTGTTTGGTTCAGTATTATATTCACAATACATCAATTATTGTACATAATAATACTTAATTGATATTCAAGGTTTCCACCTGTGTTTTGTAAAACCCTTAATCTATTAATTATAGGGTCATATATCACCACAATAAGAAAGTTAATGGGTCAGCACCTTTACACCACATCTGTGGTATGTGTCCGTACGCTGGCTGTGTTATGCATATATTATATATCATATTGTGCCACCGTTACACATACATCATATATAGACGTGCTCTGTAAAAATAATTCCATAATCTAGTATAAGTCGGTTGTCACTCATGATATCACTTGTAATATATATATATGTATTTGGTCATTTTAAAACTAATCATGTAATCAGTCCTATTCAATAGATACAATTGTGTTTGGGAATGCAAATACATTGAATAGACTGACATTGCTCTTTGTTATCAGATGTTACAACGGATATTTTGCTTTAAAGTACAGTCGTGAAAATATATGAGAACGTTGAGTGATAGTTTAATATGTGAGCTAGGATATTTTTTTAGCTTGATTTTATCATTTATCAAAATTGTTTAAAGTACATCTCGTCCTTTCCTGTCTGTGAGGTTATTTATTGTTTAAGATAAAAATACATTTATCAGCTAACAGCCATTTGTTTCTTTAATAGTTTGCATATATCAATCAAAAGAATAAAAAAAGATATGGGAGGTGATGCTATTCTCAAAATGTCCATAACGTATACAGTAAAATAACTACTAAATTCTTCTCATACTAAATGTCTCTATTATATTGTAAAATATTCGATTATCATACGCCAAAGTAGTAATGAATCATCTTAAGGTGTATATCTAATTGTGGTAAGGTTGGTATAGAGCATTGCGTCTATACCTCAGTGAAGGAAAAATAAATTGGATACTGATGAATATTGGCAAGTTATACATTTTGTATTTTAGAGTTCAAAACATTTTACGAAATATATGTTGATTAGTGTAAATAAATGATTATATACTGTACACAAATTTTACAGCAACTAAAGTTGTTTTGAATGCAACAACAATTAAATTACAAGATGACAATATTGATATACATGAATGTTCAAGAATATTTAACAGACATACCTTGCCGTGTCGTAGAAAATCCCTTCCAAACGGATTGAGGGGACCAGCCCCGTAAACACTTTCATGACCGACGCCATTCCATGTAATTGACGGATTGCACGGATTCAAAACATGACGTCCATTTGGAATTGAATCTTTAAACGATGGAAACAGTAGCCTGTATTGAATTTGAGTAAGTATAAGCAATGTCTGAATTAAGTTAACAAATTCCATGGTCGAAATCCAAGTTTAGATAAATCCTAGAAGCGGGATAAAATTTGATATCTCACGAAGGGCAGCCATGATGTTGGATACGAGTTGTAGACGTTACAGAATCCTATCACGGAATTTAAATGTCACATGACATGATTTATTGATGAATACAGTTCCCACCTAGTGATATGTAAATGTCCTTAATTAGATCCTATTATGTCGTCAGTATTTTATTGTTTTATTATAGCCTAGACGTGCATGCAGGTATTTAAGCCAATAAGATCAATTTCTCTGTGTGGTTTATTCTGTGTTGTAGTTTTATGTTCATCCTACCATTCGGTTTCAGAGATGACACAGCATAACAAGTTGTCACTGTAGAGCAAAACATCAATGGATCCTATAACATGTTAGTGACTACAGAGTGGTCGTATTATGACAGGTAAGTATCGAATGGCTGGTTGTATAACTAATATCAAGTGGTCATTTTCTCAATAGTAAGAATTAAGAGATGGTTTTATTGATAATTAACAAGTATCGGGAGGGGTTCTATTTATTAGTCAGTAAAGAATGGATGGCTTTTTATAAATTATCGAGTGGTCGTAATTTAATTAGTAACTATCGAATGGTTGGCTTTATAATGAGAACGAATCGAGTGGTCGTTTTCTAATTAGTAAATATCAAATGGTTGGCTTTATAATAAGGAAGTATCGAGTGGTCGTTTTCTAATTAGTAAGTATCAAATGGTTGGCTTTATAATAAGGAAGTGTCGAGTGGTCGTTTTCTAATTAGTAAGTATATCAAATGGTTGGCTTTATAATAAGGAAGTATCGAGTGGTCGTTTTCTAATTAGTAAATATGAAATGGTTGGCTTTATAATAAGGAAGTATCGAATGGTCGTTTTCTAATTAGTAAATATCTAGTGGTCGTAATTTAATTAGTAAGTATCGAATGGTTGGCTTTCTAATTAGTAAGTATCTAGTGGTCGTTTTCTAATTAGTAACTATATCGACTGGTTGGCTTTATAATAAGAAAGTATCAAGTGGTCGTTTTCTAATATAATAAGAAAGTATCGAGTGGTCGTTTTCTAATTAGTAACTATCGAATAGTTGGCTTTATATTGAGAAATTATAGAGTGGTCGTTTTCTAATTAGTAACTATATCGAATGGTTGGCTTTATAATTGAGAAAGTATCGAGCGGTCGTTTTCTAATTAGTAACTACATGTATATCGAATGGTTGGCTGATTATAGAATCTGTAAGCCGAGTCTCGGTTTTATGGTCAATGTGCTGTTGACGTTAACTAATCTGTAAATTGATTGACAGTTATAGATTCAGTGTGGTATTGAAGTTATATAATCTTTAAGATAAGTGACGGTTTTAGTCATTGTAATATTAGTCATACAATCGGTACGCTGTGTCGCAGTTTTATGTGTTGAAGTTAAATAATCTGTAAGGAGGGGCGGGTGGTTCCATAACCAAGAAGAGGTGATTTTGTCACAGTGGGAGTTTTATATATAATATAAAATGTATGTAAACAGTGAATGGTGGCTAATTAAAAGTGATCATTGTTTAAGTCGTTTATGCTAGTGGTGGTTTTAATGTTTTGTAAACTACTTAATAACTTGTAGAGTAGCGATTACACCAAGCACGCCGGATTTCCTGAATGAAATCTTTAAATTACATTTTTGGTTATTTTAATTTTCTAACGCAATATGGTTTTCCATGTTAACGTTGCAAAATATCGATAAAATGTTCAAAAAACGCAGAAGCCTGCATTCACCTACACGTCGTAAAATGTCGATTTCATGACGTACCAGATGTCAACGTGAACGTGTAGCCCACATAAACAAGCACAAATGTCTTAACCTCTCCGTATTGCCTTTGTTGCTTCCTTTGCAGGACATTTAAAATGTCTGCCACATACCTTAATGCATCGCTTGTTTGGTGTATGGTGTGTACAGAAGACCTGGACAATCTAAATAGGAGGCCAAGAGGGCCTGTATCGCTCACCTGGCCGTGCTTGTTCAATTTGTCAATAACTTTATTTGCTGATGTCCAACAACGCTATATATGGTTATGAGATGGGAATCTCATCTGCTGCAAAGATATAACACAGAACTCCTTAGCGCTGGGGAAAGACAACAGGGACTATTTTTGCAACATGATTGTGTTCATCTCTTGGGGCCCAAAATATACTGTACATGTATATGATTAAAGGGTTGCGATTTCAAAATATAATTATGAACCTAAATTCCCAAGGGTTGGGAAAGACCACTAGGCCTACATTTACAGCAGGATCGTTTTTATTCCTTGATGCCCAACAATGCTATATATGGTCATAGGGTGGACACCTCAAAGGTTTCAAAAACATAATCAAGCAACTAAGTCATTAGGAGTGGAAAATAACCCAGTGCCTACCTGGCTGCCCAACAGTCCTATACATGGCTATGATGTGGGGGTTGTAATTACGTTGAAGATATAACAAAGAATCTAAGCCACAAGAGGTGGAGAAAAAACCCACGGGGCTGATTTTAACAATTCCAGATTGAGATGTCAAAGCTACATGTGTATCTCCCACAAAGCTTTTGAAAGGAAGTGGGTTTTTTTTAAATGAAAAATTGAACTTTGACCTCTGTGCGTGGCCCCCATTTATTGACAAAAGGACCTGATTTAAACATTTAATTTCCACATATTTACATAGGACTTGCTATAAATGAAATATAACAACTATCTAGCTTATATATATATTTTTTTATCTTTTTAAAGATTCGTCTCAATTATCCATTTTAGTCAATAGGATGTTTAAAAAAACAAATCTGAACCCCGTTCTGCCAACAATGCTTCAGGCCAAATTTGGTCAAAATTCCTTTGCAAGAAGTCGTTGAAAGACAAGGTTGACGACGGACGCTGCGCGCATGGCAGTTGATTTAAGAATGTTCTTATTTTTGATATTTAATACATGTATATAATCACAAAATGACTGGGCGGTATTAACAAAGCCCTGTTGGTTGATATTATAAACATCAATTTGTTATATTTAATCAAAAATCCGATGCCAGGAAATACTCATTTCAATTCTCTATTTCTTATATCAGGTGATATATATATAAAGGTTGCTTTGACACTTCACGAGATAACAAGAGGCCCATGGGCCTTAACGGACAACAGAGTACACGTATTTACGCTCAGTAGCAATACAGTGGATGACATCAGATGGGATTGTGCAATACTGCAATACTGCACGTTTTCTTTGGCGCCATCTTGGATGAGTGAGCAAGTCGAAAATAACAATACTAGGTCAGGATCGTCTCAGTATCAGCTCAGGCATGCTTGAGCTCTCATACTAGTGGCTGTTCAGATGTATGAAAAAATATTGTTCAGGAATACCATGATTGTGCAATCATGTAACAAAATGGCCGTCGTAGTTGTCATGTCAAAGATCCCTCGAGGCCGAAAAATAGCATTTTTTCTAAATTTTCCCGTAACATCCCTACCAATTTCCAGCTTGATTTTCCACCCGGTAATCTAAAGGGTTTTTTTAAATCGCAAATGGATATACTATATTCAGCAATAGTTAAATGTCTATATACATGTATATAAATATTAATTTCTCGACATGTATTCAGCGTTCAACATTTAGTTTTGTACGATGCACGTGCACAGGATACCTCTGATCCTGATAATTTGCTAGGCAGTCTCATTAGATGTATATCAATTAACAAGAGGGTCCGAGGGTCCGAGTCGCGTATCTGACCTTTCTAGTGACCATGTCAAATAGTCTTATAAAAAGCTATACTGTCAGAGACATATATAGAGTATATATATGTCTCTGATACTGCATGTTTTCCCATTTGTCAAAATCAATCCATCAATTCGTACAGAAGAATAACGTCTTTGAAATATCATCTAAATCTTGATCTTTCGTTACAACTTTCATCAAAGTGCAATCAGCCGTTCAGAACATGTAGCAATTTCGAGGATAAGTTGATGAACGCCGGACGACGCGCCATGCAAGCTTACCTGTGATTTAGATCAGGTGACCAATAAACAAGGCAATGTTAATGATGTAATGGTTTTTAATAATACAACTTAAATTACAGGAAGCCTAGGCCTTCGACCTTATATACTGTGAATCCCATATATTTCGCGAGAAATTTATTTTCTCAAAACAAATAGCATGGAGACTACATGGTAAACCGGAATCCACAAAAACCAACATGAATATATAAATGAAACGCATGTGAAAATATAATTTCGCGAAATATAAATGAATTGAAGTATTTGTTTGTATTTTGTTTTACATATGTACACATTATATCCTTGTGGTGACTTTGATTTCGGACCAAAATGTGGTCTTCGTTTGTATATTGTACGTCTGCCCAGCCTTCGGTCTACTGATAGGTTCTAAAATTTTCTCAGTATAAATCAATTATTGGATGTCCGAACATTTACATGCTGACTGCTCGTCTAAATGTCATGGATTAAACAGTGGATATTTTAGCGGGATCCTCAAAATAGATTTTGATTATCAAACAGTCCATACTTTTATCTATTTTCTTTATTTTCGTGGTATACAAAAAGATTGCGCTGAAAATATCAAATCTGCTGTGTCAAATTTACTTAATGAGCATAGGAAAATGAAAGTTCCATCAGCTATTTCGACCGCTAAGGCCTCAAAGTCACGTGATCAGGCAAACCAAATCACATTTACCATAAAGGGATACTATCATAATAGTTATAATGATCCACATTGGTAATCAATACTCTTTTTTCAGTGAAAAACATCCGCATGGAGGAAGCTGAAAGACCAGTCAGACGTACAATATATCTGGACATCATCACAAACTTTTGGTGTATACTAAAGAGTCGAGTATCATTCCTCCAGCAAACATTACCAAACTATACTTAGATTGTTGCTACAAAAAAGGTATGTACAATCTACCGCTCCTATGATGTTCCAGAGTCTCATTCAGGTTAAATTATCCATGAAAAATATCAATACATGACAAAAATCATTAAAATAATCTTTGTGCCAGAACACTTCTTTCAATGAACATTTACGTCTAGTCTTTTAATTAAGATGAGATGGCACTATTTCGTAACAATTACCATTGTTATAAGTGAGATGAGATTTCACTGTGACCTTTCGTAACAAGTATCTAAGTATAGTTTGAAACTGATATAGAAGGTCGTCTATTTTATTGTCTAATAGCATAAACAGGTGAAAACACAATGTCGTACGTAACACATTAAAAAGGAAAACAGATACGAGCTACATAGTCTAATGTAATAGCAAAGCACAACTATGTGGGACAGATGTAGGCTGGTCCAGGCATGGACATCACAATTTCAAATAACGAAAAAATGACAGGAACAATATTGTTAACCCCCCCCTAAAAATCTATATTTTTGTTCATATTTTGCCCTCGTTTATTAGATTTTTAGTGGACGTTTTTCTTTTAATTGATACAGTTTGCTCACATATTCCATTGGTTTTTTTATCAATGGAAAATGATTACATTTACGTCACGTGGAGTTGGTGTTCTATTCCATGGTAACTATTTTTTGGTTAATACAATTATCCTATTTATCCTTTTAAACCGTTTATCAATGGACATACAGGCAACATACAGAAAAAGCATCTATATACTATGTAAAATGCATCTCGGCTTTTGTAATAACTTAATCATCTCATGAAATGTGTGTAGGTAAAATATTACTTTCTGGGAATAACTATAATCTATGTTTCATATACACTGGACTAGCCTATACATGTCTATGCTAGCCTTTTAGTCTTGTATTTAAGATGCCTTATTTTATTTATATTTTTTATGTAATGTTTATAATATAATAAAGCATCGAGTCATTGAAAAAAATGTATCAATTGATAACAATCATTTGCAGTAATAGCATGTCGGATATAAACTTTACACCACGTAAAACTAGAATTGGATCATTCACTAAGCTAAATTCCTATATGGTCGTAAATTGCATAATTATTTGCACAACAGATGATTATATATATAATTTTTCAATGAACGATTTCAAAACAGCTTCCAAATGTGTCAAAATTCCATGATATGGCTCATTTAGACTTCACCTTTTGGCAATTCAAAATGGCAGCCATATATATTATTTAAGTTCAATTTTCAGATCAAAAGTGTAATACTGTGCAAACAGTTACATTCTAAGAACATCATTGCTTACAACGTAATCAACAACAAACAATGGTTTCGTTTTGATAATTTGGAATTTTCAAAATTGTCCATTCAAAGCAGTCAAGATTCCACAGGTACTAGATCTTTAAATACTGAAAATGATGATATGAAATGCATTTTGTTTGTCCTAAATAGCAGTGATATGGATGGAATGAGCTCAGACAAAGATGAAAATCTAATTACACCATATTCAACATCACACAAATACATATTTGCCATTGAAGTCATATTGGTATGTACTAAGAAATGAAAGGAATTTAAGGAAATATTATGCCTGCCTAACTCGCCCTAATTAACATGATACTCACTCTTGATAGCTAGGCTGGAAGCATACTTGGGTTCTATATACAAGAGGCCCAATGGGCCTGTCTCGCTCACCTGGCTCTACAGCAACTTTGAAGTTGGTTGAGGTCATTTCTACAGATACTATGCTGATTACTTCTTTATTCAAATATCAGAGTAGGCTAGGTTTATTCATATTAATAAATTTTCTAGTCCTTTATTCCAGCATTCTATTGGCCTAATATCAGGTCTCAAAGGCTCTTGGCTATCGCAAAATTATTAGTTACAGATTTAAGCCGATTTCACCCCTGTGACCTTGAATGTAGGTCAAGGTCATTCATTTGAACAAACTTGGTAGCCCTTCACCCCAGCATGCTTAAAGCCTAATATCAAGTCCCTGGGCCTCTTGGTTATTGCGAAGAAGTTGTTTGAAGATTATAGCCTATTTCACCAATGTGACCTTGAATGAAGGTCAAGGTCATTTATTTGAACAAACTTGGTAGCCCTTCACCCCAGCATGCTACAGGCCCAATATCAAGTCCCTGGGCCTCTTGGTTATTGAGAAGAAGTTGTTTGAAGATTATAGCCTATTTGCCCAATGTGACCTTGAATGAAGGTCAAGGTCATTTATTTGAACAAACTTGGTAGCCCTTGATCCCAGCATGCTACAGCCTAATATCAAGTCCCTGGGCCTCTTGGTTATTGAGAAGAAGTCATTTGAAGATTATAGCCTATTTCATCTCTGTGACCTTGAATAAAGGTCAAGGTCATTTATTTGAACAAACTTGGTAGCCCTTCACCCCAGCATGCTACAGGCCCAATATCAAGTCCCTCGGCCTCTTGGTTATTGCGAAGAAGTTGTTTGAAGATTATAGCCTATTTCACCCATGTGACCTTGAATAAAGGTCAAGGTCATTTCTTTGAACAAACGTGGTAGCCCTTCACCCCAGCATGCTATAGGCCCAATATCAAGTCCCTGGGCCTCTTGGTTATTGAGAAGAAGTCGTTTGAAGATTATAGCCTATTTCACCAATGTGACATTGAATGAAGGTCAAGGTCATTTATTTGATCAAACTTGGTAGCCCTTCATCCAAGCATGCTACAGGCCTAATATCAAGTCCCTGGGCCTCTTGGTTATTGAGAAGAAGTTGTTTGAAGATTACAGCCTATTTGCCCCATGTGACCTTGAATGAAAGTCAAGGTCATTTCTTTGAACAAACTTGGTAGCCCTTGATTCCAGCATGCTACAGGCCTAATATCAAGTCCCTGGGCCTCTTGGTTATTGAGAAGAAGTTGTTTGAAGATTATAGCCTATTTCACCTCTGTGACCTTGAATGAAGGTCAAGGTCATTTATTTGAACAAACTTGGTAGCCCTTCACCCCAGCATGCTACAGGCCTAATATCAAGTCCCTGGGCCTCTTAGTTATTGAGAAGAAGTTGTTTGAAGATTATAGCCTATTTCACCCATGTGACCTTGAATGAAGGTCAAGGTCGTTTCTTTGAACAAACTTGGTAGCCCTTCACCCCAGCATGCTACAGGCCCAATATCAAGTCCCTGGGCCTCTTGCTTATTGCGAAGAAGTTGTTTGAAGATTATAGCCTATTTCATCTCTGTGACCTTGAATAAAGGTCAAGGTCATTTATTTGAACAAACTTGGTAGCCCTTCACCCAAGCATGCTACAGGCCCAATATCAAGTCCCTGGGCCTCTTGGTTATTGAGAAGAAGTTGTTTGAAGACTACAGCCTATTTGCCCCAAGTGACCTTGAATGAAGGTCAAGGTCATTTCTTTGAACAAACTTGGTAGCCCTTGATCCCAGCATGCTACAGGCCTAATATCAAGTCCCTGGGCCTCTTGGTTATTGAGAAGAAGTTGTTTGAAGATTATAGCCTATTTCACCTCTGTGACCTTGAATGAAGGTCAAGGTCATTTCTTTGAACAAACTTGGTAGCCCTTCACCCCAGCATGTTACAGGCCCAATATGAAGTTCCTGAGCCTCTTGGTTATTGAGAAGAAGTTGTTTAAATGAAAAAGTTGACGCCGGACGGACGGCCGGACGGCCGGACAGACGACGGACGCCGCACCATGGCATAAGCTCACTTGCCCTTCGGGCAGGTGAGCTAATAATGTCTGATTTGGAAACTGAACCGGTCAATTTTTGGAAATATGCTTTCCTTCAACACAAACAGCAATTCCAAACTGTGTTTGGAGCTTTCGGAAAACTGTGTTTCATTTGTCAAAGAATCTTGAAGACTAGAAAATGTCTGTACGAAATGATGCAAAGAACCTTCTGTTATGATACTGTGGAGTGTTCCCAAGATCAAATATTGATTCAGAATTTGGAATGAGCTACACATTGTGTCCTGTGCAGTGTGAGTTCAGTGACGACCATTGACCTTGACCAATGGCCACCAGAATGTGATCAAGTGAAATAACACTTTCGTGTAGACATGAACTAAATCTGGGATTCTCAAGATATGTTATTGATTTGAAAAAATGAATGTGGCCCGTGTAAAAGAGGTCAAAGTTCACAAAGGGGTCAAAGGTAAACTGTGGCCCAAAAGTGAACTTTCACCAAAAACCATGATTTTATCAGGCATGTGACTTGATATCATGATATTATGGTGTAAATATGCGAAAGATCTGTTCGAAGGTTCTCAAGATGTTACTGATTCAGAATACAAAACGGGACACAACAGACGGAGATGGATAACACTACATTCATATGTATATACTCCCCTTCCTACAAAAAATAATAATAGTGGGGGCACAAAGCACATAACAGGCATGGTGAATAAGTCATGATGGCCAGTGTATGGTTAAAAGACTGATTTAAAATGATTTAACCGGAAAATTTCCAGATACGTACTCAATAATGACTTCAAGGACAAAATCTATTGATGTTTCGAGTGATGTTTCATCCTTTCAGAAACTTAGCACTGGTCCCAACTGTTAGTATTTCCAATGCTGATTTCCTTTATATATTAAAACTTTTCCTTATAAATTAATAATTCACAATAATCATTTGGTTGGAGACAGGCAGGTATCAAATTTTTAGCACTAAATTGTTGTCTGTTAATGTTATCAAAATCCAAAATTGCTATCATAATTTCTGAGTAACTGAAATTGTTCTACATCTCAATAATGACCATTTCTGTCTTAGGTAAACAAATAAATAATCATCATAAATATATTTTCTAATTGCTGATTTTCATTTTAACTACCTTATTCTATGAAAACAACACTATACAGTCAAACTTCATTATCACAAAGTCTGATAACTGGAAGGCCCTGCTTAAGTCAAAGTAAAAATTCAGTGTTCCTTGAATAAAATTCTTTAAAAAATATTCTTGGTTACCTTGAATACTTGGAATATTTTCCAGAGCCCCACTGACTTTGAAATAAGGAGGTTTGACCACATATGATTTCCACTGAATCCAATTTACGTTTTAAATTCGAATCACTAATTTTTACAGTTTAATTGTTAAGGTGTTACTAACCAATCTAAATGTGAGTATTTTGAAAACACATGTCAAAGAAATGATAAAAAAATGGCTGATAAGGATTGCAATAACTTTGAAGATGAGTGCAGTTTCCATATATTGCATTGTTTCGCTCTCACTCAACAAAAAAAAATGATCAGGGTTTACACATAAGACAACTTAAGCTGAATTCAGTCGTCAACATCAGAAACCACGTCAGTATATCCTTCATCAGGAAAACACATTATCCCTGTAAAGAAAACAATTGAGAAAATATTTAACATCAACAGAACATTCGAGAGACTAGATTTTAAACTTAAACTAGTCCCGTTTTATCTCTCTATATCCATGTATAAATTAATCTAGTCTAGTTTATACTCTGTATATCTAATGTATATATTAATCTAGTCCTATTTATACACTGTATATCTATGTATTAACTAATCAGGTCCTATATATATCTCTGTAAGAAAAAAGGCAGACATGTTTTTACTCTGTATAAATATATTCATCTATAGTCCTATTTTGACTGTATAACTATGTATTAATTAATCTAGTCCTGTCTATACTTTGTATAACTATGTATTAATTAATCTAGTCCTGTCTATACTCTGTATAACTATGTATTAATTAATTTAGTCTGTCTATACTCTGTATAACTATGTATAAATTAATCTAGTATGTCTATACTCTGTATAACTATGTATTAATTAATCTATTTCTGTTTATACTCTGTATAACTATGTATTAATTAATCTATTTCTGTCAATACTCTGTATAACTATATATTAAATAATCTAGTTCTGTCAATACTCTGTATAACTATGTATTAATTAATCTAATTCTGTCAATACTCTGTATAACTATGTATTAATTAATCTATTTCTGTCAATACTCTGTATAACTATGTATTAATTAATCTAGTCCTGTCTTTACTCTGTATAACTATGTATTAATTAATCTATTTCTGTCTATACTCTGTATAACTATGTATTAATTAATCTAATTCTGTCAATACTCTGTATAACTATGTATTAATTAATCTATTTCTGTCAATACTCTGTATAACTATGCATTAATTAATCTAGTCCTGTCTATACTCTGTATAACTATGTATTAATTAATCTAGTTCTGTCTTTACTCTGTATAACTATGTATTAATTAATCTAGTCCTGTCTATACTCTGTATAACTATGTATTAATTAATCTAGTCCTGTCTTTACTCTGTATAACTATGTATTAATTAATCTATTTCTGTCTATACTCTGTATAACTATATATTAATTAATCTATTTCTGTCTATACTCTGTATAACTATGTATTAATTAATCTATTTCTGTCTATACTCTGTATAACTATGTATTAATTAATCTATTTCTATCTATACTCTGTATAACTATATATTAATTAATCTATTTCTGTCTATACTCTTTATAACTATATATTAATTAATCTATTTCTGTCTATACTCTGCATAACTATATATTAATTAATCTATTTCTGTCTATATTCTGTATAACTATGTATTAATTAATCTATTTCTGTCTATACTCTGTATAACTATGTATTAATTTATCTAGTTCTGTCTATACTCTGTATAACTATGTCTTAACTAATCTAATCTGTCTATATTCTGTATATCTATGTATATATTAATTTAGTCCTATGTTTACACTGTATATATATGCATTAACTAATCTAGCCCTATTCATATTCTATATATATATCTATGTATGAATAAAGCCAGACCTTTTTTTACTCTGTATATGTATAAATTAGAAAATTTTTGTTGTATTTGTCATTTTGAGATGGATTCACTTAGTAGTAGCTGGTGGCTACCTCAAAGAACAATATATAGGAGGCTCCTCAAATTTCTATAAGAGATCAATAAGGGAAAGGTCCCTAGCCCAATGACACATCCAAAACACTACAGTCCACGACAGCCTCCTAGGCATACCTTTCTTATACTGTATATCACTTTACAGTGAATAAATATGTTTTACAAATTCTTCTGAAGTCATGATAAACTATATGTGGAAAAGGTCTTACTAAAATCTCAACACTAAAGGTATATCTCTTTCTAATCTAGATTTTGATCTTTTTACCTGTCTGTATCATCATACTTGGGAAACTCGGGGTTGCTTTTGTTTCTCTTACTGTTTGTGTCTGAACCATCGAACATGGAAACTTTTCTTGAAATCTGAAAATTAAGAAATACCTTAAATCCAAGGTACTAAAAACAAGAATTCCACAAGAATGGATGTGTCACCTGCACAGCAAGTTGATAACGAAGAAATAGATAAATTTTTCACTTCAAGAAATAATGTAGCAAGAATTGTAAATTATGTTTCTGCGTCGATCTTTTGAAATGTCAAATTTGATTTCCAAAAGCAAGACCAGCATCACTCAAGTATGCTTCAAATTCCGCAATAGAGAGTACCCACTTTCATTAAATGAAGCTTGAGTTTGATCGGCCCAAGAGAACTGGTTGAGTAATTGCACAGAAACAGACTACTTATAGTAATGGTGACCTTGACATTTGACCTTTGGACCAGTAAAAGAATAATTCCATGTCAACACTTGCGGTAAGGAGAAACTACATACAAATTGAGTTTGATGGGACAAAGGAACTTGAGTTATCAAAGGAAAAGAGGTTTTTATTGCATTTTTGCCCGTGAAATATAGAAACTTATCAAACTAATAAAACCCATATTTTCACTGCAGCGATAAGCAGTGAGGAATATAAGATTTTGCAGTGATAATATAAGTATACTGCAGCAGTGAAAATGTAAGTTTTGCAGTGAAAATATAAGTTTTTTGTTTTTGACCAAACAGAGCAAACCTTTGTATTCACCTCATTGAAACTTGCCAATCTTTCCTACCAAAGCGAAGATAGATATATTGGTTATTTTGATTGTATTTCTGAAATATCCAGTCTATTTTTTGACAAAATACTCATAGCTATTCATGCACAGATTTTCAGATATCAGCAGAAAATGCTTAAATTGCATTGATCAGTCCTTTCAAAATGGCTCTGTCAAGTTGACATGGAGTGATATGTCACAAAGAGATGACGTTATGAATTATGTTACTGATTCATGCCCTTTTTGACACTATTATTTTTTTTTATGTTTTTAATTTCATTTTTATGACATATATCAAATGCAATAAAAAAATGTAATGATTTCTCAATTAATATAATATATATTTAACTCGTATGACAATATTTAGATATTTTTCATTCGTACTTTGCACTCGCGAAAATAATGATATTCTGTCATACTCGTTAAATATATGTTATATTAAACAGAACGTTATTCAATATCCTCTACATATCTTTAGTAATAGTGACTTTGACCTTCGACCTTTGGACTAGTTAAAAGACAATCCCATGCAAGAACTTTTGGTAAGGAAGATCTGCTTGAGTTATTACACAGTAACCTCTGTGTAGACAAGAATCTATTGCATGGAAACAGATTTTCCACTTATAGTTACAGTGACCTTGACCTTTGCCCTTTAGACAAGTGAAAAAACAGGAGGCCCATTAAAATTGGCCTTAATGATCACCAGAGACATATAACTATTTTCTATGTATTTACAATGTATTTCTAAATAGTTCATAAATAAATACATGTAGTAGTATAGTTTCGTCCTCATAATTTTTAAAATTTTGATTTCAATCAAATATGATTTCCTTGAATAAACTACAGTAAAGTTTAGCACCTTTTCGGGGAGAAACATGAAACCTATATATGGGCCATGAAATTTACAATTTTGATAAAATCACCTTCAAGTTAAGACCTTTCCATCCATGAAGAGTATTTGACCCACAACATAGGATTTCCATCAAGAAAATGATCAAAAATATGTTATCTATCTGATGGTCACATTTATATGCTATACCTATGTTTTCTCTACATTTCTGTTCTTTAACCATCATTTGATTACTGTGACCTTGAACTTTGTTGGTCAATTTCAACTATTTGCATAACTATTGCAGCCAACAACTCATGCTGTGGATGTACTAATTATCAAGTGTATATGTTTCACAGTAACTAAAAAAAACACATTTGAATTGCAATTTATGGATAATTATGAATTTTGACCGAAAAACATTCTTCAAAGGACCATTTCTGCGTCATTTTTGATGACTTTTGACATACACTTTCATAAAAGTAGGTCTTAGCTATTGAGAAGAAGTTGTTTGAATATTTTAGCCTATTTGACCCATGTAACCTTGAATGTAGGTCAAGATAATTCCCTTGAACAAATTTGGTAGCACTTCACCCATGCATGCTGCAGGCCTATAATATCAAGTCCCTGGGCCTCTTAGTTATTGAAAGACACCGCACCACAGCATAAGCTCACTTACCCTTCGGGCAGATGAGCTAAAAAACTCTTTGCCCTTCGGGCAGGTGAGCTATAAAACTCTTTGTTTGATAAAGTTGTTTGTCACGAGTCTTAAATGTTATCTTCGTAATGTACAATGCACTTGTAGTTTGGGGGGAAAATCCAAAGATCTGATAGGTGATGACAGCCTATTTGATACCTGACTTCTAATTCTTGTTTGTAATGGAATACAGAGGAGCCCACTTATTTGCGTATCGGTTATTTGAATATCCCGCTTATTTGCATAAAATTCTCAGGTCCCGATTTTTTTCTTCTTTATCTTTGTATTTCAATCCCGTGTATTTGCATCGACTAAAACACCGACTCCCGCTTATATGCATATAAAAATTCAAAAAAATCGAAAATTTTTAATTGATTTTAGGGTATTTTTGTGATTTTCCCGTAATAAAAGTTTTATGAAATGTGTTTTAACTTACATTATTGATTCGACACGATGTACAACGTTATCTTATCATTAGTTCACACTTCGTCATTACAGGTTACATTCGATGCATCAATATCGACATTGTTATTATTTAGACCATATCAGTAGCAATGTGCAGAAGAATTACTGAATAAAATATCTATATGCCTCATCTTTTGATGAGATTTGTTTATTTATTATAGCATCGATCCAAACCTTTGTTCTGTGCACTTGAACACTCGCTGAGGCAGGTTGCGATCACCATGATTGTTTACTAGTCGCGTTTCATTGTGGGGGCATATGTGTAATGAACGACAACTCTTTCTGTGTGTGCGCCATTTTCCAAAACAAACCCAAATGACAATACACATGTCACGGTCATTTAAGACAGTCTATTGCTTCAGCAGTTCATCATCTATGATCAAACAACTAATATACTCATAGCAGTAACACAACGCATCTCGAGACGATAATGAATGTTAATTGAAACGATGACATTGTACATCCTAGTGCCAACCCACGCGTGTATGACCGATATAGGACCCAGAGACTCGGAGTGACAAGTAGTAAACGATGAAGTGTATGCAAATATTTGTACATTTACAAAGAATAACAACCCATGTTTTTCGTATTTACTCTTATATTTTAAATAATGTATTTTTTTTTAAATATATTTTTAATGCAAATAACGTAAACAATCATATAGCGCCCATTTTGAGTACCTACCGGACGATCTACATGTGTATAAGAGGGGCCAAAACCCAACTCCGCCTATACGAATACTCCGGTTATTTGCATATTTTGTCATGGAAAAAGGGCTATGCAAATAAGCGGGTTGCTCTGTATAGCATTTAACATGATCTCACCTTTTTACTAACTTTACAAAGGATCTCTTGAAGGGGGACAAATATTCCATGGTTTTTCTTGCAAAAGAAGTATCGTTTTCCACTGATGTACCCATCATGTTGGCCACCTGAAAAGATATACAAATTGATGTAAAAATTGTAATTACATATACTGTATTAGACATGTATTCTCAGTTTTCATAAAATAATTGTATTGTCAGTTCAAGGAATTTTATGATGCCATATCAAAATTTAAAGAATTACTAAATCAAAACCTAATTTCCACAATCCTCCTGCAACTTAAATTTACTGTACCTGGGAAATCAAATATTAACTCCAACAATCGTCCTACAACTTAAAGTTTACTGTACCTGGGGAATCTTAATTACCTCCATGCACACTCCTCCTGCAACTTAAAGTTTACTGTACCTGGGGAATCAAATCTTAACCTCCACAATCCTCCTGCAACTTAAAGTTTACTGTACCTGGGGAATCAAATCTTAACCCCAACAATTGTCCTATAACTTACAGTTTACTGTACCTGGGGAATCAAATCTTAACCCCAACAATTGTCCTATAACTTACAGTTTACTGTACCTGGGGAATCTTAACCTCCACAATCCTCCTGCAACTAAAGTTTAATGTACCTCGGGAATCAAATCTTAACCCCCACAATCGTCCTACAACTTAAAGTTTACTGTACCTGGGGAATCTTAACCTCCACACTCCTCCTGCAACTTAAAGTTTATTTTATCTGGGAAATCAAATTTTCACCTCCACAATCCCCCTGCAACTTTAAATTTACTATACCTGGGGAGTCCAGCTCCAGCCCGACGAACAACATGTTGGGGTGTCCAATTCCGTCCAGGTGACCAAGGTAACGTATAAAGCCTGTCCTGTCTCCCTTGGCAACAACATGGTCATTCATCTGGACTTGTAACCTGTGGCTGTTGTAGATTTTTATTTTCTTAATTCTATGTCAAAAAATGCCATTACATATTACAACACCAACTTCAACAACATTTTTATGATGATTTAGTGGGAGACCTTTGATATTTTGATAATCAACGGAACATGAGTACTGTATTTATAGCCGATTATTTTCAGGGGGATGATATTTTGCAGCATTTCACAGGCCATTGATGTGGTTGCGAAAATTTAATCTGTGAAATATTAAGATTAGGGTAAATATTATCATTAATGACATAAACTGCCAATAAAACTTTTATCACATTCAGTGTTGTGCTGTGATTAGCTCTGTTCATCTAAGGTTATTTCAACAATTATAATTATTCATAACAGATTACAGTGCACTCTGTCCAAACCGGACTCTCTCCATGCAATCCGGATATTTGCCAAAACCGGCCAAATAATTTGGTCCCGAAAATTCCCTTCTTTATTTATAGTAAATAAACTCTGCATAATCCGGACTCTATCTATTCTGTAATCCGGCCATATATTCGGGCCCCATTCCTTCTGTATACTAGTAAATCTACTCTGTATAAACCGGCGTCGGTCCCATTGATGTCTCCCTGGTAGCGTCATTGTCCACAGGTGGCTACAGCTGGATAATCAACTAAACAGCTGTTAGGTACAATAAAAAATGCATTTTTGTCAAGTTATACCCATAACTTTATGTGTTTGTAAATGTATCGTAATTGAGAAATTATAAACAAGGGAAATTTGCTAATTTCCGACATGAAATTTATAGTTGGGTGGTGTGTGTTTAGGGCCTCTAGGAAGGAGGTCAGTTCCTCTCTGGTGTGGGGCCATATGAAAAATATGTCATCAATGTATCGCCACCATACGATGGGTACTTCATTGCAGGGTGGAATTCTTCCTACAAACCCAAAGTACAGCTATGGGAACAAAAATGACCCCCAATTATGCCATTATCTTTATGGACTATTTAGAACAAAGATTCTTATCCACCTGCAATGAAGTACCCAATGATTCGTATTATCAGAAATTATAGTGACACTTCAGTGGACTTCTTAGATACAACTAAAAAATCAAAGTACTGGAAGTACTGTAAACGAACATTATTGTTTAATGCAAAATCAGTAATCTTCTAAGTTTTAAGTTGATAAATTTACTGATATCGGTTAAGGAATTAATTGCAAATAATTTGAAATGTTTGCAGCTGTTCTGATTTGATTGTACACATGCATGTTTCTGTAAGGTCCTAATTGAAATTGGAAGTTTGTTGATCTATCTTGGATCGATGAAAATAAAAGATGTCTTCTTTCTTTCGGGAAGGCATCATCAGTTATAATACAGCCAGGACTCTGTGACCTTATTGATGCCAACTTCTAATATGCACTAAATTTAGGCTAGTTCCATCGTTAGTTTGGCATACATAGTTGTATTTCAACTTAATATGAAGAAACACACATAAAGAATTACTGAAAACCAAAACCAGAGCTGCTAATCAAGGCCCGAATTAAGAATTATTCTATTGAAACTGTACTCAAGCATTTATGGTACTTCAAAACAAAAAAACCTGACTCCTTTTGTTCAGGAATCATTTGATGTTAATAAATCTGTATAGGAGAAGATAAACTTCTGGTATAATTACAGTATTGTAAACAATGTGATAAAGAATAATAACCAGATAAAGACTATCTTCATCGAATAATTCAGCAAACAGGAAAAGAAAACTTCAAGATTCATTTTCAACTTCAAACCTGATCACAAAGATTACAGTCCATTCGATGGGACGACACATTCCCTATTTATTGTCCTTTTCCAATGTTGATCATCCAATCATACTGAACCACACAGTTCAGCAATGTAATTGCACAAATCACACCTTTATGTGGTGAGAACATTTTTGGGGGTGTTATAATATTCCATAACTGTATGCAAATTGTGAAGCATTCCATATCTATAACTATATATATACAGTACTGTATATATTTACACATATCAAAATTGGAATGACACGGGAGATTTGCAAGTTTAATCATCAGTCATGGGAGGTTGATGTAAAATGTTATATTTACCGGGGTAATTAGTAATTTTGAGAATATATTTATGAAGCTCTATTCTGTACATTCTACCAGTGCTTAGAGAATGGACACAATTATATGTTCTCCAATGTCAAAATTAATCATATGTAAAATATTAAGGGTTTATTCGCCATTCTAGGCCTGATTGCCGTCATAGTAAAATTATCAAAATGGACTTGAAATCAATATTTTTAAGAGAATGATCTATGACTTGAATATTTCATAAAAATAATGTAATACATCGTTTATTCACTTCATTCAGATCTTCAGACACCATATAATTTGTGAAGTCATTTATAGAAATATATGAACCATTTTGTTATTGATTTATAGTTCACACAAGTAAGCACTAGATGTAAGCAGTAAGTATATGTACTGCTATCTACTGGCATGATTTTGAGTACAGTAAACTACACTCGCTTTGTGGATATTGACAGGATAACATATATTTACATACTGATTCAATTTTAGAATTGTAACTGCAATCTTGCAACAGCATGGCACAAATAGTCGTCTGAACATTTGTTGTATTTTCAGTTTATCAATTCATTGATTACTCCGTGTTTGAAGTATGGTGTAGTGAGAATTTCAAGTCTTGATCATGACTTGATGAAAATTTTAAATTAACAAATTATTAAAATGAATTTGCTTGAAAAATAACACAAGTTCCACAGCAATATTATATAGAGAATCAATCACA
This sequence comes from Pecten maximus, assembly GCF_902652985.1. Classification (NCBI taxonomy): domain Eukaryota; kingdom Metazoa; phylum Mollusca; class Bivalvia; order Pectinida; family Pectinidae; genus Pecten; species Pecten maximus. The sequence goes on along the minus strand of NC_047033.1, from coordinate 8,152,489 downwards.
ATATATCAAAAGTTATAAAACTACAAATAACAATTAACGGCTGAATATCAAATTAAGTGAATATCACAAGTCTTTTTGCATTTGTTTTTAGATAATCCGGATTTCCGTTTTCCGTCTTTGAAAACAAAATACGTAGACGTATTGCATAGTAAACGTAGCCATATGTACATATGTAACAGCTGATTTCAATCAGATTGACTTAACATGAACTTAACACCGTCTCAGTAGTTCGTCACAATCGAAAATTTGATCGTGAATTCGGTATTTTGCAAATTCTTTCAAAATACTTCCAGGTAAAGGAAACAAGAGGCCCATGGGCCTTAACGGTCATCTGACTTTTAATTAAAACCCTTATATTATTGTAGTATGCATTCTCTGTAGCAAGTATATAGTGGCACTGTTGGCCATGGTGGCCATCTTGGATATCTGACCGACCCAATAAATAATAACACTTGGTCTGGACCATCTAAGGATCATTTCTGGTAAGTTAGAGCTGAATCCCACCGGTGGAATTTGAGAAGAAGTTTGAAATAGGTGTTGTTCAGGAAAACCATGATTGCGCAATCATGTTACAAAATGGCCGCCATTGCTGCCATTTCAAAGTTTTTACAAGGCCGAAAAAATAACAACACTTTGTTGGCACTCCTTCCTTAACATTCTCACCAATTTCGAGCTCAATGGCACCAGTGGAACTGGAGAAGAAGTTTAAAATGTGTTTTTTAAGATGGCGGATATGGTGGCCATCTTGCATTTCAGACCAATCTAAAAAATAACAACACTTTATCGGGATCATCTCAGGAACATTTCAGGCAAGTTTCAGCCCAACAGCACTGGTGGAACCGGAGAAGAAGTTTAAAATGTGTTTTTGAAGATGGTGGTTATGGTGGCCATCTTGGATTTCGGACCGACCCGAAAAATAACATCACTTGGTCGGGATCATATCAGGATCATTTCAGGCCATTTTCAGCTCAAAAGCACTGGTGGAACCGAAGAAGAAGTTTAAAATGTGTTTTCAAAATGGCGGCTATGGGGGAAATCTTGGATTTCAGACCGACCCGAAAAATAACAACACTTGGTCGGGATCATATCGGGATCATTTCAGGCAAGTTTCAGCTCAATAGCACTGGTGGAACTTGAGAAGAAGCTTAAAATGTGTTTTTCAAGATGGCGGCTATGGCGGCCATCTTGGATTTCGGACCGACCCAAAAAATAACAACACTTGGTCAGGATCATCTCAGGATCATTTCTGGCAAGTTTCAGCCCAACAGCACTGGTGGAACTTGAGAAGAAGTTTAAAATGTGTTTTTCAAGATGGCGGCTATGGCGGCCATCTTGGATTTCGGACCGACCCGAAAAATAACAACACTTGGTTGGGATCATCTCAGGATCATTTCTGGCAAGTTTCAGCCCAACAGCACTGGTGGAACTTGAGAAGAAGTTTAAAATGTGTTTTTCAAGATGGCGGCTATGGCGGCCATCTTGGATTTCGGACCAACCCGAAAAATAACAACACTTGGTCAGGATCATCTCAGGATCATTTCAGGCAAGTTTCAGCTCAAAAGCACTGGTGGAACTTGAGAAGAAGTTTAAAATGTGTTTTTCAAGATGGCGGCTATGGCGGCCATCTTGGATTTCGGACCGACCCGAAAAATAACAACACTTCGTCGGGATCATCTCAGGATCATTTCAGGCAAGTTTCAGCTCAAAAGCACTGGTGGAACTTGAGAAGAAGTTTAAAATGTGTTTTTCAAGATGGCGGCTATGGTGGCCATCTTGGATTTTGGACCGACCCGAAAAATAACAACACTTGGTCGGGATCATAGCAGGATCATTTCAGGCAAGTTTCAGCTCAATAGCACTGGTGGAACTTGAGAAGAAGTTTAAAATGTGTTTTTCAAGATGGCGGCTATGGCGGCCATCTTGGATTTCGGACCAACCCGAAAAATAACAACACTTGGTCAGGATCATGTCAGGATCATTTCAGGCAAGTTTCAGCTCAAAAGCACTGGTGGAACTTGAGAAGAAGTTTAAAATGTGTTTTTCAAGATGGCGGCTATGGCGGCCATCTTGGATTTCGGACCGACCCGAAAAATAACAACACTTCGTCGGGATCATCTCAGGATCATTTCAGGCAAGTTTCAGCTCAAAAGCACTGGTGGAACTTGAGAAGAAGTTTAAAATGTGTTTTTCAAGATGGCGGCTATGGTGGCCATCTTGGATTTTGGACCGACCCGAAAAATAACAACACTTGGTCAGGATCATCTCAGGATCATTTCAGGCAAGTTTCAGCTCAAAAGCACTGGTGGAACTTGAGAAGAAGTTTAAAATGTGTTTTTCAAGATGGCGGCTATGGCGGCCATCTTGGATTTCGGACCGACCCGAAAAATAACAACACTTGGTCGGGATCATCTCAGGATCATTCCTTGCAAGTTTCAGCCCAACAGCACTGGTGGAACTTGAGAAGAAGTTTAAAATGTGTTTTCAAAATGGCGGCTATGGCGGCCATCTTGGATTTCGGACTGACCCGAAAAATAACAACACTTGGTCAGGACCATCTCAGGATCATTTCAGGCAAGTTTCAGCTTAATCCCACTGGTGGAACTTGAGAAGAAGATTGAAATGTGAAAAGTTTACGCACGGCGCACGGCGCACGACGACGGACGAAGCATGATGACTATAGGTCATCCTGACCCTTCGGGTCAGATGACCTAAAAAATGCATATGGTCTCTATACACACACCAAAGATTAATAGATCCTATATTGGGTCCATTCTCTCGTTAAAATATCGATTTGGGTCCACTATCGGCCATTTCGGTAATTCAACTCTAACGACAGTCGGGCCGCGATTCGCAAATGAAAAATTAATTTAAAATTCGTAAACCTCTAATATTTTACATATGATACAATTAGGCATTGAAAAACATATATGTGGGTCAATTCTCTGAAAATAATGCCAATTTATATTATAATTAAGCCCCATTTTTCTTCGTTTCGGTATTTCCAATTCTGCTTCACCTGTGGTCCGTTTCAGTAAATATTCTAGACTTTGCCGAAATAAAAACAAGCTATATAATTGTTCATTTTAAACATGCCAACTGCCAACCACACGTATCTAAAAATGTTATTGTTGATATCATCTGAATATTGCCGTAGTTATCTGTCACTTCGATTGTAAACCCATTGCCAAAGTCATGGAAGAATCGACCAATCAAATTGGTTTAACGTTTTAATTCCGTAATCTTGCAGTTACCTCCCTTACAACAGTAAATACGTTCCAAGTATCGCCTACAACAACCAATCCCTTGCACATGGCAACAAGATATTATCATTTGCATTTGATTTATTGGTCGTTTTCGTCAAAGGAAAATGGAATATGGAAATCGATGACAATGTTAACGCTATGACCAGTCACCCTGACTACAAATGCCACCTAGTATCTACAGTACCTTTCTCGCAAACATGTACAGTAACATACAATGATCGTCTCGTACCTATAGTATGATACAATGTATCGTCTCGTATGCCGTTATTGATATTTTTTTTTTCTAAATTATACAAATACTCATCTAGTTGATAATGATGTAACATTCTAGAATATATATATTACACATTTAAGTAAATCGCGGACATATTTGCAGACCTATGCTATAATGTCAGCCGTTTTGGAATGAACACGGAAGAGCAAAACTTTCTAAACATCCTGAGACGAATGCGCCTGCGCAATATTTGTTTACATAAATATATTGACCTGGAGTTATTCGCAAAGTTCAGGTTCATTTAGTCTTCACATTTCGCTAGCGTTATGTATTTCTCAAATCGTATGCATCTTGAAAACATCTACTGAATACATTTCAACATTTTCGGTAAAACTACTACATAAAACGAAGATGTTTTTGCCAGTAAATTATTTGAAGCGTAAGGCTTGGGGGCAGCCATATTTCATTGAAACAGACAGTAGATGGCGTATTGGTGAATGTGGCTACCAAATATGGTCATATTTCTCAGTCCAGTTCTTGATGGCAATAACCGAACATTAATGTTCGTTTAAAAACGGGACTTTGAGTAGCCGGATAAACAACAAACCTACCAATGCCTTCCACTATCTACATTACATTATTAGGAATGAACCATTGGAAAAACAAATGAAAACTGTTAATTTTAATTTTAATTACATTCAAAGACTGGTTAAAGGTATAAACATAAGGCAATTATCTGCCCTTTATTTATTATTAGTATTACGTCATAATTAACAATCGACTGTTATCCTCCTGAAGAGTACTTCAGGGGGGATTTTACCTGTATAAAATTGTCCTGATGAAGACCCTGCGATAGGGTCGAAAACTAGTAGACTAATAAAGTCTCCACTTATTGGTTAAGCTTGCGTATATTGCGGTTATTCTCCCTTGTTTATAATCAGTTTATTTGCTTTAACTGCCCGGCATACCTTTAAGGTATCCATACTCAACGCGAATTTCCACACTATGAAGACCCACTGAATTCCATCTGACGTTGGCTCCTCTCCCCTCCGAAGTAATTGAGAAATGTTTCACGCTGGCTGGCTTCCCCTTCGAAGACCTCACTACAAGAATGTACCCGGATGAGGAAGTCGGGAGATGACATACCTTTTGTATTACTCCGTTTATATTATCAACAAACACGGATCTCGCGACAGCTGCCAACATTAAGGACCAATAAGAAATTGAGGCTATACTAATTCCTCAGATTGGGAATTGTAGAAAGTGTCAGATAAGTTGATTGTTCGGACGCGGTGGAAGGCCTCTTAAAACAAACAACAATCAGTGATTGTTTTCAACCGACGTAACGTACATATAGTGTCATATTGCCAGTGTTGAATTAAATTATGTTATTCAATTCAAAGTTATATATGCATGAATAATGCACAATGACATCTTCTTTATAATATATCTTTTATTATTATTGTTTTTTTGTTTGCATTCAACAACAATATCAAGTAGAATCTCTACAATCCGGAACTCTCTACAAACCGGCTTTATTTTGTGGTCCAAAAGGTGTCAGGTTTAGACAGAGGGCACTGTATATTTTACTTCTGATCAACAATCATCTCCTCATGTCTCACATATTTCTAAATTTCTTACTTGTTATGGTACAATAAGTGTTAAAAAGTTTGTAATTTGATATCGGGGGAATATTTGATAAATAGATAACCTAGCTCTTATAAGATCACAAAATTTTAATAATCTTTTGTATTAAAAGAAATCACAAAATTTTTGACCCCCGAAAACAACCAATTATAAGGTAATTGATACATAATTTAAAACTAATTTTAGGGAACTGCAAAGTTTCTTAACTCCAATCCAATAACTTACCTGACAGAAAATTTTCTGTGGTTTCCTGGAAATCCTTCTGCAGTATGCTGTGTCATATCTTCATCACTACCAAAGGCTTCCCCACAGGCCGCACACTTACAGCCATGGAGTGGCTCACAGAACAATGGGGAGATGGGCTGCACTTTCTTCACTCCAAATTTCGGTAAACTTTAAAACATAAAGATATTACATTGTTTTGTGTCAGGATCTTATATGCTGAAGTATTCATATAAAACTTTATCTATAAAGAAAATCATTAGTACAATGTGTTCTAGAATTGCTTAGCCGACTGCGAGAATGAAATGATATCGGTATGGATCAGATGTGTATATAATAGAATGGATGTTGTGCTATTCCAATCAAACCCAATAGTCTGTGGCATTTGGTTTACAAGTCGTATCATTTGTTCCAGGGGAGGTTAACTGCACTGATGCTTATTTGTCTTGCATTTACACTTTTTTCAGTCTAGCTAGTAAAGTTCCACATAGCATGAACAAGGAATGGCATGCTTATTCAAGGACATTGTGAAATTCAAGGAGATTTGAATAAATTTGAATTTTTCAATAAGGCCATGATCCAAGACTTTTTAAGGCTTAAAGTTAATATAAGCCTTCAATGCCACACAGTGAAATTCAGAACTTTTCAAGGCAATTAGGCCAGGATTCAAGGCTTTTCAATGCAAAACTAAATGTAAGACTTTCAATGCCACACAGTGAGATTCAGGATTTTTCAATGCAAAAGGCCATGATCGAAGGCTTTTTAAGACCGAATAGCAACCGTTGAGCAAGCTTTTCAGGATAATTAGGCCAGGATTCACGGCTTTTCAATGCAAAACTAAATTTAAGACTTTCAATGCCACACAGTGAAATTCAGGATTTTTCAATGCAAAAAGGCCATGATCCAAGGCTTTTTAAGACCAAATAGCAACCGTAGAGCAAGCTTTTCAGGATAATTAGGCCAGGATTCACGGCTTTTCAATGCAAAACTAAATGTAAGACTTTCAATGCCACACAGTGAAATTCAGGATTTTTCAATGCAAAAAGGCCATGATCCAAGGCTTTTTAAGACCAAATAGCAACCGTAGAGCAAGCTTTTCAGGATAATTAGGCCAGGATTCAAGGCTTTTAAAGGCAATTAACATAGAGAAATTAAAGATCTTTTCAGAACTCTATGCTCCCTGCTATTTAGATAAGGAAAACAAAGATTATGCCAATCAAAATGTCATTTACTCACCTATAGCAGTGCTTTGACTTTTTGCTATTGTGGCTGTTGTTGTTGTTTACCCAGGTCACACGATCCTCCAGGTATCTCAGACTATCACATTCGTTTTCGATATAAAACTCTCCAGCACAATCTGACTCTAAATGTGTCATCTGTATTGTGAAAAAAATTTACCATACACAATATCAGAATCATTGCTGATGTGAATGATTAAGTCACCTTCCGGAGGAAACCTATTTAAATCAACTTTAAAATATCATACAATTATTGACCTGTTCTCAGGTAAATTTTAGGATTTATCAACTGGAGGTTATATCTCGCTGAGCAAAATATCAAATTCAATGGTGAATACATCCTCATATTAACCTGAAACAGGTCAATAACTGTTTAATTATGACTTTTCTAGAAACAATTATGTATTACAGTTAATTTTTTTCTTAAACTGCAGCACAGTAGGTTATACACTGCAAGGTTGTGCCATTCATCTGTGAGGAACCAGGGATTTGGACTTCGTTTTCACCTTGCAAACACTGATTCTGTAAGCTTCATCAGTGTAACATCGAAATATATCAGAGGTCTTATGACCAATTTTGAATCACCATATAGGAAAAATGACAGTCAATAACTCATACAATAAAAATTAATATCTCACATTCAGTATTACAATATTCTGCAGCATGTAAGTATCAATCAAGGTCTTCCTGAGAAATAGCAAACCTTATACAGTGGACCCGCGATAATCCGGACGCCGATATTCCGGAAAACTCACAGTCCGGACGGAAATGCACAGGAACAGATTTCCGTAACGTTATTTGTACTCACCAGTCTGGAAATTCGGATTCCGATTCCGGAAGCCCATTTTGGGAACGGAACGTACTTTTCATTAGTAAATTTCCCTCAATAATGCGGACAATTTTTTCACCACGAGGAGAAAAAAATGTCGGGGCAAGTCACCCGTGTCGACAGCTGTACAGACTATCGCTTGACACTGTGCGTAGTCATAGCAACCGCTGCCAGGTCATAGCCCCGGGTGTTTACCTGTGTTACAATGTGTAGCTTTTGTTTTTATAACGGTACATTGCTTTTTTTCTACGACCTAAATGTTACAGAATTTATGCACAAACATACAGTATGTGATACGATAATTAATCAATCTCAAATACATGGAATAAATTTATGATCGGTAATTAACATCATTAACACTTGTATTGGGTAAACACGGATGTCGGCTTGTAACACCGTTACGTGAAACGACGACTCATTGAAAGATGCATGTTATTATAATTAATTACATACACATTTACGTATTAAGCAGTGATCACAAGAACTGGGTTGATTACACACAAATTAGTCAATAGTCGTCTGATACTTAACTAAGCGTCACATTGTTAAGTGAATACGGGTTTAATAATTATCGGACAACTTGGATAGTTCTCGCTGGTGTCGCGTACTTTTAAATAGATAGCTTGGGGTTTCTGGTACGTAAAAATCATAAAAAAAAACATGGACTGACGGTAAGTTGTAAAATCCGTGTATTTTATTTAAGGTATTTAACGTTTGTAATTTCTACTTGTTTGTGAACCTCCGGGACGTGACACATGTGTGTTGTTTGTAGGTCACATGCCCGCTATAAATAAAACAACTTTCACTTTACATGTTCTTTTAAAAACATCAGAAACATAAGTATATTTATTGTTAAAAAGTATGACAATTAGACGTGTTTATGAAACGTCCCGGATTGTATATAATCAAGGGAGATAACTCTTACACGACAATTTTTTTGACCTGGTACACAAAATTCGGCAGTCCGGAAAACTCGTAATCCGGACGGTTTGGACTGGGAACAAAGGTGTTCGGATTATCGAGGGTCCACTGTATACACATCACCTTTGATCGATCTAGTAAGTAAAACAACTCCAGGACAGTGACAAAAGAATTATTTTAGGATAGCTAGACCACAGAAGAAGGGAGATTACTCCAACATCTTACCTCTAAATCTCGGAGACGGCATTTTAAATTTGCAATCTCTTTGTGAGCTGCACCAAGGTCATCAACCAGCTTGGAATTGATACGGACAGCTACAACAAATACAAGAGGCCCATGGGCCTTAATGGTCACCTGAGATTTGAAATATTTCAGTTAATTTAATTGACCCTTTTTGGTCCTGCCCATCAGCCCCTAGCGGTCAGTCAGGGCCAACATGTGTATACCATTAAGCTGTCATCCAATGCTGATAATGTTAACAAAGATAGAATGAATTCCAATAGAAATCAAACAAATCATAGTCAAAAATGTGATTTTCCCTATATAAACTATAGTAAAATGTACCCCCTCCCCAGGGGCAAACTTGTGACCCCAGGGTCATGAAATTCATAATCTTAGTAAAGCACCTTAGACCCTTCCATCTATGAAGAGTATTTGATTCCACCTTATTTGGGTCTTGAGAAGAAGATTTTTGAAATTTCAGTCAATTTGACCCTTTTTAGCCCCGCCCATCAGCCCCTGGGGGTCAGTCAGGGCCAACATGTGTATACAATCAAACTGCCTTCACAAGGTGATAATGTTAACTAAGTTAGAATGAATTCCAATAGAAATTAAACAAATTATAGTCAAAAATGTGATTTCCATATATAAATTAGAGTAAAGTTTACCCCCTCCCCAGGGGGCAAACTTGAGACCCCAGGGTCATTTTACAATTTTGGTTAAGCACCTTAAGACCCTTCCATCTATGAAGAGTATTTGATTCCATCATATCTGAGAGCGGAGAAGAAGATTTTTGAATTTTCAGTCAATTTGGCCCTTTTTAGCCCCGCCCATCAGTCCCTGGGGGTCAGTCATGGCCAACATGTGCATGCCATCAAACTGTCATCCCATACTGATAATGTTAACCAAATTAGAATGAATTCCAATAGAAACAAAACAAATAAAAGTCAAAATGTGATTTCCCTATAAACTATAGTAAAGTTTAGATAGTAGAGAAGAACATTTTTGAAGTTTTAGTCAATTTGCCCCTTTTAAGCCCCACCCATTAGGCCCCTGGGGGGTGGGAACCATATAATTAACAATTTTGGTTTACCTTTAGCCATACAAACTTGCTGCCAAATTTCATTGAATTTGGTTTAGGGGTTTTGGAGTCAAAAATGTAAATTTGTTTACAGACGCACGACAGACGACGCACGACGACGGACAGAAGGTGATTAGAATAGGTCACTTGAGGCTTTGTCTCAGGTGACCTAAAAGGAGATTCATGAATGAAACTGAGGCTCTACTAGTAAACCCAGTAAATTATTAAGATTAAAATCAAAAGGATGAAATTTTGTACAATTAAAACTAAAAGAAAATTGTAAATATTAAGAATTATGAAAAGAACAGTGACGAATGCTGTGTGACTAGAGTTTAATTAAAAAGACAACTATCAACTTACTTTCCATAAACTGCTCCTCTAGATCATGCTCTAATACGTTCTTTGAGAGACATTTTGAAACTGGATTTTCCAGACGAGACACCGGGTCCGTAGTTTCTGTAGGGTCTGATGTCACCATAGCAACTGAAGATGTCAGAGGGTCAGAGTTCTTGAGAGGGTCGGAGGTCGTCAGGGGGTCAGGAGCTGCCTGAGCTACTGGAGTGGCAGTGCAGATGTCCTCAGCTGGTTCACTGGTACTGACAGGACTGCAAATTAATTTCAAATTAGTCACTTTTGGTTGAGGGGAGGAGTCAGGTGCTATTCATAAACAAGAGGCCCATGCATGGGCCCTTAACGGTCACCTGAGTTATGATATATTTTAGCATATTTGGCCGATGTGACCTTGAATGAAGGTAAAGGTCATCCATTTGAATAAACTTGGTAGCCCTTTATCCCAGCATGCTACAGACCCAATATTTGGTCTCTAGGCCTTTTGGTTATCAAGAAGAAGTCATTTAAAGAATTAAGTATATATGACCCCTGTGACCTAAATTGAAGGTCAAGGTCATCCATTTGAACAAATTTGATAACCCTTCATCCTAGCATGCTACAGACCTAATATTTGGTCTCTGGGCGTTATGGTTATCAAGAAGATGTTTAAAGATTTCAGCATATTTTATCCCTGTGACTTGAATGAAGGTCAAGGACATCCATTTGAACAAACTTGGTAGCCCTTTATCCCAGCATGCTACAGACTAAATATTGGGTCTCTGGGCTTTTTTGGTTATCAAGAAGTTGTTTAAAGATTTTAGCATATTTGACTCCTGTGACCTTGAATGAAGGTCAAGGTCATTCACTTAAACAAACTTCGTAGCCCTTAGTCCCAGCATGCTACTGACCTAATATTGGGTTTCTGGGCCTTTTGGTTATCAAAAAGAAGTTGTTTAAAGGTTTTAGCATATTTGACCCATATGACCTTGAATGAAGGTCAAGGTCATCCACTTGAACAAACTTTGTAGCCCTTTGTCCTAGCATGCTACTGACCTAATATTGGGTCTCTTGGCTTTTTTGGTTATCAAGAAGAAGTTGTTTAAAGATTTTAGCATATTTGACCCCTGTGACCTTGAATGAGGGTCAAGGTCATTCATTTGAACACTGGGTAGCCCTTCATCCCAGCATGCTACACACCCAATATCAGGTCTCTGGGCCTGTTGGTAGTTGAGAAGAAGTTTAAAATGTAAATTGTTTACGACGGACGCCACCGGACAAAAGGCGATCACAATAGGTCAACTGCTACTTTGTCTCAGGTGACCTAAAAAAACAGTATCCTCTTAAGAAGTGCTTTGTTTATTGCTTAGATGTCAATTGTATATAATAATGATATATTTGACAGTAACAAGTATTATGCTTGCCTCAGGACATGCAAAACTTAGCTAACAAAAGAAATTACAAGGACATGTACTAGCTGTATTTATCTGCAAAAAAAAATGCATGCCCACAAATAAGCACATTTTCCATTTTTTTCAAAATCATCAATTCATATACAGTATAACTTGTCAAAACTGGCCCGTCTAATCCAGATCCCTTTCTATTCCGGCTTTACTGTTTGGTCCCTGCATTTTCCTTCTTAAAATATAGTAGTTAAAACCTGTATAATCTGGAACCTGTGTATTCTGAAAAACGGTGCTGTTCAACTGACCATAGTATAAGTTTACTTGTAAAATTGATCTGGTCAAACCATTGACCATAATGGTGGACAACGACAGACGAAAGCAAACACTATGGCTATATGTATTCTGACCCTTCATGATTTAATCATTTAGCTACCTGTAACTTGACCTTACCTAACTTTCTTCACATCCGTTCTAGGTTCAGATACTATTTCAGGCAGAGAATTTTTTCTTTCCTTCTTCACAGCAGATTTATTTTCAAGACAATCAATTTGTTTTGGTGAGGTGGCGACTTTGTGAGGGTGGTGCACCAGGGCCTTCGTAGTTATCCCCCCTTGTGTACGGTTACATGACCTTGATCTTCTGAACTTAGGTGAGCTGTGTCGCCGAGCTTTGGTGTCCAGGGTGTCCTGAAGACTTGCTGGAGAATTCTGCAGACTAGTAAGTCTTTGTCGATTGTTTTTCTCATGAAACTGTGGCGAGTTGCTGATTGTACTGGAGCTCTGACTACAGCGGGAACAAGGTCTGCATCGTTCCTGCAAATTTTTAAATCATAAATAAAATTATCCATGAGTAAGACAATCAGAGCTGGAATATAATTCCTTGAAACCAAGTAAATAAGGACATATTAAAGAAGCTCTCTTAATAGAAATACCTTTGAATCTTAGTTATCGCTTTGAACTTAAAACTGCCCTTTAAGTTACACACAAAGCTGCATGTGCGTGGTAAACAACACTTTTCTGAAGTAGAACAGTTGACTCAGGGCATGCAGGTCCATAAATCAGACTTATCCATGGCTGAAAGTTTTGCTGGAAAAATATTTCCTATCCTGGTCTGAGAGGGGCAGGGTGCATAAATATAAATTGGATTTATCTGAGGATGAGGATCTTTTTCTGAGCTGGGTACATGTACTGTGTGTGGAGAGTGGGAAATCTAAACAATTACCTGAAGTTGAAAGCTGTGCTCAGTAAAACTTCCTTTTTCCGAACTGAGGGAGGCTGGGGTTGGACTCGTGGAATGACTAGTTCGGACACTCAATGATGCAGCTGACCTCAACACATCATTTTCTTTTTTCAACTTAAAGACCTTTTTCTCCAAACTGAAATTTATGCTTGTACAGTTATCATACTGCCTAAAAGTAGCTGCCTCACTTATGATCACTCACTGATCGAGGTACAGGGATTTTCCTACAACTTTTCCATTGTGTAGGAAAGTCCCTCAACTATATATAACATTTTCCCCTAATTTGTAGCTCTGGTATATTGTATATTCAGTGTTTCCAATATCACTCAATTCATGAAAACTAAAATGAAAATTATTTAAACCTTTATTCTACTGATTGCTGACTACTTTTGAAATTCTTAGAAATAACAAATCACGAAAGAAAACACTTCAGTCTTATGTTTCATTTCTTATTTAATTTAAAAAAAAAATTCTTCCTATGAATCAGTAGCATGTATTCATTAATCTAGACAAAAATTCGAAAGTATAATACAGTACCTCCTTTTTGTGCGGAGCAGGTTAGCAACATCAGCACACAAGGGTACAATGCCTTTGCGTGTGCTGTTGACAACAAATGCCACCGCCTTTGCCGCTATCTCCTTGTCTTCCACGAGACTGTTCAGTTCCCCAAGCTCAGTGCTACTGCCTAGAATACAAAAAGGTATGTTAGTATATTGTGCTGCTAAAATTACCTCCCTTTAAAGAAACAGAAATTGCATGAGGGCATCATACCACTGATGCTAATGGGAAATTCTCCCTAGCCTGAGCTTTAAGTAAGGTGACTTTATACTCTCTCCTATTACAGATGTATGGAGGATGGGGAGAGGTAGTATTATCCCCCACATACAAAATATACACTAGGCATGTCAGACACTTCAGTCTCCCACCATACTTTGGATATGTATGCATAACCAATGACCAACTTTCCGGTGGACATACCCACCATTACAACTTGCTAGGGATTGATATTGTGGAGGTCAAACAGCTGTCTTCCCCTGACCTTGGTATATATCACTACTAGGGGACAGAACCCACTGTCCTCCCCTGACCTTGGTATATATCACTACTAGGGGACAGAACCCACTGTCTTCCCCTGACCTTGGTATATATCACTACTAGGGGACAGAACCCACTGTCTTCCCCTGACCTTGGTATATATAACTACCAGGGGACAGAACCAACTGTCTTCCCCTGACCTTGGTATATATCACTACCTGGGGACAGAACCCCTGTCTTCCCCTGACCTTGGTATATATCACTACTAGGGGACAGAACCCACTGTCTTCCCCTGACCTTGGTATATATCACTACTAGGGGACAGAACCCACTGTCTTCCCCTGACCTTGGTATATATCACTACCTGGGGACAGAACCCACTGTCTTCCCCTGACCTTGGTATATATCACTGCCTGGGAACATAAACCCAATGGCTTCCCCTAATTTCCAACTCAAAGGCAATGGTTAAGCAGTGTTAAGAGAGACATCATTTTTTTACTGTTGCTTTTTGAAAATATTAATTGAAATTCTTAAAGTGAAGCGACCACAACTCAAAAATCAATTGGGTACAAGGATAACTCTTGCTCTTAAAACCTATGGGAGATTTTATGAGATTAGCAAAATTCCTATGAGATTTGTCTGTATAAAGAGGTACAATTTTGAATTTTTAATGAAATTTTTTTGAAAAACATGGGTAAAAATCCCCAAACCTCTGCTCAAAGTGATCCCTGGGGTATAATCACACTCAGGTAGTTGCCTTAAATGTCTGTCAATACACCAAATTTATAAGATATTATGTTATATATGGGGTGTATTTACAGATAAGGAGAGTACAGTCGAGACTGCCTGAGTAACCCCCTGTATTAAATGACTCCCTGCCTTATTCGACCTTATTTACGACCGCCCGATAATATTTACTTTATAATTGGTCTGTATTAATCGACCCCCTGTCTAACCTGACAAGTGACCGTGTTTTTACAGTCCCAGGTGATTAGAAAGTCTGTATTAAATGACTTTGACACTTTCACCGCTCGTCGTCACACGTGAGCACGAAGCATTGTGACCAATAATACGATTCATTACAACTTTCACCTGGCAGTAGCAGCAGGCTTTTCAACTGGTTACGTTGTCAACAGAACAAATAAACTTATACACAAACACATATTTGTAATTTCTGAGGTGTTAAATGAGCTCACTTTTACGATCTGGTTGTGCTTAATGGTCAAGTAAAATTTTTACAGGAAACTTTAAATATATATATTATCCATCTCATGGCAACAATCAACGTTTTCTCTTGCGAGATTTCGTCAGCTGGTTGAAATGAACATAGCAGACAGAAAGAGAAGTTGAGTCGTACTTACATTAGAACAAAGAATCGGGGCTATAAAGAAACTCGATCAAGGAGTTCCTGCATATAAAATTGCAGATGAATTAGGAGTCGGCAAAATGCAGATACAAAAATTAAGAAAAAGAAAAGCTGAACTTCTTAAAATGACTACGAAAACAATGCCCCTGGGAACTCCAAAACACGTCAACACTCTACTGGTGTTACAGATTTTAAAAGCATCCAAAGGATGGCTTGAAAGTTTAAAACAAGAGGCCCATGGGGCCTGTATCGCTCACCTGGTTGGATTAGACCAAATGTCAAAATAATGTTCATGTTCATGTTCAATTCATTTTATTTGTCAATCTCAAACAATGCTATATATGGCTATGGTGTGGGGATCCCAACTGCTTTAAAGAAATAATGAAGTCAAGACTCTCTAAGGGCCTAAAAGACCTCAAGAATTGTTTTTAGAACATCCATTCATAACTTTATTACTAGTAGCAATTTAAAGGAATTACCTCTATTTCCCCTATTGGGCCCCGCCCCTTTGGCCCCTCGGGGGTCAGAAACACCATTTATGCAAAATCTGTTCCTCTTCCCCCAATGATGTTTCTGACCAAATTGGGTTCAAATCCTTTCATAACTTTATGACTAGTAGCGATTTAAAGAAATTTCCTCTATTTCCCTTATGGGGCCCCACCCATTTGGCCCCTCAGGGGTCAGAGTCACCATTTATGCAAAATCTGTTACCCTTCCCCAAAGAATGTTTCTGGCCAAATTAGGTTCAAATCCATTGACAAGCATGTATGGTACTTCAAAACAAGAGGCCCATGGGCCTTAACGGTCACCTGATTTTTGAAATATTTCGGTAAATTTGAATGAAAGAATGAATTTAAAAACAAATAAAACAAATGACAGTCAAAAATGTGATTTCCCTATAACTATAGTAAAGTTTATCCCCTCCCATGGGGCAAACACGAGACCACAGGGCTAGGAAATTCACAATTATGGTAAAGCACCTTAAGACCCTTTGATCTGTGAAGAGTATTTAATTCTACCTTAAACTGGGCTGTAAGAAGATTTTTAAAATTTCTGTTAATTTGACCCTTTTTGGCCCCTCCCATCAGCCCCTGGGGGTCAGTCAGGGCCAACATGTACATACCATCAAACTGTCATCCCAAGCTGATAATGTTAACGAAGTTAGAATGAATTCCAATAAAAATTCATAAAATAATAGTCAACAAGAGGCCCATAGGGCCTGTATCGCTCACCTGGTTGGATTTGACCAAATGTCAAAATAATGTTCATGTTCAATTCCTTTTGTTTGTTAACCTCAAACAATGCTATTTATGGTTATAGCGTGGGGATCCCAACTGCTTTAAAGAAATAATGAAGTCCTGACTCTCTGAGTTTACAACATGCATTTATAACTTTATGACTAGTAGTGATTTAAAGGAATTACCTCTATTTCCCATATGGGGCCCCGCCCCTTTTGCCCCTCGGGGGTCAGAGTCACCATTTATGCAAAATCTGTTCCCCTTCCCCCAAGAATGTTTCTTACCAAATTGGGTTCAAATCCATTCATAACTTTATAACTAGTAGCGATTTTAAGGAATTACCTCTATTTCCCCATTAGGCCCCGCCCCTTTGGCCCCTTTGGGGTCAGAGTCACCATTTATGCAAAATCTGTTCCCCTTCCCCAAAGAATGTTTCTTACTCAATTGGGTTCAAATCCATTCATAAATTTATGACTAGTAGCGATTTAAAGGAATAACCTCTATTTCCCATATGGGGCCCCGCCCCTTTGGCCCCTCGGGGGTCAGAGTCACCATTTATGCAAAATCTGTTCCCCTTCCCCAAAGGATGTTTCTGACCATATTGGGTTCAAATCCATTCATAACTTTATGACTAGTAGCGATTTGAAGGAATTACCTCTATTTCCCCATTAGGCCCCGCCCCTTTGGCCCCTTGGGGGGTCAGAGTCACCATTTATGCAAAATCTGTTCCCCTTCCCCAAAGGATGTTTCTGACCATATTGGGTTCAAATCCATTCATAACTTTATGACTAGTAGCGATTTAAAGGATTTGCCTTAATTTCCCCATTGGGCCCCGCCCCTCAGGCCCCTTGGGGGTCAGAGTCACCATTTATGCAAAATCTGATCCCCTTCCCTGAAGGATGTTTCTGACCAAATTGGGTTCAAATCCATTCATAACTTTATGACAAGTAGCGATTTGAAGGAATTACCTCTATTTCCCCATTAGGTCCCGCCCCTTTGGACCCTTGGGGGTCAGAGTAACCATTTATGCAAAATCTGATCCCCTTCCCTGAAGGATGTTTCTGACCAAATTGGGTTCAAATCCATTCATAACTTTATGACAAGTAGCGATTTGAAGGAATTACCTCTATTTCCCCATTAGGCCCCGCCCCTTTGGACCCTTGGGGGTCAGAGTAACCATTTATGCAAAATCTGTTCCCCTTCCCCAAAGGATGTTTCTGACCAAATTGGGTTAAAATCCATTCATAACTTTATGACTAGTAGCGATTTGAAGGAATTACCTCTATTTCCCCATTAGGCCCCGCCCCTTTGGCCCCTTGGGGGTCAGAGTCACCATTTATGCAAAATCTGTTCCCCTTCCCCAAAGGATGTTTCGGACCAAATTGGGTTCAAATCCATTCATAACTTTATGACTAGTAGCGATTTAAAGGAATTGCCTCAATTTCCCCTATTGGACCCCGCCCCTCAGGCCCCTTGGGGGTCAGAGTCACCATTTATGCAAAATCTGATCCCCTTCTGCCAAGGATGTTTCTGACCAAATTTGGTCAAAATCCAATAAGAACTTTTTGACTAGTAGCGATTTGAAGCAAATGTTGACGGACGGACGACGGACGACGGACACCGGACGACGGACGACGGACGCCGCACCATGGCATAAGCTCACCGGACCTTCGGTCCAGGTGAGCTAAAAATGTGATTTCCCTATATAAACTATAGTAAAGTTTACCCCCTCCCCAGGGGCAAACGTGAGACCCCAGGGTCATGAAATTCACAATTTTGGTAAAGCACCCTAAGATCCTTCCATCTATGTAGATTATTTGATTCTACCATATCTGAGAGTAGAGAAGAAGATTTTTGGAATTTTTGTCAATTTGACCCTTTTTGGCCCGCCCACCAGCCCCTGGGGGTCAACTAGGGCCAACATGTACATACCATCAAACTGTCATCCCATGCTGATAATTTGATACAAGTTAGAATGAATTCCAATACAAATCCAACAAATAATAGTCAAAAATGTGATTTCCCTATATAAACTATAGTAAAGTTTACCCCCTCCCCAGGGGCAAACATGAGACCCCAGGGTCATGAAATCCACAATTTTGGTAAAGCACCTTAAGATCCTTCCATTTATGTAGAGTATTTGATTCTACCATATCTGAGAGTAGAGAAGAAGATTTTTGAAATTTTAGTCAATTTGACCCTTTTTGGCCCCGCCCACCAGCCCCTGAGGGTCTACTAGGGCCAACATGTACATACCATCAAACTGTCATCCCATGCTGATAATTTGATACAAGTTAGAATGAATTCCAATACAAATCCAACAAATAATAGTCAAAAATGTGATTTCCCTATATAAACTATAGTAAAGTTTACCCCCTCCCCAGGGGCAAACGTGAGACCCCAGGGTCATGAAATTCATAATTTTGGTAAAGCACCTTAAGACCCTTCCATCTATGTAGAGTATTTGATTCTACCATATCTGAGAGTAGAGAAGAAGATTTTTGAAATTTTTGTCAATTTGACCCTTTTTGGCCCTGCCCACCAGCCCCTTGGGGTCAACTAGGGCCAACATGTACATACCATCAAAGTGTCTTCCCATGCTGATAATTTGATACAAGTTAGAATGAATTCCAATACAAATCCAACAAATAATAGTCAAAAATGTGATTTCCCTATATATAAACTATAGCAATGTTTACCCCCTCCCCAGGGGCAAACGTGAGACCCCAGGGTCATGAAATTCACAATTTTGGTAAAGCACCTTAAGACCCTTTCATCTATGAAGAGTGTTTGATTCCACCTTATCTGAGAGTAGAGAAGAAGATTTTTGAAATTTTAGTCAATTTGACCCTTTTTGGCCCCGCCCACCAGCCCCTGGGGGTCAATTAGGCCCAACATGTACATACCATCAAACTGTCGTCCCATGCTGATAATTTGATACAAGTAAGAATGAATTCCAATAGAAATCCAACAAATAATAGTCAAAAATGTGATTTCCCTATATAAACTATAGTAAAGTTTACCCCCTCCCCAGGGGCAAACGTGAGACCCCAGGGTCATGAAATTCACAATTTTGGTAAAGCACCTTAAGGCCCTTCCATCTATGAAGAGTATTTGATTCTACCATATCTGAGAGTAGAGAAGAAGATTTTTGAAGTTTTAGTCAATTTGACCCTTTTTGGCCCCACCCCTCAGGCCCCTGGGGGGTGGGGACCATATAATTCACAATTTTGGTTGACCTTCAGCTATAGAAACTTTCTGCCAAATTTCATTGAATTTTGTTAAGTGGTTTTGGAGAAGAAGTCGAAAATGTAAAAAGTTTACGGACGCACGACGGACGACGCACGACGGACGACGACGGACAAAAGGCGATTAGAATAGGTCACTTGAGACTTCGTCTCAGGTGACCTAAAAAACAAGGGCCCGTTGGAGGGCCACAACATACGCCCGACGCAATATTTGACACTTGGAAGGGAGTAGTTTCACAGGTTGTAATGCTCCGGCTCATCAAGATGTATATTTGTGTCAAGTATGGAGAGCCTTGGTTGGGTAGTATTGAAGTTATGGTCCGGATAAGTAAAATCATCAAAGGACAATAACTCCCCTAATAAGGGGGTAAGGGGCATAATTTTGGTATGTGACACTCCGGCTCATCTAGATGTATATTTGTGTTAAAGTATGGAGAGCTCAACACCATATGTGCCCGAAGTAAAATCACCAAAGGGGAATAACAAATAAGGGGGTAAGGGGCATGATTTTGGTATGCGACACTCTGGCTCATCAATATGTACATCTGTGTCAAGTATTGAGAGCCTGGGTCGAGTAGTACTGGAGTTATGGTCCGGACAAGTAAAATCATCAAAGGGGAATAACTCCGCAAATACAGGGGTAAGGGGCATGATTTTGGTATGCGACACTCCGGCTGATCAAGATGTATATTTGTGTCAAGTATAAAGAGCCTGGGTCGAGTAGTATTGGAGTTATGGTTCGGACACCATATGTGCCCGCCCACCCACTGACAACCCACCCACCCGCCCACCCGCCCGCCAACATGATAACATAATGCGTCCCGTCTTTCGACGGGCGTATAAAAAATAAATAAATAGAAAATATTCAGTGTAAAAACAATACACATGAATAAATTCATCGCAATCAGAAGAAAGAAGCATGGCGAATGATAGCCCTCATGTATGAGGACATTTTTGTATCTGTATCTCTTTGAAAACAAGAGGTCCATGGGCCTGACTCTAAATTAAAGGCCCTTGCTCTTATACTATTGTAGTATACATTCTCTGTAGTGAGTAAAGTGGCACTGTTGGCCAAGGTGGCCATCTTGGAATTTGGATCAACCCTAAAAATAACAACACTTGATATCATGACTATCTCAGGATCATTTCTGGTAAGTAAGAGCTGAATCCCACTGGTGGAATTTGAGAAGAAGTTTGAAATAGGTGTTCTTCAGGGAAACCATGATTGCACAAGCATGTTACAAAATGGCCGCCGTGGCTGCCATGTCAAAGTTTTTACGAGGCCGAAAAATAACAACCCTTTGTTGGCTCTCATTTCTTATCAATATGGCACCAGTAGTGAAACTGGAAAAGAAGTTTAAAATGAGTTTTTCAAGATTGCTGCCATGACGGCCATATTGGATTTCTGACCGACCCAATAAATAACAACACTTGGTCAGAACCATCTCAGGATCATTTCTGGTAAGTTATAGCTAAATCCCACAGGTGGAATTTGAGAACAAGTTTGAAATAGGTGTTGTTCAGGAAAACCATGATTGCGCAATCATGTTACAAAATGGCCACCATGGCTGCAATGTCAAAGTTTTTACGCAGAAAAATAACAACACTTTGTTGTTTCCCCGTCCTAAACATCCTCACTAATTTCCAGCTAAATGGCACCAGTGGAACTTGAGAAGAAGTTTAAAATGTGTTTTTCAAGATGGCGGTTATGGCGGCCATTTTGGATTTCACAGCGACCCCAAAAATAACAACACTTGGTCAAGATCATCTCAGGATCATTTCTGGCAAGTTTCAGCTCAATAGCACTGTTTGAACTTGAGAAGAAGATTTAAAATTGCATTTTTCAAGATGGCGGCTGTGGCGGCCTTCTTGGATTTCCGACGGACCCGAAAAATAGCAACACTTGGTTGGGATCATCTCAGGATCATTTCAGGCAAGTTTCAGCTCAATAGCACTGGTTGAACTTGAGAAGAAGCTTGAAATGTGAAAAGTTTATGTTCGGCGGACGGTGGACGGCGCACGGCGCAGGACCTCGGACGAAACATGATGACTATAGGTCATCCTGACCCTTTGGGTCAGATGACCTAAAAACTGAGTGAATATTGTGATAAATTCATTCGTTCATGTGTGTTAAATTGTTTTTACATCGATAAGAATGGGGCACTTGGGCCTTTGTAAAGTTTAATTTTTCAATTTTTTCGATGTTTTCATTTTTCGTTTCGTTTGATTTCGTTTGATTTCGTTTTGTTTTGCTTTCATTTCGCACCTTACAGGTAACCCTTTGAAAGCAGGTCAAGGTCATTTTGGAATAAACTTGGTTTACCTTCATCTAAGTATGCTCCTGGCCCTGCAATATCATGGCGCCTGGCAGGGCTCAAAGTGGCACCTTAAATTGTCGCCATGGAGATAGAAATTTTCTATTGGCTGCATGCATTAATATTTGTGCCAAAGGGCGCCAGACTTGCTATCATCAAAATTGCATGAAATCTAGATAATTTAATTTGCCAGCCATCCGGATCCTCGGTCAATCATTTAGACTCACCAATTTTGAATTAATACAGTACTTTTCTGTGTACTTGTTAACTGTCCCATTGTCAGATCTAATGTTTCAGCAACGATGACAGCATGTCAGCATTGAAAGTCAAAAAGACCCATTTATTGAACAAAAAATAAGGAATTAAAAGATTATATTCTTCCAAACAGCTTGTTGACTTGTATGTGAGAAAGGGAATGTTCAGACAGAAAGAAGTTTGAATATACATTCCAGCTCAGATTGAAATAAGTTTTCTCAGATGGTTTCTAACATTTAGGCTATCATGTTAAACTGACAGCACTCATATCAGTCTAAAAAGACCAGATAATTCCAGAGTGAATGTAAGTGCATAATTTTTAAAAAGGAAACTCTGACAAAGCAAACACCACAAATAAGATTAAAGTCAAAACCGTAGCAAATTTAAATTCTGAACATAAACGAACAAAGTAAAAATTAAAACTGTGAAAAGTAAAAAGTAAAGCTTGAAGTAGCCTGGCACCTAATTTTCTTCATTGCATGGCGACCGACTTTTTGTGATAGGAGCCAAAGAGGCGCCTGGAGAAAAGTCACTTTGACCCCTGCTGGGTCTCTTAGTTGTTTAAAGATTGCAACGTGTTTAGCCCTTTGACCTCTGTAAAGGTATTTAAAGATATTTTTTTAAATCAGATTAAAAATTACGTGACTTTCAAAGCAGGTCAAGGTCAACTTTTTTTTAGAAAACTTTATAACATTACAAAGTTTTGAGTTCACTGATGCAGAAACAAGGTGAGCTGTCCTTTACCTCAACTATTGTCTGGACTTCCTGTTCAATTAGCCTCAATATACAACATATAAGAATTGACTGGCAGTAAATGAGTAAATGGCTATATAAATTTTGACAAATTAATATGATGATCCTCTAAGGCTTGTTAATACTACCGTATTTATCAACAAATAAGCTCCTGTTCACAATTAAGCCACCTTATTTTTTTTTTATTTCTATTTTTATTGAATAATTAATTTTAAAAAAGTAAGTTAAAATCAGCTCTTTCATATGGTAAGCCTAGTAAATAACATGATCTTGATTCAGTATTGTAAATAACATATACATACATGTACATCAAATATTGCTTAAAATATGTCAGGAATTTTTTTTTATTACTCTGCCAAAAACATTACCAAATATAATATTAGAGACTTTAACCATATCTGTTTAGAATTAAAACAATCTGAATGAGCTCTGTAAACACTCAAAATACATCAAGAAAAACAAATTTCAAAAAAAAAAAAAAAAAAATTTTGGCTTTTCTTTTAATTTGCAAAGCCTGGACTAATTTAATAATATATCTTTCTGTTGTAATAAAATAATCAAAAATACTATAAATCACCTTTCAAGTGTATGATTTGCTGGAAATGGTATAGATTCACGGATGTCATATATGGCCCATTCTGAACATGCAAACTACATGTACCAATTATACGACAGGTGTATTTATAACGATACATAAATATATTTCATTCGCCATGCAATTTTCAATCTACATCTGTAGCATGTATTTTATACGTGTCTTTAATTATCCCTGCACCGACTTCATCTTAATGGTCATCTAAAAGGATCGAGTTTGTACACAAAATTTCATGAAGACGTCTTGGTCGTTCAAAATGTTTGTGTGCAGTAGAATATCACGACTATAACTTAGTCGTGTAAATATTTGATAACACAATCTTTTGCCAGCCTCGAAACATCAGCCATTATGTGCAATAAACCAAACACATCCGACATCCTCATTGGTAATTTCTTTCGCTAGGTTAAATAGTTCTGCAGCGTTTTTATCTCAAACCTCTATCAAAATACTGCATTAACCAGAATTCGGTCACCGAAGAGAAATTATGTAACAAGTACACATTTAGGATTTAACAGTAACCTCATATCATGTGAATGGTCAATTTAAACGTGAAAATAACAATTTTGTACTCGAAGCGATTTCTACACATAGAACTGTATATTTCAAAACATCTGTAATCAAAGAGGGGAAAAAAGTTGAGAAAGAGCTATCTGCTTCGCCTCCTAAAACGACAGGGTTTTGGAACTTACCTTGAAGATTCAGACCAGAAATAGAATTTATCTCGTTTTCCCAGCACTGTAGCCAAGATTCTCCGGGGAGGAGACTTCCTGATGGACTGTGGTCATCAGAATGCCCGTCCATTTTGACTCCGTAATCAGAGCCAAACTTCTCTTCAACAAAACGCCATTTTGTGTTGACTAGAAAAGTATTTGAGGCCATTGGAAGGGTTACCTTACTAAATCAGATATATAAATAGATATAAATATTAAAACAAATCATTTTGATATTGAGGTGTTAGCTGAAATCATATAGGTTCCTAATCTGTTCTTACTTTGTCCACATCTACATTTCCCCAATGTTATTATTCGATTTCAATGCGTATATGTATTTACAAATAATTTCCCTGTGGAAGGCCTCTTCCAGACGCTGTAACATAGGGGGTATGTTTGGAAAACGTACTCACTCCCCACTGAGAATCGGTAATCAGAACATATCACTCTCATGTGTACACATGCTAATTTACCACTGATGTATCCCTATCAAGAAGCCGTTATCGTTAAAACGACTGATGTCTCTCCTTCGTGACCGATTTTATAATATATATCAATAAAGGAAGGGAGGAAAACCGAACAGCATTAATCAAAAAGTGCTAGCCCTGCAACGAGAGTGCTGGAATGGCAGGAATTTTCATTTTATGCGCACCCATGAACTGATAAATTGATTTCCAATGCCATGTTTCAAAAACAGCAAAATGAAGGGTTCTCTATCATAGATAGAAATGGCTTGTTTTTCTTCCCTCATTCCTTACATATCACACGTACATTTATACCTTGTAAATGAGTTTCCAAATCACAGATTGGCCTGCGTATGATTTTAATTTCAGTATATGTTAAAAATAATTCGTTATTCATTTCATATTTAAACGAGTTTCTAGGTAACAGTATATCTGTTATAAGGCACTGCCTGTTCTCGTGAGGAGCTGGTTCTCTTGGCGATCAAGTGATAAAGAGCACGTCTTACTTCAAAGTGAAAGTAAATAGCTATTAATTAAATGTCATTACGAATATATTCCAGTTGATGTCACGTGATCGGTTCATATATCGCTCAATCTCTCATCTATTTATCCCCGCAACGTCTGCTTCTATCTTTCGATCCAATTTCATTTCTTTTCTTTTCAATTACTTCGTTC
Source organism: Pecten maximus (assembly GCF_902652985.1). Taxonomy (NCBI): domain Eukaryota; kingdom Metazoa; phylum Mollusca; class Bivalvia; order Pectinida; family Pectinidae; genus Pecten; species Pecten maximus. Next base: position 8,127,229 of record NC_047033.1, on the reverse strand, counting down.
TATATAAAGTATATATATTAAAAAAACTAGCAATCGCCCCCGAAATGTCGATTAAATATTCAAACTTTTCATTCAAGATTTCTTTCTCTTTTTTTTGTTACTCTCAACATGTACACTTCTGCTTCTTCTTCTTCTTCTTGGTATTCATATAAATGAAAAAATAGTCTTATACTTGTATAAAAATAAAAAATACCTTCAAATCTGTCTACAAGAGCAATGGCTTATATTACTATGGCCACGTATAATTTGTTATTTAAAGTTATATGTGACTGCATTGATATCCGTCTTTTACACTTCATCTGTTGAATGACATAATCACAGGAGTGATTTACCGAAGATAATATGCTAGTAACATTGTCTAAAAGACTAATTTTTTTTTACATTTTCATTGAATGATATATAAACTTTTGTTTTTCGGCCATTGTATTGTCCTTAGTGAACGCGTTCTTAGTGACGGGAAAAGGTACACAAGAAAAAATCAAGGCTTTATATGAGTTGAACAGAGAGAGAAGTGTTATCGAATTATGAAATTATTGATTAATTAATTTATCTATTAATTTATTTATCTATTTATAATGAAGAAGGACTAGGTGTAGGAGGGGTTAGTGAGTGAATGGCTTCTGTTTTATTTACGATCAATTCCCTAAAGCTCTTGAACTCAACTATTTCACCTAGTTACATTATGTACCTAGCCCGAGTTTCCTCTGGCCCAGCCATGTACCATGTCTGATGTAGGGTGCCAGGGCCAGAGGAAACTCGGACTACAAGTTGCGCAGACGACACCATAACACTATAAGAGTTCCCCTGCTGGATCCTCACCTCATACCTACCACTATTTTAGTTTAAATAAAATTCTTCAGTGTGATTACAACTATTTTAAAAAAACCCCCCGCCCCGTTTTTTTCAAAAAGGTTTTAAAAACCCCCCGGGGTTTTTTTTTTTTTTTTTTTTTTTTTTTTTTTTTTTTTTTTTTTTTTTTTTTTTTTTTTTTTTTTTTTTTTTTTTTTTTTTTTTTTTTTTTTTTTTTTTTTATCCTTTTTTTTTTAAAAAAAAAAAAAACCCCCCCCAAAAAACCCTTTTGCCCTTTTTTTTTTTGGGTTTTTCTTTTTTTTTTTTTTAAAAAAGGGAAAAAAAAAAAAAAGGTTTGGGGGTTTTTTCTCCCCCTTTTTTTGGGGCCCTTTTCCCCCAAAAGGGGTGTTTTAAAAAGAAAAAAAAAAAAATTTTTTTTTTAAAAAATTTTTTTTTTTTTTTTTTCCCCCAAAAAAAAAAAAAAAAAAAAAAAAAAAAAAAAAAAAAAAAAAAAAAAAAAAAAAAAAAAAAAAAAAAAAAAAAAAAAAAAAAAAAAAAAAAAAAAAAAAAAAAAAAAAAAAAAAAAAAAAAAAAAAAAAAAAAAAAAAAAAAAAAAAAAAAAAAAAAAAAAAAAAAAAAAAAAAAAAAAAAAAAAAAAAAAAAAAAAAAAAAAAAAAAAAAAAAAAAAAAAAAAAAAAAAAAAAAAAAAAAAAAAAAAAAAAAAAAAAAAAAAAAAAAAAAAAAAAAAAAAAAAAAAAAAAAAAAAAAGAATAAAATTCCCCTTTTTATTCCAACTACCTATAACCCCCCCCTTTTTAGTGACGCATACCCTCAACCCCCCCCTCTTTTTGAAATACCCCCTCTCGGTCCCCCCTCCTCTTTTTTACAACTCCACCCCAAATTAAAAACCCCCCCCCCTTTGATTTTCAAACCCCCTCATTCATCCCCCCTTTTTTGTTTGTACCCCCCCTTCATCACCTTTCTTTCTTTTTGTTTGGACAAAATAAAATTCTTCTTGTATATACAATACCTAAAATCATCCCCCTCGAAATCAAACCCTAGGCCCCTTCCCTTTTTTTGTTAGGGACGCATACCCCCGTCACTCCCCCCTTTTGAATGACACCTATAGGTAATTCCCCCTTTGTTTGGGCCCTATTACTCCCTTCTTTGTATATAAACTTCGGCCATTTTTTTGTTATGAACCCTATGGGGGTCCCTCCCCCTTTTTATTTTACGAAAAAGTTTTTGATATGAAAAAAAAATCAGGTATTTCTTTTATGTGAGAACTATTTAGGGGGGCCCCCCCCCTTTCTTTTTATACGAAACCCCCACTCGGTCCCCCTTTCCCTTTTTTAATATGGACCTACCCCGGTCAACCCCTTCCCTTTTTAGTGACAAACCTACTAAATTTCACCCCCTCCCTTTTAAGTCCCCCTATCACCTCTCCCCCTTTTTTTATATTTGGGGATTTACCTGGTATTTTCCCCTTTTTTAAGGGAACCCAATTTCACACCCTCCTTTTGTAAAAAGTGGCAACCTAAATAACCCCCCCTCTTTGATATGAAAAGGGGCCCCCCCCCACCCGGCCCCTTTTTTTTTGTAATGAAATATATACCTCCCTCCCGTATTGAAAACCAAGACCCCTTTTTCCTTTTTTTCCGGGAGTTGGCCCCCCCCCTCCTTTTGGGGTATAGGCCGACACAAAACCCCAGTCACCCCTTAAAAATCTTGTATGGGGTACGAAAAAACCCCAAAATTTCCCCAATTACCCCCTTTCAACCCCCTTTTTGTTTAAAAAGCCCTTTTGGGGGGGCCCCCCCTTTTTTTAATTTCCCCTCCCCGCCCTTCCCCTTTTGTATAGTGCCAAAACCCGGTACCCCCCCTTTTTTTGTTTGGCCATCCTCGGCCACCTCCCCTTTTGATTTACGACCTACCCCCAAATCACCCCTTTCCCCCCTTTTGTATAGTGACACACTCCCCCGGTATCTTCTTTTTTTTCACCTTCGGGTCACCTTTTCCCTTTTTTATAGGACACCACCTTACCTTTTTTTTTTCCCTCTAGTTCACCCTCTCTTCTTTTTGGGAAATCCCTGTACTCCCCCTTTTTTTGGGGTTACCTCATCACCTCCCCCTCTTTGTAAGTCCCCCTACCCGGCCCCCTCCTCCTCTTTGTATAGTGACGACACTACCTCAGGTCACCTCTCTCCTCTTTGTATAGTGACGACACTACCTCAGGTCACCTCTCTCCTCTTTGTATAGTGACGACACTACCTCAGGTCACCTCCCTCCTCTTTGTATAGTGACGACACTACCTCAGGTCACCTCTCTCTTCTTTGTATAGTGACGACACTACCTCAGGTCACCTCTCTCCTCTTTGTATAGTGACGACACTACCTCAGGTCACCTCCCTCCTCTTTGTATAGTGACGACACTACCTCAGGTCACCTCCCTCCTCTTTGTATAGTGACGACACTACCTCAGGTCACCTCCCTCCTCTTTGTATAGTGACGACACTACCTCAGGTCACCTCTCCTCCTCTTTGTATAGTGACGACACTACCTCAGGTCACCTCTCCTCCTCTTTGTATAGTGACGACACTACCTCAGGTCACCTCCCTCCTCTTTGTATAGTGACGACACTACCTCAGGTCACCTCTCTCCTCTTTGTATAGTGACGACACTACCTCAGGTCACCTCCCTCCTCTTTGTATAGTGACGACACTACCTCAGGTCACCTCCCTCCTCTTTGTATAGTGACGACACTACCTCAGGTCACCTCTCTCCTCTTTGTATAGTGACGACACTACCTCAGGTCACCTCCTCCCTCTTTGTATAGTGACGACACTACCTCAGGTCACTCTCCTCCTCTTTGTATAGTGACGACACACCCGGGTCCCCTCTCTCTCTTTTTAAAATGCGACACTACCTCGGTCACCCCCCTCCCCTTTGAAATTTACGACACTACCTCTCCCCCCCCCTCTTTGTATAGGACACACACCTCGGTCACCCCCTCCTCTTTGTATGGACGACACTCCCTAAAGCCCCTCCCCCTCTTTGTATAGGCACCTACCTCGCACCTCCCCCTTTTAATGGAAAACCACCTAAAGGTCACCCTCCTCTTTGTATAGTTACACCTACCTCAGGTCACCCCCCCCTCTTTGTATGTGACGACACTACCCTCAGCCCCCTCCCCCTTTTTTGTAATGACGACACTACTGGGTCACCCCCTCCCCTCTTTTTTTTCAACCTATCTCACCCCCTCCTTTTTTGTTAGTGACGACAAAACCTCAGTCACCCATCCTCTTTGTTATGCAACACTACCCGGGTAAACCTCCCCCTCTTTGTTGTGACACACTCCTCAGGCCCCCCCCCCTCTTCTTTTTTTAGTGACGACACTACCTCAGGTCACCCCTTTCATCGTTGTATAGTGACGACACTACCTCAGGTCACCTCTTTCCTCTTTGTATAGTGACGACACTACCTCAGGTCAACCCTCTCCTCTTTGTATAGTGACGACACTACCTCAGGTCACCTCTCTCCTCTTTGTATAGTGACGACACTACCTCAGGTCACCTCTTTGTATAGTGACGACACTACCTCAGGTCACCTTCCTCCTCTTTGTATAGTGACGACACTACCTCAGGTCACCTCCCTCCTCTTTGTATAGTGACGACACTACCTCAGGTCACCTTCCTCCTCTTTGTGTAGTGACGACACTACCTCAGGTCACCACCCTCCTCTTTGTATAGTGGACGACACTACCTCAGGTCACCTCTCTCCTCTTTGTATAGTGACGACACTACCTCAGGTCACCTCCATCCTCTTTGTATAGTGACGACACTACCTCAGGTCACCTCTCTCCTCTTTGTATAGTGACGACACTACCTCAGGTCACCTCTCTCCTCTTTGTATAGTGACGACACTACCTCAGGTCACCTCCCTCCTCTTTGTATAGTGACGACACTACCTCAGGTCACCTCCTCCTCTTTGTATAGTGACGACACTACCTCAGGTCAACTCTCTCCTTCTTTGTATAGTGACGACACTACCTCAGGTCACCTCTCTCCTCTTTGTATAGTGACGACACTACCTCAGGTCACCTTCCTCCCTCTTTGTATAGTGACGACACTACCTCAGGTCACCTCTCTCCTCTTTGTATAGTGACGACACTACCTCAGGTCACCTCTCTCTTCTTTGTATAGTGACGACACTACCTCAGGTCACCTCCCTCCTCTTTGTATAGTGACGACACTACCTCAGGTCACCTCTCCTCCTCTTTGTATAGTGACGACACTACCTCAGGTCACCTCCCTCCTCTTTGTATAGTGACGACACTACCTCAGGTCACCCTCTCCTCTTTGTATAGTGACGACACTACCTCAGGTCACCCCTTTCATCTTTTGTATATTGACGACACTACCTTAGGTCAACCCTTTCCTCTTTGTATAGTGACGACACTACCTCAGTCACCTCCCTCCTCTTTGTATAGTGACGACACTACCTCAGGTCACCTCTCATCCTCTTTGTATAGTGACGACAACTACCCTCAGGTCACCTCCCTCCTCTTTGTATAGTGACGACACTACCTCAGGCCACCTCTCTCCCTCTTGTGTAGTGACGACACTACTACCTCAGGTCACCCCTTTCATCTTTGTATAGTGACGACACTACCTCAGGTCAACCCTCTCCTCTTTGTATAGTGACGACACTACCTCAGGTCAACCCTCTCCTCTTTGTGTAGTGACGACACTACCTCAGGTCAACTCTGTCTTCTTTGTATAGTGACGACACTACCTCAGGTCACCTCCCTCCTCTTTGTATATTGACGACACTAACTCAGGTCACCTCCCTCCTCTTTGTATATTGACGACACTAACTCAGGTCACCTCTCCCCTCTTTGTATAGTGACGACACTACCTCAGGTCACCTCTCTCCTCTTTGTATAGTGACGACACTACCTCAGGTCACCTCCTCTCCTCTTTGTAGTAGTGACGACACTACCTTCAGGTCACCTCCCTCCTCTTTGTATAGTGACGACACTACCTCAGGTCACCTCCCTCCTCTTTGTATAGTGACGACACTACCTCAGGTCACCTCTCCTCCTCTTGTATAAGTGACGACACTACCTCAGGTCACCTCTCTCCTCTTGGTATAGTGACGACACTACCTCAGGTCAACTCTGTCTTCCTAAATTTGTATAGTGGCGACACTACCTCAAGTCACCTCTCTCCTCTTTGTATAGTGACGACACTACCTCAAGTCACCTCTCCCCTCTTTGTATAGTGACGACACTACCTCAGGTCACCTCCCTCCTCTTTGTATAGTGGCGACACTACCTCAGAGTCACCTCCTCTCCTCTTTGTATAGTGACAACACTACCTCAGGTCACCTCTCTCCTCTTTGTATAGTGACGACACTACCTCAGGTCACCTCTCTCCTCTTTGTATAGTGACGACACTACCTCAAGTCACCTCCCTCCTCTTTGTATAGTGACGACACTACCTCAGGTCACCTCCCTCCTCTTTGTATAGTGACGACACTACCTCAGGTCACCTCCCTCCTCTTTGTATAGTGACGACACTACCTCAAGTCACCTCCCTCCTCTTTGTATAGTGACGACACTACTTCAAGTCACCTCCCTCCTTTGTATAGTGACGACACTACCTCAGGTCACCTCCCTCCTCTTTGTATAGTGGCGACGCTACCTCAGGTCACGTCCATCCTCTTTGTATAGTGACGACACTACCTCAGGTCACGTCCATCCTCTTTGTATAGTGACAACACTACCTCAGGTCAACTCTCCCCTCTTTGTATAGTGACGACACTACCTCAGGTCACCCCTCTCTCTTCTTTGTATATTGACGACACTACATCAGGTCACCACCCTCCTCTTTGTATAGTGACGACACTACCTCAGGTCACCCCCCTCCTCTTTGTATAGTGACGACACTACCTCAGGCCCCTCCCTCTTTGTATAGTGAAAACCCCTAAAATCACCCCCCTCTTTGTATGTGACGACACTACACCTCAGTCACCTCCCCCTTTCTTTGTTAGTGACAAACTACTCAGGCCCCTCCCTCTTTGTAAGTGAGACACTACCCTCAGGTCACCTCCCTCCTCTTTGTATAGTGACGACACTACCTCAGGTCACCTCCTTTCCTCTTGTTAGTGACGACTATCAGTACCCTTTCCTTTTTTTAAGTGACGAACACTTCAGGTAAACCCCTCTCTTTGTTATGACGACACTACCCATAAACCCCTTTCCCTTTTGTATAATTTTGACAACACTACCTCGTCACCTCCCCTCTTGTAATTGAAAACACTCCCCTTAAAGGTCACCTCCTCTTCTTTGTTTTACGACACACCCAGTCACCTCTCTCTCTTTGAAATGTGACGACATACCTCGGTCACCTCTCCCTCTTTTTAGTGACACACAACTCATTTCCCTCTCTCCTCTTGTGTAGTGACGACACTACCTCAGGTCACCTCTCTCTTCTTTGTATAGTGACGACACTACCTCAGGTCACCTCTCTCCTCTTTGTATAGTGACGACACTACCTCAAGTCACCTCCCTCCTCTTTGTATAGTGACGACACTACCTCAGGTCACCTCTCTCTCCTTTGTATAGTGACGACACTACCTCAGGTCACCCTCCCTCCTCTTTGTATAGTGACGACACTACCTCAAGTCACCTCCCTCCCTCTTTGTATAGTGACGACACTACCTCAAGTCACCTCCCTCCTCTTTGTATAGTGACGACACTACCTCAGGTCACCCCTTTCATCGTTGTATAGTGACGACACTACCTCAGGTCAACCCTTTCCTCTTTGTATAGTGACGACTCTACCTCAGGTCACCTCTCCTCCTCTTTGTATAGTGACGACACTACCTCAGGTCCACTTCTCTCCTTCTTTGTATAGTGACGACACACTACCTCAGGTCACTTCCCATTCCTCTTGTATAGTGACGACACTACCTCAGGTTCAACTCTCTCTCTTTGGGTATAGTGACGACACTACCAGTCACCCTCCCTCCTTTGTTAGTACGACCTACCTCAAGTCCCCTCCTTCTTTGTATATGACGACACTACCTCAGGTCCTCCCTCTATTTGTATATTACGACCCCTAACCTCAGGTCACCCCCCCTCTTTGTATATGAAAATACCTAAGCGCAACCTCCCTCCTCTTTGTATGTGACGACACTACCTCAGGCCCACCCTCCCTCTTTTTATATTGCGACACTACCTCAGTCACCTCCTCCCTTTTTTATAGTGACGACAACCTCCCGGTCACCCCCTCCCCCCTTTTTAAAAAATGCGACCTACTCAGGTCACCTCTCTCTTTTTTTTCGAAAAACCTCAGGTAAACCCTTCCCTCTTTGTATAGGAGACCTACCCCCAATCACCCCTCCTCTTTTTATTGACGCACTCCTCATGGACCCTTCTTCTTTGTAGTGACCCCTTTAAAGTCCCCCCCTCCTCTTTTTATATGCCCGACCTACCTCAGGTCAACTCTCCCCTCTTTGTATAGTGACGACACTACCTCAGGTCACCTCCTCCTCTTTGTATAGTGACGACACTACCTCAGGTCACCTCCCTCCTCTTTGTATAGTGACGACACTACCTCAGGTCACCTCCCTCCTCTTTGTATAGTGACGACACTACCTCAGGTCACCTCTCTCCTCTTTGTATAGTGACGACACTACCTCAGGTCACCTCCCTCCTCTTTGTATAGTGACGACACTACCTCAGGTCACCTCCCTCCTCTTTGTATAGTGACGACACTACCTCAGGTCACCTCCCTCCTCTTTGTATAGTGACGACACTACCTCAGGTCACCTCCTCTTCTTTGTATAGTGACGACACTACCTCAGGTCACCCTCTCCTCTTTGTATAGTGACGACACTACCTCAGGTCACCTCCCTCCTCTTTGTATAGTGACGACACTACCTCAGGTCACCTCCCTCCTCTTTGTATAGTGACGACACTACCTCAGGTCACCTTCTCCTCTTTGTATAGTAAACAAACTACCTCAGTCACTCCTCCTCTTTATTAGTGACTTGACCACTCCCAGTCACCCTTTCCCTTTTGTATATGACGACCTCCCCAGGTAAACTCTGTCTTTTTAAGTAAAACACACTACCTAAATCACCCCCCTCCCTTTGTAAGTGCCCACACTACCTCAAGCCCACCCCCCTCCTCTTTGTATAGTGGGGACACACCTCAGGTCCACCCCCTTTCTTTTGTATATGCGACACTCCCTCAGCCCTCCCTCCCTTTGTATAGTGACGACAACTACCTCAGGTCCCCTCCCTCCTTTTAAAATGCCACCTTCAGTCACCTCTTCCTTTTGTATAGTGACCGACACTCCTCCGGGTCTTCTCCCCTTCTTTGTTAAAGGGGAACCCCCACTACACCTCAGGTCACCTTCCCCCTCTTTGTATAGTGACACACTACTCCCTGGTCACCTTCTCTCCTTTTGTATATTGACGACCCACTCATTCCCCCCTCCCTTTTTTGTATAATGACGCACTACCTAAAGGTCAACCCTCCTTCTTTGTATAGTGACGACACTACCTCAGGTCACCTCTCTCTTCTTTGTATAGTGACGACACTACGTCATGTCACCTCTCTCTTTTTTGTATAGTGACGACACTACCTCAGGTCACCTCTCCCTTCTTTGTATATGAACAAGTCGGTCACCTTTTCCTCTTTGTATAGTACGAACGACCAGGTCACCTCCTCCTTTTGTATATTACACACCTCCTCAGTCCACCCCTTCTTCTTTGTTAGTGACGCTACCTAGGTCATCTCTTCTTTCTCTAGTGAGACCTACTCGGGGTCCCTCCCTCCTCCTTTGTTAGTGACGACCTACCTGGGTCACGGGGGGGGCTTCCCTTTGTATAGTGGGCGACACTACCTAAAGGTCCACCTCCTCCTCTTTGTATATGACGACACTACCTCAGGGTCCCCTCTTTCCTCTTTTTTGTAAGGTACGACACTACCTCAGCGTCACCTTCTCCTCTTTGTATAGTAGTGACGACAATACCTCAGGTCACCTCTCTCCTCTTTGTATAGTGGAGACACTACCTCATCACCTCCCTCTCTTGTAAGTGCAACACTACCTCAGGTCACCTCTCTCTTCTTTGTATAGTGACGACAATACTCAGGTCACCTCTCTCATGCTTTGTATAGTGACGACACTACCCAAGTCACCCTCATCTCTTGTATAGTGACGACACTACTCAGTCCATCTCTCTTCTTGTATAGTGACCGACACTACCTCAGTCACCTCTCTCTCTTGTATAGTGCGACACTACCTCAGGTCACCTTCCCTCCTCTTTGTATAAGTGACGACACTACCTCAGGTCACCTCCTCCTCTTTGTATAGTGACGACACTACCTCAGGTCAACTCTCCTCCTCTTTGTATAGTGACGACACTACCTTCAGGTCACCGTCCCTCCTCTTTGTATAGTGACGACACTACCTCAGGTCACCTCTCTCCTCTTTGTATAGTGACGACACTACCTCAGTTCACCTCTCCTCTTTGTATAGTGACGACACTACCCTCAGGTCACCTCTCTCCTCTTTGTATAGTGACGACACTACCTCAGGTCACCCTCTCTCCTCTTTGTATAGTGACGACACTACCTCAGGTCACCTCCCTCCTCTTTGTATAGTGACGACACTACCTCAGGTCACCTCTCTCTTCTTTGTATAGTGACGACACTACCTCAGGTCACCTCCCTCCTCTTTGTATAGTGACGACACTACCTCAGGTCACCTCCATCCTCTTTGTATAGTGACGACACTACCTCAGGTCACCTCTCCCCTCTTTGTATAGTGACGACACTACCTCAGTCACCTCTCTCCTCTTTGTATAGTGACGACACTACCTCAGGTCACCTCCGTCCTCTTTGTATAGTGACGACACTACCTCAGGTCACCTCTCCTCTCTTTGTATAGTGACGACACTACCTCAGGTCACCCCTTTCATCTTTGTATAGTGACGACACTACCTCAGGTCAACCCTCTCCTCTTTGTATAGTGACGACACTACCTCAGGTCAACCCTCTCCTCTTTGTGTAGTGACGACACTACCTCAGGTCAACTCTGTCTTCTTTGTATAGTGACGACACTACCTCAGGTCCCTCCCTCTCTTTATGTGGGTGGAGGTATTACGACACTAACTCAGGTCACTCCCCTCTCTTTGTATAGTGACGACAGCTACGTCAGGGTCACCTCTCCTCCTCTTTGTATAGTGACGACACTACCGTCATGTCACCTCTCTCGTGTTCTTTGTATAGTGACGACACGGACCTCAGGTCACCTCTCTCCTCTTTGCTATAGTGACGACACTAACCTCAGGTCACTCCGTCCTCTTTGCTATAGTGGAACGACACTACCTCAGGTCACCTCTCTCTTCTTTGTATATTGAGACACTACCTCAGTCCCCTCCTCCTCTTTGTATAGTGACGACACTACCTCAGGTCACCTCTCTCTTCTTTGTATAGTGACGACACTACCTCAGGTCACCTCCCTACTATTTGTATAGTGACGACACTACCTCAAGTCACCTCCCTCCTCTTTGTATAGTGACGACACTACCTCAGGTCACCTCCCTCCTCTTTGTATAGTGACGACACTACCTCAGGTCACCTCTCCCTTCTTTGTATAGTGACGACACTACCTCAGGTCACCTCTCTCTTCTTTGTATAGTGACGACAATACCTCAGGTCACCTCTCCCTTCTTTGTATAGTGACGACACTACGTCAGGTCACCTCTCTCTTCTTTCTATAGTAACGACACTACCTCAGGTCACCTCCCTCCTCTTTGTATAGTGACGACACTACCTCAGGTCATCTCTGTCTTCTTTAATTTGTATAGTGGCGACACTATCTCATGTCACCTCTCTCCTCCTCTTTGTATAGTGACGACACTACCTCAGGTCACCTCTCCTCCTCTTTGTATAGTGACGACACTACCTCAGGTCACCTCCCTCCTCTTTGTATAGTGACGACACTACCTCAGGTCACCTCCCTCCTCTTTGTATAGTGACGACACTACCTCAGGTCACCTCTCTCCTTCTTTGTATAGTGACGACACTACCTCAGGTCACCTCTCCCTTCTTTGTATAGTGACGACACTACCTCAGGTCACTTCCGTCCTCTTTGTATAGTGACGACACTACCTCAGGTCACCTTCCTCCTCTTTGTATAGTGACGACACTACCTCAGGTCACCTCTCTCCTCTTTGTATAGTGACGACACTACCTCAGGTCACCTCCTCTCCTCTTTGTATAGTGACGACACTACCTCAGGTCACCTCTCTCCTCTTTGTATAGTGACGACACTACCTCAGGTCACCTCCCTCCTCTTTGTATAGTGACGACACTACCTCAGGTCACCTCTCTCCTCTTTGTATAGTGACGACACTACCTCAGGTCACCTCTCTCCTCTTTGTATAGTGACGACACTACCTCAGGTCACCTCCCCCCTCTTTGTATAGTGACGACACTACCTCAGGTCACCTCCTCCTCTTTGTATAGTGACGACACTACCTCAGGTCACCTCCTCCTCTTTGTATAGTGACGACACTACCTCAGGTCACCTCTCTCCTCTTTGTATAGTGACGACACTACCTCAGGTCAACCCTCTCCTCTTTGTATAGTGACGACACTACCTCAGGTCACCTCTCCTCTTTTGTATAGTGACGACACTACCTCAGGTCAACTCTCTCTTCTTTGTATAGTGACGACACTACCTCAGGTCACCTCTCCTCCTCTTTGTATAGTGACGACACTACCTCAGGTCACCTCTCTCTTCTTTGTATAGTGACGACACTACCTCAGGTCACCTCTCCTACTATTTGTATAGTGACGACACTACCTCAGGTCACCTCCCTCCTCTTTGTATAGTGACGACACTACCTCAGGTCACCTCCCTCCTCTTTGTATAGTGACGACACTACCTCAGGTCACCTCTCCCTTCTTTGTATAGTGACGACACTACCTCAGGTCACCTCTCTCCTCTTTGTATAGTGACGACACTACCTCAGGTCACCTCTCTCCTCTTTGTATAGTGACGACACTACCTCATGTCACCTCTCTCTTCTTTGTATAGTGACGACACTACCTCAGGTCACCTCTCCCTTCTTTGTATAGTGACGACACTACCTCAGGTCACCTCTCTCTTCTTTGTATAGTGACGACACTACCTCAGGTCACCTCTCTCCTCTTTGTATAGTGACGACACTACCTCAGGTCACCTCCCTCCTATTTGTATAGTGACGACACTACCTCAGGTCACATCTCTCCTCCTCTTTGTATAGTGACGACACTACCTCAGGTCACCTTCCTCCTCTTTGTATAGTGACGACACTACCTCAGGTCACCTCTCCTCCTCTTTGTATAGTGACGACACTACCTCAGGTCACCTCTCTCCTTTTTGTATAGTGACGACACTGCCTCAGGTCAATTCTCCCTTCTTTGTATAGTGACGACACTACCTCAGGTCACTTCCGTCCTCTTTGTATAGTGACGACACTACCTCAGGTCACCTCTCCTCTCTTTGTATAGTGACGACACTACCTCAGGTCACCTCTCCCTTCTTTGTATAGTGACGACACTACCTCAGGTCACCTCCCTCCTCTTTGTATAGTGACGACACTACCTCAGGTCACCTCCCTCCTCTTTGTATAGTGACGACACTACCTCAGGTCACCTCTCTCCTCTTTGTATAGTGACGACACTACCTCAGGTCACCTCTCTCCTCTTTGTATAGTGACGACACTACCTCAGGTCACCTCTCCTCTTTGTATAGTGACGACACTACCTCAGGTCACTTCCGTCCTCTTTGTATAGTGACGACACTACCTCAGGTCACCCTCCCTTCTTTGTATAGTGACGACACTACCTCAGGTCACCTCTCTCCTCTTTGTATAGTGACGACACTACCTCAGGTCACCTCTCTCTTCTTTGTATAGTGACGACACTACCTCAGGTCACCTCTCTCCTCTTTGTATAGTGACGACACTACCTCAGGTCACCTCCCTCCTCTTTGTATAGTGACGACACTACCTCAGGTCACCTCCCTCTATTTGTATAGTGACGACACTACCTCAGGTCACCTCCCTCTCTTTGTATAGTGACGACACTACCTCAGGTCACCTCTCTCCTCTTTGTATAGTGACGACACTACCTCAGGTCACCTCTCTCCTCTTTGTATAGTGACGACACTACCTCAGGTCACCTCTGTCCTCTTTGTATAGTGACGACACTACCTCAGGTCACCTCTCCTCTCTTTGTATAGTGACGACACTACCTCAGGTCACCTCTCCTCTCTTTGTATAGTGACGACACTACCTCAGGTCACCTCTCCTCCTCTTTGTATAGTGACGACACTACCTCAGGTCACCTCTCTCCTCTTTGTATAGTGACGACACTACCTCAGGTCACCTCTCCCTTCTTTGTATAGTGGCGACACTACCTCAGGTCACCTCTCTCCTCTTTGTATAGTGACGACACTACCTCAGGTCACCTCTCTCCTCTTTGTATAGTGACGACACTACCTCAGGTCACCTCTCTCCTTTTTGTATAGTGACGACACTACTCAGGTCACCTCTCCTCCTCTTTGTATAGTGACGACACTACCTCAGGTCACCTCTCCCCTCTTTGTATAGTGACGACACTACCTCAGGTCCTCCTCCTCTTTTTTAATGACGACACTACTCAGTCCCCTCCTCCTTTTTAATAGTGCACACTCCTCGTATTCTCCTTCTTTGTATAGTGACGACACTACCTCAGGTCACTTCCGTCCTCTTTGTATAGTGACGACACTACCTCAGGTCACCTCTCCTCTCTTTGTATATTGACGACACTACCTCAGTTCACCTCTCCCTTCTTTGTATAGTGACGACACTACCTCAGGTCACCTCTCTCCTCTTTGTATAGTGACGACACTACCTCAGGTCACCTCCCTCCTCTTTTTATAATGACGACACTACGTCACGTCACCTCTCTCCTTTTTGTATAGTGACGACACTGCCTCAGGTCAATTCTCTCTTCTTTGTATAGTGACGACATACACCTGGTCCCCCCCCCTCTTGCATTACCCAAAACCCCTTTCCCCTTTGTAGGGGGGGGGGTTTTCCCCCCCCCTTTTTTTTTTCCCCCCCGGGATTCCCCGAAAAACGAACCCCTCAGGTCACCTCCCCCTTTTTTTTGGGGGAAAAAAAGGGCCCCCTTTTCGTTTAACAACTCCCTTCACCTCTTTTTTTTGAACGCAACCCCCCCCTTCCCTTTTTTAGGGGGAACCCTACTCAGGCCCCCCCCCTTTTTTTTTTTTTGGGAACCCCCCCCCCCCCTTTTTTTAATTTTCCCCCCGGGCCCCTCTTTTTTTTCCCACCCCTCGGTAGGAAGGGACACTACCTCATTTCCCCCCCCCTTTTTTGAAGTGGCACATACTCAACCCCCTCCCTCCTTTTTGTTAGTGCGCATACCGGGTAAACCTCCCCTCTTTGTATAGTGCGCCCCCGGGGCCCCCTTTTTTTAACCCCTACCCTCTTTTTTTGGGGGGGGTTAAAACCCCCTTTTCCTCCTTTTTATAGTGGGGAAACCCCCTCCTCAGGTCACCCCCCCCCTCTTTGTATAGGGGACGACACTACCTCGGGTCACCCCCTTTTTTTTTATTGACGCCCCCCAAATCACCCCCCCTTTTTAACCCCCCTTTCGGGTCCCCCCCTTTTTTTTAAGTCCCACACCCCCCATCCCTCCCTTTTTTTGGGGGGGACCCCTTTCACCCCCCCCTTTTTTTTGGACGACACCCTCATCACTCTCCTCTTTTTATAGTGGGCCCCCACATCCCCCCCTTTTTTTTTAAAAAAACCCCCTTTTTTTAATTTTCCCTCCTTTTTATTTCCCCGGGGGGGGGAAACTCCCTAAGGTTTTTTCCCCCTTTTTGTATAGGGGCCCCCCGGGGTCCCCCCCCTCCTTTTTAAGGGACCCCAGCACCCCCCCTTTTTTTTGGGACACCCCCCCTAGGTACCCTTTCTTTTTATAGGGGAACTACTCTACCTCCCCTTTTTTTAACCCTCCTTTTTTTCCCCCCCAAAAATTTCCCCCTCACCTCCCCCCTTTTGTATATGACGACACTCCCTCGGGTCAACTCTTTTTAAAAAATTTGGGGACCAAAACCCTCAAGTCACCCCTCCTCTTTGTTTAGTGACGAAAAACCCCCCCCTCTTTTCCCCCTTTTTTTTGGGGGGGAACATCCCCCGGGTAAACCCCCTCCTTTTTTTTGGGGGCGCCCCAACCCTCAGGTAAACCCCCCCCTTTTTTGAAAGTGGACCCCTACCTAAAGGCCCCCCCCCTTTTGGGGGGCCCAAACCCCCCCCAAACCCCCCCCCAATTTGAAAAACCACCCGTCCCCCCTCCTCTTTGTATAGTGGACAAAACCCAAAAGTCCCCCCCCTTCTTTGTATAGTAAACCCCCGGGGGGGCCCCCCTTTTGGTTTTAGGGCACCCCCCCCCCTTTTTTTGGGGGGGGGAAAAAAAAAAGGGGGGGGGGGGCCTTTCCTCCCCCCCCCTTTTTTTTTAAAAACCCCAATTTTTTTTTTAAACAACTTAGTATTTTTTTAGGGAAACTAAGGCCCCCCCCTCCCCCTTTTTTTGGGGGCCCCCGGGCACCTTTCTCTTTTTTCCCTTTTATTCCCCTCCTTTTTGGGAAACCCCCTTCCCCCCCTTTTTGGGGAAAAACCCCCCCCCCCCTCTTTTTTAGGGGAACACCCCATTACCTTCCCTTTTTGTTTTTTGCCTAACCCCTTCCCCTTTCCCTCCCCCCCTTTTTTCCATTATTCCCCCCCGGGGGGGAAAACCCCCATAAACCCCCTCCTTTTTTTTTTAAAACAACCCCCCATTCCCTTCCCTTTTTTATAGGCCCCAAACCCCCCCCCCCTCCTCTTTGTTAGGACGACCCCCCACCCCCCCTCTTTTTAAAACCCCCTTTTACTTTTTTTTTGAAAAAAAACCCCCGGTTCAATTCCCCTTTTTTTTTTGGGACACCCCCCAAGGCCCCTTCCTCCTCTTTGTTTTTGGGCGGACACTACTCAGGTCCCCCCCTTTGTTATTGCGACACTACCCCCTTTCATCCCCTTTTTTTTAAAACCCTATAGGTACCCCCTTTTTTAGGGGCCCCCCCCCCCTCCTTTTTTGGGGGGGGGAAAAAAACCCCCAAAGCCCCTTTTTTTCTTTTTTATAGGCCCAAAAAAATCCCCCCCCCCCCTTTTTTTTAAACCCCACCCCTCCCCCCTTTTTTAAAACCCAACCCCATCCCCCCCCCTTTTTTTTTAAAAAACCCGTTTCACCTCTCCCTTTTTTTTGCCCGCCCCAATTCCCTCGTTTAACCCCTCCTGGTTTTTCCTTTTTTGGGAAAAACCTACCAGGTCCCTTCTTTTTTTTTTTTAACCCCCCCCCCCCCCCGGGGAAAACCCCGGGGGCCCCTTTCCCTCTTTTTTTTTGGGGAAACCCAGGTCCCCCCCTTTTTTTTTTTCCCCTTAGGGCCCCCCCCCCTTTTTTTAGGCACCCCCGGGTAATTTTTTTTTTGAAGGGACACCCCCTTTCGGCCTTTCCGCCCTTTTTGTGGAAAAACCCCCCCCTTTCCTTTTTAGCACCTCCCTTTCCCCCCCCCCTTTTTGAAAAGGACGCCCCCTTCACCCCCCCTTTTCTTTTTTTAGGCGAACTCCTAAAACCCCCCCCCCCCCTTTTGTATAGTGCGCACCCCACACCCCCCCGAAACGAACTCCCGTCCCCTCCTCCCTTTTTTGTATGGGGAACACCCTCGGGTCCCCCCTCCCCCTTTTTTATTTTTGGGACACACTCCACCCCCCTTTTTTTTTTTTCCCCCCAACCCCTCTTTTTTTTTTTTTGGGGGGGAACACTACCTCGGCCCCCTCCCCTTTTGTATAGTGACCCCCTATTTAGGTCACCCCCCCCTTCTTTTTTGGGTTGGGGGCACCTCCTCGGGTTATTCCCCCCTTTCCCCCCCTTTTTTCCCTTTTTTAAGGAAACCCCCTTTCCCCTTTTTTTTTTTTTTTTGGGGACGGACCCCCCTTTCACCTCCCCCCCCTTTGTATGTGGGGCCCCCTTGGGTTTTTTTGTATGTCCACCCCCCTCTCTCCTCTTTGTATAGTGACGACACTACCTCAAGTCACCTCTCCCCTCTTTGTATAGTGACGACACTACCTTAGGTCACCTCCCTCCTCTTTGTATAGTGGCGACACTACCTCAGGTCATCTCTCTCCTCTTTGTATAGTGACGACACTACCTCAGGTCACCTCCCTCCTCTTTGTACAGTGACGACACTACCTCCAGTCACCTCCCTCCTCTTTGTATAGTGACGACACTACCTCAAGTCACCTCCCTCCTCTTTGTATAGTGACGACACTACCTCAAGTCACCTCCATCATCTTTGTATAGTGACGACACTACCTCAAGTCACCTCCCTCCTCTTTGTATAGTGAGGACACTACCTCAAGTCACCTCCATCAGCTTTGTATAGTGACGACACTACCTCAGGTCACGTCCATCCTCTTTTTATAGTGGCGACACTACCTCAAGTCACCTCCATCATCTTTGTATAGTGACGACACTACCTCAAGTCACGTCCATCCTCTTTGTATAGTGGCGACACTACCTCAGGTCACCTCCCTCCTCTTTGTATAGTGACGACACTTCCTCAGGTCACCTCTCTCCTCTTTGTATAGTGACGACACTACCTCAAGTCACGTCCATCCTCTTTGTATAGTGGCGACACTACCTCAGGTCACCTCCCTCCTCTTTGTATAGTGAGGACACTACCTCAAGTCACCTCCATCAGCTTTGTATAGTGACGACACTACCTCAGGTCACCTCCTCCACATTTTGTTTAGTGACTTACCTCAGGTCACCTCGCTGGTCTTTGCATTGTGACGACACACTGATGCCCGATGTGTCCCAATGTATAATTTGATATCGGGAATTAAAAAAATTCTGTTATCTAATGACTAAAGACACGGTATATAAACAAAAAATGAGAGGAAACTTTCAAAATCTTACTTCTTTGTGTAGGAAGTACTACAGCTGGTAATTAGTCTACTTGCTGTACAGACAATGCTCGCACATGGTTATAAGATTCGACTCCTAGCAACACTTTCGACTCAATATGATACATTAAAACACCATGTATTAAAAACCGATTTATATTGAACACATTTCCGAATAACATTTATGCAACAGTGATTATGGAATTAATTAAACAGTCATCCAGAGAGAATTATTTTGAAAGGGGGAAAAGTTAAAAAATAAAATAAAAATATATCCTCCCCGGCGGGGAATTGAACCCCGGTCTCCCGCGTGACAGGCGGGGATACTTACCACTATACTACCGAGGATTGATACTTTCAATAATGAAAATATATTATATAAAATCATCAAAAGTCAATGCTAAGGAAAACGTTCGAAATTATCCACAGATAGGCAACATAAGATTTGTTTCTATCATTAGCTCATCACATACTCTCAGGTCATCGTAAGTGACAACATCGTTATCCTAAGAAATTAGGTTACTGAGCAATATTTATACAGGAACAAAGGGATATTAACGTTATATATAGTGTGTAGCCGTGTTTTTATTGAGGAGACGATACTGTCTTACTTACTTATATCAGTTATATAAGGAGTTCGAGTTGATTATAGGAGTATGGCAATTAAACTTAAGTGTGAACATTTGGTTTGGGCACGTGCTTGAAGATGTGGTTTCAAGTTATGACGCGTGTCATGACACATGCTTTGACGGGTCGTGTATGTGCACTGCCGTTATCTTATAAATGCTGGAATAATAACACGTGCAGTGCCAAATAAGTTAATTAATTAGATAAATGTCAAACCCTTCACCGGTCAGAGGACAAGACTTCACTATAATTATTACAATACGTAGCATCAATTTACCATTCGTAAGAGTTACCTCCCCTATGCCGTTCCGTCAAAACCAGTTATTTACAACACGAAAACTAAAAATGTAATGCTGGAATAAATAAATTGAATACAGTAGACTAGATAAAACATGACAGAGGATATAAAGATAAAACAGTATTTCAAAATGCTAATTAATGTGCTATAGGGATTTAAGAATTAGGTTACTTATTGAAAAGCACCATGTACAAATGTACGCGTGTTGTTTTGTCGATTACACATATACAATATACAATTCATCCGTGGTAAAAATAAGAAACAAGCCGAAGGAGCAGATGATAGAATCATTGAAGATTTTACGGTACAACTGTTCCATTTAAATCACTGCCTCGGCTAGGGATCGAACCTGGGACCTCTAAGCATGCAACATTATACGCACAAATAGCTGACGTTTGAACGCGATAAGTTGGATACAATTATACTGAGATTTTGCTGTATTTTTTCAAATTCTTATTCGTTTGTTCCAACAGTGCAAATGAAATCTGAGCTATAACATTTAAATATCCGTAGGGTCATCAAAACATGTTCTGAAATAAAAGTCCGGGTGTCACGGTCGTCCTAATACCGAGCACATGTCGACAGCACGTCTCATTGACATGGGCGGGAGATTCGGGTCGCTTTGTCACACTTCATGCAAAGAGGTGGGTCAAATTTCGTCTCATTTAGCCATCCCCTTTGTCCACAATCTGAATTATGTTTAACACAGCCAGCACTGAATCTCCGAAACCGTAGATATCGTTATTTTCTTGATGTCGCTTTACAATTGTAGTATTATGTACTACTGTCATTTGTTTAAAACTGATTCAGGACAGGCGTCTAAAGAGCTTCATGGCCAAATGTCTGGCCATAAATGACAACAGTGGTTAGTTTTCTAGTCCTAGTTCACGCAATATTTGTTACTATAGCGTTAAAAACAATAACATAATGATAACAACACCAAATATGTTTTATTTTGTTTGTTTCCTACCGTTGATGTCAAATCATTTTTTTCTTTTTTTCTCTACTTTTTCTCCAAAGGCATAAAAATAACTCAAAAAGACAAAATTACAATGTACATGTACAATATTTACCTGAACAGTTAGCTTAATTCCTCACCAGTTCGAAAAATAAAATACATCGGGTTTATGCTGACAACCCGGAGTTGTAACGTCCCATGTGTTGTTGTTTTTTGTGGATTTTTTTTTATGCATTGTTGAATCACCACAAGGCAGACCCTTTCCTCTAGATAATTAAAATACAAATGAAAATGAGACTTATAATTTTGTCATATTTGAGATAAATCTGATTTGGGGAGATACGCAATTATTACAAAAACATATAGTTGTATATATGGGAAACTAGCATAGATTGGGATAAAAAAATGTAGTTAATAATATTTATAATAGTAAACAAGCATACTGGGTAATGTTAAAGTAAAACCTGTCCCATACCGGCCCCCGCTAAAATAGTAACAGTGTCCGTGATGGTATGATCCTTTAGCATTGTGTAAAATTTGATCGAATTCCCTCAAGGAATACGTCGGTTTCACCGATAGGGGACTATAAATGAGATAGTAGTCAAACACATGGACAGTTCAATCCGAACACCTCGCCTCCGTCTAGAAAATGACGAGGGGTTCCGATTGGTGGACAGTTAAACCATTTTATAACTTAAAAACAACTTCCGATGATGGACGCACACAAATTACGTAATACAAGTCCGGGTACTCGATTCATGGTTGATATATCATATATATGTGCTATACATATACTATTTAAGGTACTAGTAGCCAGTCAAATTCACAATTTGCCTAAAACTGTATGTCAAATCATTTTTTTAATATATATGAAAACCAATGGTAACCAATGGTAACCAAATTTTCACGCGGCATGTACAACTAATCCGAACCAACTAGAGCCAAATAGGTGGGAGTTGGTTGTATATGATTTTTTTTTGATTTTTTAAAAGGTGTATTTACTTGTCACTGGAATTATATATGTATTATAGAGTTTCATATTTAAAACCAATACTTACATAATTCTATAAGACCAATTATATATACTTATCATATTTTTAATCTACGCAAACCAGTATTCTTGAAAGGGTTTATTGCAAAAAGTTCATGCTTACTGAGTATACATGTATGTCCTAGAAGTGCATATCTGAAGATTATAAATAGATTGAGCTCCTTTTATTACTGTGGGTGGCACAGTTGTAGGCATCTCACTTGCCTTTCCCAAAGGCGATCGGGGTTCGATTCCCCGATCGGACTTGAAAAGTTTGGGGTCACCTGCCCGACGGTTTCCTACGTGTACACCGGTTTTCTCACACAGTAAGACCCCTCGCACACTTCCATCGCAGGCTAACAAGAGTGATTGATGTACACAGTACATGTACGTTGATATAACTTGTTTCGAAATTGTTGTAAAGTGAAAAAAACAAAAAGCAGACAGAAGGAAGAATATTAGCAAAGCTGTATAAGTCGTTAATAAGGTCTCTGACAAGAAAAAGAAAAAAAAGGAAAAAAAGAAGAAAAAAAAACAACAAAAAAAAACAGAAAAAAACAACAACAAATAACAAAGAAAAACAACAAAAATTAAATGATAATACCACTATATTAAATTGTTTAATTGGCCATTTTTTTTAATTAACAAAGGAAAATTAACTTCTGTGTGATTACAATAGTGTGATTTGACGAATACTTGAACACGTGCTCCATATATTATAATATACAATGTATTGCTAATGTGTTCTTAAACATATAACATACATGTAGTACACACTTAAAATATCAACTTTCATGCTGAGTCGGTCAAATGCCAAATATGATGCCATTCCCTGCACAGAATCTCCTGGTAAACCTGACACCCAGTTACACCATTTATTAGCATATGACATTTCACTTCCAATTGTAATATTGTTCTAACCTAGATCCAAAGCATGGTTAGCTTGACGGAGTATTTCGCAAGTCTTGTTATAAAGTATGTTTTGAGGAGAATTGAAGGATTCAAATTAAACGATTCGTGTGAGAATAGTTACTTATATAGTGAAAAGATAACTATGTAAATATTTATCTGCTTTTTTAAGAAAATAAGTAAACAATTGGATCAACAACTTGTGAAAGATGACATATTAAAATACATTTTAATTCAGCTTGTCGATGCTTTAGCAGCTTAACAAAATGTATTTGAGAGTGAATCATGCTGTCCAGTTTTCATATAAGAAATATTATAGACTTAAAAAAAGATAACAGACACTTAGAATATACATAAAACATGTAAATTGCAAGAACTTTTGTAATAAATTTCATTTTAAAAAATGAACTTGATACTTTAAGCTTACGAGGCGAATCAGACCCTCATCTACTCAGTAAGAATAAGATTTATGTAACAAACGATCAAATATTACCATTACACGAGCCAAAAATTGCAGCATCATCTACATTATTTGTAGTACTAGTATTTTAGTACTGTAGTTCAAAGAACACGTGTTGATACTTGTTTATCAATGTTATTCGGTTTTAATTCATATACTATTTAAAAAATTGTAATATATCACTAGTGATGTATCGAGAAATATTCAATCCGACGATGAATAAATGATCCGGTGTATAAAACGGAAAGAAAGACGTATCAAATATCAATAACAATTCGTCTTATGAGACCGATATGGTACATATATATATATCCTGAGCAGGGACGTCAATGATATGGACATATCAGGTCTGCGGTTCTGAGTTTCGTCTCAATTTTTACCATATCCATTTGTTTCCAGTGGTTTATCAGAGCCATGCACTTTCAGGGCACGATGAGGAAAACGCGTTTTTAGAGCGCCGTTCATTGTTTAAACCTCACTGAAAGGTTACTGGCCACGGCCAACGTTTGTAAGATATCGACACGTCCACAGAAAATATCCCAGATGTGGCAGGACGGTTCTAATTACAACCGTGATGATTTTAAACAGTTCCCTAGTATGCAAACCATATGTATTAATTAGCTTAGGATATAGATCACACTGTGTCTGATGCACGATACCTATTTCTAACATTTACCATTCTTAATCGGTTACCCAAAGCTTAAAAGTCATGAAAAGGTCATGATATTTTGAAAAGAATTTTCTTGAAATGCCATTCAACATTAGAACGTTTCGGTCTGAAATACCACATACTATGACTAGTCCTGTGTTATAGGCTTAGAAGGTCATGATATTTTGGTTATCATGCGTTTAAATGTCAGTATTTTTGTAGGTCTTATAAATAGAAAGGGCGAAAATACTCACCACTTTGACCAATGCTACAGGAAACAGTCCACAACGATAAAATTTTATCCCGAGTGAAAAAACAAGGAACAAGTGAAATTCGCTGGATTTATCGTCATTTGGATTGTAATGAAATTTGTATCTAGTTCAAGGCCAATCTTCATTAATCAGATTTCCTTTGACGACTCTTCCTTAACGAATAGTCGAAAACACTGTAAACCTAATCGTCAATTATATATATATTTTTTTTTCTCTAACATATCCTAAATCAAAATTAGTTTAAATTTTCTTACATATGTTTATGCTGAGAAACAATTTATAAGAAATTATCATTTTTGAGTAGAGACGCGAGACATCGATAAATTGTTGTTTACGAATCACACCGATCAAAGAGAATGCTCTATTTCTGTATAGTAGTTATTGTCGAATAAGAAATATAAGATATGCTCTATGACCATTTTTTAAGATTATCAGGTATCAAATCATCATCAATTCAAATGTCTGTTTGAAAATAAAATACTTCAGTCGAATTTGTAGATGACGTCATCGGTTTTTTTTATCCTAGATGTGTGATGATCAATTAAATGTTATACAATTATTTTCACTAAATTATCACTTTCAAGTTTAAAATGAGTAACCATGGCAGAAAACGTCTTAAAATGCAATTTGAAGTGTTGGATTATAATTCTAAAGCAATGGATTATGGATTAAGCAAAATGGATCCCTGGAGTCGACATCCTAATGTGATTCTATATGTGATTTATGTATCCAATTATTCGCAGGATGATATGTTTAATGTTTCCAGCCAAACGTGGGATAAAATCATCAACAGAAAGCAATCTTTTAAATTACATCCTTGAAATCTTGGACTGCATATGGATTCTATGGATCGTTGATTAAGCTCAGTGACGTTTTGAGTATGGATTAAAACTAACATACAGTGGCCAGCCTATGAAACAGTTAAACACACTGGACTCGTTACATCAACAGCGAAACATCCATAACCTGCCTCAAGTAGGTAAAATTAACATACATGATCACCCAATCTGTTGAGAGACGTGTACTGTATTTTCTATTATGTAATGTCACTGTCGCGTTATGCTGGATAATAGGCTCGCAGTTACCCCATCATTTTCGGACCAGTATGAACTATGCAAACGACAGTATTGTCGAAAAGAAAATTATTTTCTAGAATAATGTGTATAGCCATAATATGAAGAGAGCGAATTTATTATCCATTTGCTTCCAATTTTGATGTTCAATTTAAGATGTTTCCAACAAATTGAGTTTACTTTCATTACTTCTATACTACATAATGTAAATACATCTTCAACAACTTCCATGTAGTTCTCGGAGCAACGCAGGTCACGTGACCAAAGGGTCTGAGACTTTTAAAACTGGTATACTATATAATTTACATTGTACATATAAAGACAAAGAAAAACTCGACAAAACTTCTTTTGTTCAATCTTCGCATCTTTGAGATTCTTCAGACTGACACTAAAGAAGTTTTGTGTTGCTTTTCTTTTTCTTGATGCATTACTTCGTCAGTTGGAATCATGCTTAACAATTTTATTACATACGATTTTTTGTTTTAACTTGACACTTTTGTGTCAGTAGCGTTTTGTTCAATTTGGAAAAGCAAGTCACATTGTCAATCTGAATAAGGCTTACAGGAATTGATATATTTACCACGTCGGGCTACAGACCACGTGTTCAGACCTAGTGTGTTGTTCAAGATATGATTTTAAACCGGGAAAACAAAATAGATTTTTTTTTTTTATATTCTACTACCATGACCAACTTTACTATTATCAACATCTAGCTATAACATTATGTTATGTTACATGTGCCTATAGAGGATGTTAAATCCTATTTAATTATAAAGTCGTTAATGCTAATTTCCAAAATGCTATAATACTTTTTGAAGTGAAAAATCTTTTTCATATTCTATATAAGTTTTGTGTTGAATTGTAATAAGTTTGAGCATATCTAGATGATGCAAATGTTATAAAAAATGTATAAAATCAATGAAAAAGTTCATCAGTTTGTGAACAACCTTATGTTGTGATAAGTCCAATGAGCAGAATAACAGAAAATTGTCTGTGTTATTGATTGAGCATCTAGCATAGAATTGAGTTTTTAAAAACTTCTATTTGACAACGTCAATAGCCATATGATGTGAAGTCTTTAGACCAGTACTGATATCAAATTGATAACAATAGACGTATGTCAAAACTTATTATCTATAGACGTCATGGTCGGTCAAACAATACATTTACAATAGGATAGGACTCTGTTACCCTACTTAATCAAATACGAAAATCTAATAACAGTAATTTGTCAAAGTAGGCTGCTTTGGATCACAAAACAAAACATCCGCTGGAAGCATGGGAACTTTTCCACTCCTGTACATCACGCCACGTTTTGTAACGCCGTTACCGATTGGTAGATGCTAAACCAATAAAATGACGCGTATCATCGACGTTTTATATTTTATAACAAAACATAGTATTGGATATTAAATTTTCGGTTACATGGAAAGGGAATCAAAACGTAAAGCCATTGCAGAATAAAAAGCATAAAAAGACAGGCTTTCTATCCTAACAATATTTGAGTCGGACTTGATAAGAAACATCATTATATGTCGTTCAAACTTTAACTTTTAACTGGTACACTAAAATAAAGTTTGGGCTAATCTTTACATAACGCTCGCAAACAAGAAGTGCTATACTTAAATATTAAGTTGTGAATCTTTTAATGTTTGCATTTGTTATTTACACAATTATAAAAAAAGAGTCGTTGAATTTCAGTAATATGCATCTCGTAATTTGGGTTGGTCCAATGACCATAACTATATTGAACCAAAACCAACCGTTTAATATATAATTACATGTATATTACAGATCAACAATTTTGTTTCATATGCTTCAGGAAATGTATTTTTCTTGTGCATGTTTGCCGTGAGAAGGAGGCGATCTTTAAAAAAAAAATCAAATTTCTTTTATGTTAGAAACTACTTATCTCAAAACCGCGTTAAGTCGTACATTTCCACGTTATGAATATATATTTACTCCATGTATCATGGATCACTTTAGAATAGCCCCTCCCCTCTTCATTAAATAAAATCATAATTATATGGAAGCTGTAAACTCGAGACAGTCATCATTTTTTCAAATATTTAAGAAATGCCAAAAAATACTGTAAATCAATGAATAACAAGTAATTTATATTTTGACCATTTTTAGGCATGCTTAGAATAAAAACATGCATTGTTTATATAAACGAATAGTGTTATTATATATGCATGTTATATACACTGTATAAACAATGTGTCGGGCTCTGTTTATCTATGGGTTTTATTTACACAGGTGCTACGGATAGCTTGACACCTGCTGACTGAATATTAACATAACAGCGTCGATTGTCCTCGACAGATACAGACAATTAATGTGTAAATGATATAGGAATATAACGCAATTTCTTGTCTTTACTGTATATTTGTTGAAATTGATAGTGCTAATAGGAACTAATTCGCGGTTAATAAATTTAACACCTGATTCTAAACATGTGTACTAAACCTTAATGCACTGAACAATGCTATGCATTTGTTTGAGGGTTTTTTCCGCGCTATATTTGATAACCGGAAATATAGCGAAACTATGTCCCCGAGAATTTATTTTCAAGACTCAATGAAATAACAATTACTAACACACTTAATAAAAAGGTTCGTTCCAAGAAAAAACACAATTTTTTCCGGATCATGTGGTTTCATTCTGCTTGTACTGTACATTCTCATGGTAATCAGTACATATCTGTTATTTTTTGGTTTATCAGTTTTGAATACGAATTATGGTTTTGTTATTATGTCGGTATTCTTTGTTGATTTGTTCATATTTCAAATATGTTGATCACATGAGTATGGTATTGTATATATTCAAGGATATATGTCATATTTTCTGAACACAGCTATCAACAATACATGAAATTACATAAATTTCCACTGTTGATATGTGTATTAACTTTACAGGCATGCATAAAAAACCGGCGCAATATGTTCAAAAAAAGATTTACAAGAAGTAAAATTATTGATATCTAAGATGTGCTAATCCAAGGACAATTGTGTGTAAATAGCCACATGTTCACCTTAACAAAAGGACAATTAAAACACATACACATACACAAACACATACACAAACACGTACACACACACATACACATACACATCACACACATACACATCACACACACACACACACATCACACACACACACATCACACACATACACATCACACACATACACATCACACACACACACATCACACACACACATACACATCACACACACACACATCACACACACACATCACACACATACACATCACACACACACACATCACACACACACACACACACACATCACACACATACACATCACACACATACACATCACACACACACACATCACACACACACATAGGCCTACACATACACATACACATAGGCCTACACATACACATACACATACACATCACACACACACACATCACACACGTACACATAGGCCTACACATACACATACACATCACACACACATACAACTAGATATATAGTATCCCTCGTATAAAAACTACAACACTATATTGTACAGCTGTTAACTCATCAGTGATGACACCAAATGTTTCTATATGAAAACCATTACCGAACTAAAGGGTAAAGTCAATCCATGTACATTATGTTCCTTTATCGTAATGATTTAAGATGATTCTTCAATCTATCTTTTCGTGTGTTCACGTCACACCTACCGACAACTGCCCTGCAGGTAGGGCGCAAGAATTGTACCTGCTGCCCCAATTGCATGATCGTAAAAGGCGACTAAATTTGGGATCTTATCTTTTCTCTTCTTTCTGAGCAACTTTCTTCTTCCTTATGTCTCCCTTGACACTGCCTCACTTTTGCCTTTAGTTCAGCGTTCGCCCCTGAGAGGAAGGCTTTGGGTTCTGTCTTAAAATGGTAGTTGCTGCTCCTGCTTAGCGCTCAGCATATTAGGAACGGGACGACTGGTTTGCCCGTTATCAGTATAATGTGACCGGGTGGGGTGTCCTGCTGGGTGTCTTCGGCAGTATGCTTCTGTGAGGTAGCACTATAAATCGGCAAAAGTTCCGGCCTATCACAAGGAGACTTAACACGAACATACCGCAGCCTCCCAAAACACATATACGCACCCACCACACGCATGCATGTCGCACGCACGGGAGGCCGTCCTTAAATGACCTTAGCTGTTAATAGGACGTTAAACAAAATAAACCAAACCAAACCAAATCCTACCGACAATAGCTTTGTATCATGCACCTGTGGTTTATTATTGTTTACAACAATATAAATAAAATGTGTCCCGATAGATTATATTCAACAGGAAGCCATTCAATTTTATTTCCATTTTGCATTTCTAAAGACAAATATAAATAAATGATAACATTTACATAACCAAACATATAAAATGGCTTTTTATTTGAGAAGGCTATGATTTACAAAAAGGCAGGGCAACTTTGAATCAACCTATTTTCAATTTTATTCTCTTTATTTACCAATTCATAAAATTTGTGTGATTATATACTTAATTCAAAACTGTAATGTGTGTTGCAAAGTTACAACATAATCATTTATTCTACAATATCTTCGTTTGTATCTAGACCGAAAATTGTTGATTGTCAAATAGAATATATACAAAAATGTAGCTCTTACTGGTCAGTACTAGAGGTTATTGCATGATTGGTATGTAACACTATCACTCATTGGTCCTAATGAGATCACATGACATCAATAATTTCCTTCGCCGAGGAGTAAATCTAGAGTGTATATAATATACCCCTTTGTATTTTGTCAGGTCCGTGGAATCTAACCAACTCCTGCTAAAAATAGAAATGATGTCATCTGTGTTCAGACAGTTTGGTTTGTTTGTTTTTGTTAAATGTCCTATTAACAGCCAGGGTCATTTAAGGACGTGCCAGGTTTTTGAGGTGGAGGAAATCCGGAGTACCCGGAGAAAAACCACCGGCCTACGGTCAGTACCTGGCAACTGCCCCACGTAGGTTTCGAACTCGCAACCCAGAGGTGGAGGGCTAGTGATAAAGCGTCGGTACACCTTAACCACTCGGCTGGCCCCTTGTTCAGACAGACTTTTACCAAAGGTTATTATAATATTCCACGAACCTGGCGAAAAGTTAGATTGAACTCCCAGTGATATGATAAGGTACTAGTGTTTTAAAAGAACTTTAATATAAATCATATAATAAACTAAATGCAGACTATACTTTCAGACAATCCATGATTTTACGGACCTGCCCTGGACTATATCCCCTTCGGTCTTCGGCCCCGGTGAATACTTACCATGTGAGGTTCGTAAGACCATGGATTGCCCTCAACCAAAGTCTGTATTTGTATATTTTATTATTGTAACTATCAGATTCCTATAATCATTTGTCATGTTATATAAGTACTGATAGTACAAGTTATATAGTCAATATAGTGGTGACATATCGCTTATATATCACCACTGGTGATAAATAATATAGTGATGAAGCAGTCTCGATATAATTTATACCGTCAATGTAGTGATGTTAAATCATCTACCATCATCATTAGTGATAAATCATATAGTGATGAGGTATCGTATAGACATTAATTGAATACCATGCGCATTAAACATTGAAATAAAATGAGAGAGAAAAGCAAGAATTTATTGAACTTCAGCAACAACTTACTAATAGTATTTATTACCGTAAATATCCAATTCATTCGAACAAATATGATAAATGCTAGTTCAAATTTTTGCAAAATACAGTCATGCGAAAATATGCACACGTACAAACTGATGTCCCAGGCTGTTGGTCTATTGATCGTGATATGTTGATGTCGATACGGAAATGTTTGGTAACAGTTATCTCCCCTAGCACACTCGCTGTCTTTTTTTTCATTCAATTTTTTTTGTTGAATGTATCATGCATCACCGATGGAAAAAAATCATTTTTAAAACATTGAATAAAATGGAATATTATCGTAATGTAAACTACAATTCAATGATATGTCTTTCTAAGCGCTTTTGATCCGAAATATATCATAAAGTCATGTTTGATATAATGAAAATAGTCATTAGATATATGTATTTTATATGATATACAGTAATACCTGTGTTGTAAGATACCTTTTACTTTGAACGTATTTTATTGTTTAGACACAATTGAATTTGGCATAGTTTTTAAACAACTTATAAGTAAAAACGATATATGTACAGACATTTTTTTAAAGACATTTGTAATGCATA
Organism: Pecten maximus; assembly: GCF_902652985.1. Taxonomy (NCBI): domain Eukaryota; kingdom Metazoa; phylum Mollusca; class Bivalvia; order Pectinida; family Pectinidae; genus Pecten; species Pecten maximus. The sequence goes on along the minus strand of NC_047033.1, from coordinate 8,095,874 downwards.
AATACATAAGAACCACACACACAAACACACATCAATTCCAATAGGAATGGTTTGGAACTATTATCATGATCATATTATTTTCTTCATCATCATCATCATCATCATAACCTAGATCTTTTATCCTCCCCCTCCTCCTCCTCCTCCATACCATAGGTAGTACTTAGAATAATTGCCGTAATGGAATACAAATGGATACTCAGCAAGTAAGATTACATAATAAGTGGGAGTGATGTTGCTATACATTTATTATTGAGGTAGAGTTGACATAATGTAATTCTATTGAAGATAATTATTCCAGAATTAAAGAAATGCATTATTTTCTGAGGTTAATGATATCACGGATTTGAATGATAATGCAAATGGAATAGGAGGACAACTTCACAAATATGCTGCATACGTGTTTTATTCGTGTAGAAATCTTAATGTGTTATCAAATCTGAACAGTATAAAAAGTGAAATAAACAACAATAGAAACAAAATAAAGGATATTGTAAAATTTTAAACAATGAAATTTAAAGGAGACGACGACTGACTCGGTTGTCGGGAGACAATTCAGTGTACATGTGCCTAACAGCTCAAGGCGACAAGTTCACTGCATGAAAAACTTGTGCATGCATGTAATTTATATGGTCACAAAAATAAATAAATAAGTACATAAATAAATAAATAATTAATTAAATAAATAAATAAAAGATAACACGTGGTCGTCACATTTGATTTACACAATTTTTTGATGACATAACTCATGAATATGTTACACTCGATACAACAAAGTTTATCCGAATGAATCATATACATATAATGCTAGGGTTATTGGATATTCCTTTTTGTATTTCAAGATTTACATAAACGTATTTTTATTTTCGGCTGCATCACTGTCGAGTCCTAGACTGACAAAATAGATGTACAATGCAGTTTAATAGGTTAATTATAGTATATATCTCAAAACATCCATATATTCCAAAGGTGCCATTTTTGTTTAATTCATTAACTTGGCACTACTTACAAATTCGATGAATTTCAGTAATAAGACTAATAATGTCATAATAATGTTATATTGCTGGATGTGGGAGCTGAAAACATGATCAAATAGAACATTACAGGACGTTATGTATTTCATGTCCAAATGCAAGTTGATAAATCATGCCAATATTTGGTTACAGAATTCAGTAATGTTGACTTTCAAATAGCATCCTAAAGTTTTACATACTTGTACGCGGTCGCAGTAGCATAGAACAGGATCGTTTGGTATTATATAGGTAGCAGTGTACAGTAAAAATGTCCAATTCTGAACAATATGGCACATGTTTTAGATATGTAAGCATTGCCAGTTAACCCTACATATTACCTCTAATAAAGTATATATATTTGCAATCTATACAACATTTGCAATTTTAATTCAGCTCTGAAGGATACGTAAACTTATTTTTTCTATGTTTTTCAGACCTGTAAATACCATGGTAACAACTTAAAAATAACTTAAAAATTGCAAAATATTATGATATTTGACCCAAAATGAAACAATTCTCTACACAATTTTTTTCTAAAACCTATTTGAAATTGAATATCTCTATTTCAAAGACAGAATTAGTCTTGTTTTGATATATAATGTATATTGTACATTAAGTTTTCTCGCAATCTTACCTTGATTATGAACCTCCATTTTTCGCTGTAGGTAAAACTAAATTTCCTGTGTAACCACACTTTCGGAAAATCCGGAAATTTAAAATCCGGAACCAATTTATTTGTTTTAGTTTTAACAAATGTGAAGCCTGTATGTACTACTTCATAATGTATCAACCAATTATAGTGAACATTTATTTTCCCCTTTTTAATGCATATCATAATAAAGGAGTTATTTGCTTAACAAAAAAAATCACTCATTGCCACCCAGTCTTTATGTATGTTCGTGTTAAGTCTCCTTGTAATAGGCTGGAACTTTTGCCGATTTATAAGTCCATAAATATGCAATACGCATTTTAATTATCGGGACAATCTGAACTGACATTACATAACGGAAGCTCAGACAAATAGGAAATCAGGATTGATTTATTTCTTTATTCCTTTCTTTCTTTATTTATCAATTTATTTATATATAAGTATATATATATATGGCTTTCATAGTCATTGTCTGTTTTGCTTTTCAAACTGACATTTGAACAGTAAAATATTTATGAAATGAAAATTAATTCGATAGTGGGCTAACTACATGTAGTAGAGGCATGTCAAGCACTTATAAATGTTTAATGATATTACCATTGTATACTATGACACTACTTTCCCATCAAACATGATACATAACATTAAACTGAATTCGTGCAGAGTTATTTGCAATGGTGTTTCAAGTGTGAACTTTGAACACCACGATAAAACATATTAAAATATAGGTTTATGCATATGTAATTAAATAATTAAGTAAACTATTAAGATTATACAATGTTGGACAGTTTGACTGATTTGAACATCTGTATGTTTGAATGCATAAGTGTTTGTGGATTAGATTGTTTCTTTGAATGGGATATAAGAATGCATAAGATTTTCAATATGATATTATTTTTTTCATTTTAATACATGATCAAATCGAATATATTGTTATTAAAACATATTATTTTGTTGAATATATTATACACTTCTGATGGAAAAATCATTTTTAAAATTTAAAAAATGAATGTGATATACTGTAATATATATGTAAACAAGTTATGACCTATGACCTCATAAAGGGGGACGGTGCTCTGCTCGAGACATAACCATCAACAGTTTACTTGATGGTAAATATACAAAGATATCAAACTTATCGTATATGTTATATACGTATTAAACAACCATGTATCCAAGGTTAGAAAACAAATATGTTATTATATATTATATAAAAAAAATCTAATAGATATCACATATCATACAAAAAATATAATGTGACATTACATATTATACCAAAAATTTAATATGATATTTGATATTGTACCAAAAATCTAATATGATATCAAATAGTATACAAAAAGTCTAATATGATATTAAATATTATACAAAAAGTCTAATATGATATTACATATCATATAAAAATCTATTATGACATTACATATTATACCAAAAATTTAATATGATATTTGATATTGTACCAAAAATCTAATATGATATTAATATTATACAGAAAGTCTAATATGATATTAGATATTATATCAAAGGCCCGACTTAATATTTAAAATCAAATATGATATCACATATAAGGTTCAAATTACATATTAATATTTCTACTACAAAAATTCAATGATGTTATTTCAAATATGATGTGACATATTATGCAAAACATCATACAATGTAAAGACTTAAAAAAAAAAAGCTGCAACACAGCACTAACATTGCACTAAATGCTTTCAATGATTTTATATTACACTGCAAATGATATGGCCAATTATTCCCACACTTTTGTTTTTATATTGACCTAATGGTAAATTTTGTTTTCATTAAATCAACATATCGACACTGACATCATCCATTTATGATCCTTATCGCTCCACTTTGTTCGCACTGTTCTGTTTGATATCATTGTTAACCCTAAGGCATTAAGATATTATCTTTGCTAATGTGTAACGATTATTGTAGTACTTTGATGATCATCGCAGAGTTTAAAATCACTCTATACCCACTTTCTTTCATCTTCTATTTTTACTCAACAGGTGTTTCAAACACGAAGGATATATTTGGCATGTACTTTTGCATTTTTGTCTTTGATTTTGCATATTAATCAACTTAATCAATGAATATCGTGAGATCCTCTTTGATCCTGTTGATCCCAAGGTCAACTAAACGAATATTATTACACGAGAGTATCCGGTGAACTTTGACCTGACATTGAAATACCTGGTTAGAGATCTATGTGATTCTTATGTTAATTTATCGCTGATGTTTCCGGTAGCCGTCATTAAAATCTAAAGAAAGTGTTTCCCAATAGATTAAAAAATTTCACACGTGCGCTAGAAAAATTAAAGGATGATATATGACCTATATATTTTGAAAGAGTATGACAATAATTATTTTTCATGATGACTTATTAGTATAATTAATAAAGAAGTTAATTGGGATATGTAATATATTTAATATATCTTTGTTAAGTGACGTAAAATGTCATGTCTGGATAAGAATAGTACATGCACATTTCTTTATATCCTCATATACAATAACAGGATAGATAACCTTGTCAACTGAACAATTTATGAATAGAAATAATGAAATATGATTTTCATAAAAATCAAATTAAAAGAAGAGTTTTGCCTTAATAAAAAGAAACCATTATGCGCAGCGCAGATTTTCTACATTTTTGCATCTCCTAAAAATATCTTGCAAAAATCACTTGTATTACGTTTTATGTTTCAAACGTAGTACATGAATTACAATAAAAAGTTTATCCATTTCTTATGTACATACATATTGTTATCATATCTTTCACGTGCATACTATCATTAACATAGAAGCATAAAAACAAATATATCGTCATTATTTATAGCACAGGTACTGGCCACGTCTGTCAATACACACAATATATATTGTATTGTACAGGTATGATCGGGTGTATTGACAATGGAGGCTATGTGTTTATGACCTGTATCGATCGTTTCAATTGTGTCGTATAGATAAAGGGAGAATGATATGCATTTCCAGAATTTGATAAAAAAAAAAAAAAAAATTTTTTTTTACATTCTCGTTTTATATAAATGACAATGATTGTATATTGTACACAAACAAGCTTAAGTTAATGACGTGATATTCATTCTTGGAAAGTACTCAGTTTATGTATTTTGAAGCCCATATTATTTACAAAAATAATTGAATAAAAAAGACATTATAAAATGACATTATATTGTCACTGTGGTTATTTGTTTTTCATTTTAAAACAATGTCAACTTTTCTGATTGTTCTAACAACATACTCCTTATGTAAGGATTTTGTTACACAACAACGAAGAAAATGTTCAAACATATACTCCTTTGTCTCCCTTGGAAATATGCTAACATCGAATTGATACATTTGTATTTAGGTCACTTTTGCGGAAGTCGTTTTAAGTTGTCAATGGATATTAAATGTCTTGAAGAATAATCAAGATTTGAATTTGATTAAAGAAAGGAATGTAAAAGTGTAGGAGTATTATCGGAATATACGTACACAATTCAAACTAGTGTTACATGCAATGATACACTCTACATCTATCACAATAAAAACGTCAGCATGAGTGTTCGGTTTGAATTAAACATATACGCTAGATACGAATATACATGCTAGGATTCGTATCAGAAGTTTTCTTTTTCCTTCTGAAAGCAAAGGCATATAAATTGGTCATAAATTATCTGGGAATATAACACTATATGAAAATATTTGATTAAACGTTAATATATGAGAAGAAACAAACAAAATTACATCAATCGAACACAGACCAAAATTCCACTTTCTGTTTTCAATGCATACACACCATAAAACAATTTCTCCAAAATTTAAAGGTATTGCAAATTGCTCTGAACAGCTAGTTTTTTGTTTGTTGTGTGTAAACATGTAACACCATTTAAACTGCATAAATGTAGGTGAGTAGATACACACAGATGTTCTGGATTGAAATGATTTAATAGGATTTGAATATGCACTGATTTTGGTTTTATAAATAATGTGGTTTTGATGTGCGTTTTTACTTTGAATATCACAGATGAACTTAATCTAATGTTTAAAACATTTCACGTTTAACATAAACCAGCTGTGCTGTTATAATAAAAAATATTGTTGGCGTGCATTTAAAAAACACTGTTTTACATATTGCTTTTAATATCGTAAACTATTTAGCCGCAAGAAATTATTCAGGGACAGTCCATATATGATATTTGAATAATTGATGAATTCTTTAATTAAAACACACAACAGTATGCATTGTGATTTATTGAGGTTCACTACTTTTTATAACTTATTTCCTGATTTCTTCACCAAAATAGTTCCACACATTCAAAACGTGACTATTTGACATATGGCACTTTGTGATAAAATATATATAGATACACACACTCTCACACCGATTTAATATGAATTATATGAATATATAAATATATGTTGTTGCACAAGAAAGAAAAGAGAAAACCGCTATATGCCATTTTGTATTATATAAATCAGACAATGTTTTACACATACATAGAAATTGATACAAACATTTTTTTGCGATCCTCATATAATTTATGAACGATTTCCGAAAATGCAATTGTATTAAATTTCATTTATCATACATTATATAACCAGAAACAGATTTTCAAATGCTGCCCCATATATTTCGACCATAAATGGAAAAAACACATTACTCAATATCATTTCTGAGATGAGTCAATCATAACTGGTCGTTTTAAATAACATAACCTGTTACTATGTTATATATATATATATATATATATATCAAATTGCAGTGAATATCAATGTTGAATTGTTTGTTGTTGACATTTCCATTAGACTTGATTTGTACAAAACCTTATTGATTAGTTGAAAAATAAGACTTTTTTAAAGTAAAATAGTATGACATTTAAAAATAAATCACAAACGTTCTCATTCAATAATATGGTAGTTACAGGGCCTGTAAACTTTAATTTCGTGGGTTAGAGCTGGTAAACATTTCTCTACGTCTGGTTAAATCGTGTGTTTCGTTCAATTCAGACTACATGCTATTATAATGCATTCTGATCAATCTCCAAAACAGCATTTCTGCCGCTGATGGTGTATATCCCCTAAACGTCAGCGTGACTGCAATTATCAAGAATTGCCCCCGAATTCCCAGGAATTATCAAATATCAATTCCCTTTTAATGTCCGTTTATATTCATTTTATGAGCCAGATAACAACGGGATGTTGAGCTATATAACAACTTGACTGGTGATTGATATAATCGGCCGCCACAGTAAATTTGGCACTAATGACTATATAAACGGCGTCGTTATTACATGTCTCACTCATACAAGGTTTCCGGACCAATTACTATATTTTCTTTATTTATATTGTACATTGGGCTGCCGTTGGAAACACCCAGTGTGTATCGCTAATGATAACTTGATCAGCCTACGTTTAATATTTTAAGCTTTTGATATAACATTTGAGAATAACATATTGTTTTTATTAAATATTTCCCTTGACTTGCATGCCTTTTCTGCAATCCTAGTGAAACATATAACTTTCATAGAATGAATAATTTTCGATATTTCGCTTGTAGAAATATGATAAAATAGAGAAATCTATTAATTAATAATACTGTTGTTTCGTTCCACATGACTCATCAGTGATTCATGCGAGGGGCCTTAAGTTTTGAAGTCTTTAAGGGAACGGAGGAAACGCTAAACAGGACTAAATATATATCCTCATGATTGAAAAAACATTTCAGAGTTTGCAATGTTGGGTTTTAAAAGAATGTCAGCAAATACAGCAATAAATTGAAGGGATAATGGGAACATTCATATATCGATACATCAAGACCCTTGAAAAAGTATAAATAGAAAGCGACCAGGAGTTCCTTAAAGTGAAGCGCATTCTGCTTCATCGACGGCACACATCATACAGTCTAGGTGAGTTCTAGGATAAGTCGCTTTTTTTCAAAATTACAGCTAGGTGTGCGATAACGGTACCATTAGTCATATATCAATCGACACCGAGAATGTTTGGCTTAATATCACATTAGATTTCGATCCCAAACGAGATCAGGATGTCGACCATTACGTTACTGTAATGTCTTGTTATTGACGATGCATCTGTTGCACGTCGAGCAGAGAGGTGACATTCCTTATTTTCAACTGTTAGTCCCCAGTTCTTACATTTGTGTGTCTCTTAGAGATCGGATTGGTTTGGTTTATTTTGTTTAAAGTCCAATTAGCAGCCATGGGCATTTCAGAACGTGCCTGGCTTTGGAGGTGGAGGAAAGCCGGAGTATCCGGAGAAAAACCACCGGCCTACGGTTAGTACCGGGAAACTGTCCTACGAGGGTTTCGAACTCGCAACCCACAAACCTTAACATCTCGACCACCGCGGCCATTAGAGTTCGGATCTTCCACACATGAGATCAGACACACTAACGAACAGATTTATCGGAATTGATAAGTGAGGATCAACGCTGTATTGTATATTATTTTCTTTCATAAAAAAAAAATATTGATATATTTTTCTAAAAAAAGCTTACTATAATTTGAAATATTGCTGATATCAAATGTATTTGTTGATTTCAAATCATTGTGCCTAGAAATCAAAATAATTTGTTTTGTTTTAGAGTAACCGATGGCTTATATTGTTCACATATCATCGCGTCATCGAACGACGAAACAGCTGTATGATGTCCCTATCACCACTGACAAGGCATCGAAGGACGAAACAGCTGTATGATGTCCCTATCATCACTGACAAGTCATCGAAGGACGAAACAGCTGTATGATGTCCCTATCATCACTGTGAAGGCATCGAACGGCGAAACAGCTGTATGATGTCGGTATAATCACTGACAAGTCATGGAGCTACGAAACAGCTGTATGATGTCCCTATAATCAATGCCAAGTCCTAGAAGGACAAAACAGCTGTATGATGTCACTATCCTCACTGACAAGTCATCGAACGACGAAACAGCTGTATGATGTCCCTATCATCAATGAGAAGGCATCGAACGACGAAACAGCTGTATGATGTCACTATCATCACTGACAAGGCATCGAAGGATGAAACAGCTGTATGATGTCCCTCTCATCACTGAGAAGGCATCCAGCGACGAAAAAGCTGTATGATGTCCCTATAATCACTGACGAGTCATTGAAGGACAAACAGCTGTATGATGTCCCTATAATCACTGACAGGGCATCGAACGACGAAACATCTGTATGATGTCCCTATCATTAATGCCAAGTACTAGAAGGACAAAACAGCTGTATGATGTCCCGGCCATCACTGACAAGTCATCGAAAGACCAAACAGCTTTATGATGTCCCTATCATCACTGACAAGGCATCGAACGACGAAACAGTTGTATGATGTCCCTATCATCACTGAGAAGGCATCGAGCGACGAAACAGCTGTATGATGTCACTATCATCACTGACAAGGCATCGAAGGATGAAGCAGCAGTATGATGTCCATATAATCACTGACAAGTCATTGAAGGATGAGACAGCTGTTTGATGTCCCTAACATCACTGACGATTCCTAGATGGACAACACATCTCTTGGATGTCTCTAAACTCACCGACGAGTTCTACAAGGGCGAAACAGCTGTATGATTTGGTTTGGTTTGGTTTATTTTGTTTAACGTCCTATTATCAGCTAAGGTCATGTAAGGACGGCCTCCTGTGCGTGCGACATGCATGCGTGTGGTGAGTGTGTATGTGTGTTTTGGGAGGCTGCGGTATGTTTGTGTTAAGTCTCCTTGTGATAGGCCGGAACTTTTGCCGATTTATAGTGCTACCTCACTGAAGCATACTACCGAAGACACCCAGCATCACACACCCCCAGTCACATTATACTGACAACGGGCAAACCTGTCGTCCCACTCCAAATATGCTGAGCGCTAAGCAGGAGTAGCAACTACCATTTTTAAAGACTCTGGTATGTCTCGGCTAGGGGACAGAGCCCAAAGCCTTCCTCACAGGGGCGAACGCTCAACTAAAGGCAAAAAGTGAGGCATTGTCAAGGGAGACATTAGGAAGAAGGAAGTTGTTCAGAAAGAAGAGAAAATATAAGATCCCAAATTTAGTCGCCTCTTACGATCATGCAATGTGGGCAGTAAGTACAATTCTTACGCCCTACCTGCAGAGCAGAGCTGTATGACGTTCCTACCATCAATATCATGTCCTAGATGGACAAGACAGCTGCATGATGCCCCTATCAGAACTGCCGAGTCATAGATGGATCAAACAGTTGTATGGTGTTCCTACCATTACTGACATGGCATAGAAATATGAATCAGCTGTATGATGTCCCTAACATCACTAACGAGTCCTAGAAGGATGAAACAATTTTACGATGCCCCATATATCACTGACCAGTCCCAGAATCATGAAACAGCTGTGTGATGTCTCTAGCATCCCTGACAAGTCCTAGAGAGAGGAAACAGCTGTATGATGTAGTCCTATATTCATCATTCTGTATATATAGTTTTTATTCTTAATCCTTATTTTAAAGTGTTGTTCACTTGCGTTAATTTTTCAAATCATTCTATGTTAATCCATAGTTTGCCTTCATATCGGCGGCAGGTGTTCTATTTCCCGATCGGGCGTGAAAAAGGATCGGGTCACATGGGTTTTCTCCAGGAATCTCGGTTTCCTCCCACAGTTATGTCCCTCACGCGCTCATATACTAGTTCATTGTTTCGCAATTGATGTTTAATAAATAAAGTTTACATTTACAATCGATATTTTGTTCACAGTTTGCCTTCGTTCTGCTTAATACGGATCATACATTCTAATTTAAAGTCACGAATGATTCATAAATAATTTCTTTATTAACCAATTTAATTCCAAAACCAGACACGTCCTTAAATGGCTCTAGCTGTTAATAGGACGTTAAACAAAATAAGCCAAACAGAATTTAATTTAGTTTAGTTCGATAGTTTAGTTTATTTCTATGATATAAATCTGATCTTCTTCACGGGACTCGAAATTATGGTGGGCAGATACATGAAAATGTTTTTTTAATATAGTTCATAAAGGGATACTATTTTGATTATTAACGATTCCACATAAATTTATAACACTCATATCACAACCATAGAAGAAGGAGACACCCACATCAAGTGAAATGTAAGGAAAATGTATCGAACGGCTCTTCATAAATTTCCAGCCGAACAAATTGACACGGTTCTGAAACAAAATATACGTACAATGTATATGAGCTCTGAATATGTTATATTTTTGGCATATAATATAAGAAAGTTTTAGCATGATAATGAATTTAAGCATTTTCTGGATCGGGTCGATAAGTACGAGACATTTTGGTTGTCCTTGAGGGATTTACGCGACAAAAAGATGCCCTCTTAATCCGTATTAAAAACACTGTGTTATTTTGTCGTCTGTATCATACTTGACGTATCAGAGATCAAAGGACGGAAACATTTACTGCGAACGCAAAGCTGTTTTACGCTTTATCCCGAACACGTGGTGCAGTTTCCCCATAAGACTTTTTTCTGGACGTATATTATATAAACAGCCCAGGGATGGATTCTATCATGGGAGAAGTGAGCAATATCTGTTATACATCTAACCGTTTTATTATTACTCTCTACGAAGATCGGTTCGTTGGCGGTATAATGACTATCATAAGTCTCCCTCTTGATTCTTGCACAAAGGTGTGCACAGATAGCGGTGAGATAGCAGGGGTATAAACATATACCGCCCGGGGCTTCTGTTTAGTTTTACTGTACTCATCCAGGTACATATACACAGCTGTTACCTGAGAATCACTCTGTGTTGAGACATAAAGATATATATACTACCGTAATTAGAAAAGAAAATCTCCTTCGAATTACATGTATTTCACCGTATTGAGAAAAAGCAATATCCTTTACTAAAAGTGTTGAACAACGAGCAAGCTAAAACTGAATTAGAAACTGAATCATTGTATTCTTAACGGTTCATCAATATAGAAGAAAATTATTAAAGCATCATTATTAAGCTTGATTAGGTACATGTGTTAAATGGAGAAAACCCGACCGGAAAAATATATATCTTAAATATGCTTCACTGCACTATCGCCCTTCACGTTCTACTTCAACTGTCACCTATATTCTTTATGTAACTAAGTCGTAAAATATATAGGTCTTTGTTCCACCTTTCCACCTTTCATCTGATGACAATGTATTGGGATATATTATACATTTCGTCACTTTAATTATTTGATATAAAGAGTTAAAATATGTTAAATTTATGTTAACGAATGAGTAGAAAATAAGCGGCATATTTTTTGTTGAACATTTTGTAGGTTCCTGTTTAGTAAGATGAATATGTTAATTTATTACATTTTAACTGTTAAATATCAGAAACTGTCAACTTGTTAAAACCTTACAACATCACTGCTTATATGTCACCATTGTGATGAGGATGATACAACTTTTGTTTTTGACGAATCAGATCGGTGCTTTCTATTCACCGCATTGGAATCCGTCCAGTTTCCGGTTGAGATCCAACAGACGCGAAGGCAGAAAAAAGTTTTACGTTTGCTTTATTTGAGCAATATCCAATGCCGTTTTTGACTAGTTTCATTTGTGTAAGCAAATTTTACCAGGTTACAGCAGAATAACTTTGCAATGGCGTTCCGAAGCGTAACCGAACGTTTTAAAGGTACAACAGTATGCGCTTTTTCGACTCATATGCATTTATTTCGTCTTTAAAAATGAAATGAATAGAAAACTGAATGGCATTCGTTTAACAAAATATATTCTGTTATATTCCGTGAATTGAAAACTGGAGCTGGAATTCATTCAATATAATCAATATACAAGATGTTAATTACAATGTAGTTATAAAGAAAGAGCCTATCAAACTATATACCTCATCTTAAGTACATATCCTATTTGTCAATTTTATGAATTTTACTAATTGAACATTGAACTGGAAGAAATACCTTTAATATACTAGAAATATTATTGATGATTTTGTTCATTGCAGCAAAACAGTTAATTCTGATATAATATACATGATCCAAACATAGATATATACAGAAGAAATTGCGTCATATCATGGTATGTTAATAAGTTGTTAACCAATCTTAAGTATAAGTGATTCATAGAGATATGTATTGATGTATTATTAATACGTAGCTAAATATAACCGCATAAAAACGTAGTATGCAGACTAGGCATAGATAACAAACAGTTTGTTTTATATGATAGGTTAAAGCTGTTCGCTTTCTCGTGATTGTGTGTTTTCTTTATCTATATTGTTTAAATAGTCACGTGATTGGACATTGGTGAGCTCCGTGTGTGATCCATCCTCCAAAATGACAACAGAACCATGTGGTAACGATATGCAAACTGGCGGCACGTGCCTGCCATATTGCTCCCTAAATTGCACGTGCAGACTAGAAGGGAGTCCAGCAGATAAGAAGAGATATCGCGACAGTGTAATATGCGCGTGCCAAAGTCCGAGACTAACCACATGTACGGGGCGCGCGCCCGGCAGGGGAGGGACCGTACATATGCCAAACAGTATTGGGATGTATTGTGAGCGGATCCGGGCGAGATAAATGAGGACCGGTACGAGTTTAACGTCTACAATTTTTTTGTTGGAAAACAATATCTGAATGACCACATTAGGAATTATTTTTCATGCAAAGCGAATGATATACTCTTTCACATAACTTGACATACAATCTCTGCAAAATGAATATGGTTGAATGTTTGATTAAATATGTTGAATGTATTGGATACCGTTGTATTTAAATGTTAATTGTGGCTTAAAATTTGCGGCAGTCGAATGTATAGGCCGTGACCGTATATTGCCAAATATTGTTTAAAATGAATAAATCTTAGACTTTCAATTTCTGTTGCTTGATCCGTTCTTTCCGGTTAGGAAAAGGTTGAAAAGAAACATTTGGTAAGACAATTCTTGATATTCGTCATTTCTTTGTAAACTGTTCTCCAATTTGTTTGCAGACAAACTGTGTGTCAACTTACGAATATCTGATGATAAATTATTCTGATTAATTGCACATTTTTGAAAACATGTCCTTTCGTATGGGCTCAATAAGAAATTTGCACATACAGGTCTTCTTCCAAGGACTCGAACTATATCATACAAACTTAATACTTTAGAAATAATGTCATTAAATGAAAGAAGAACACAAGTAATGTACAAAAGTTTATAAATATTTCAAAATAAGACATTTTAACTCTCAATTCCATCAAACCAACCAAATTACGTTTACTAGTAAGTTACTGTAACAACTATGTATGTAATTTCAATAATTAAGCCATCATGTCCAAATTAACGGATTTATATAAGTTACTATAACCTGTTTCCGGATCCTATTCTTTCGCCCTGTACTATGTTTTGCTTTAAAGTTGTGTTGAATTATGAAGAAAATAAAGTTTATATTAAAATAAAACATGTGAGGAGTTGTCGCCTTCAATAATTGCTCGGAATATATTTTATCACCAGTAAGGACATGTATATACTTATCTACAGTCACAGATTAGACATCTCATAGTACTTTTTGGTATATAGATATCAATACACATAATATAGTCAGCGAATATATCAATAGTGACACGGGGAGTAAAATATTGTGATGAATTGTCTATTTTGATATGCAATTATTTCAATTTACACATATCATTATCTTCTGTAACGACTAAAAATCACAAAGCAAGCATGCTTGCTTTTCTTAATGACGAGCTTTATTAACATTTGATCTTGGAGACTTTAATGGCGTCGCAATGAGAGCGCCATTTTCGTGGTAAACTAAAATGGGATCTCATTGACAACAAAGCATCGCAATCGATATACCCAGTAAATTCCCTCGTGTGTCAAGGATATCCACCAAAATATCCTGCAATACTTTTTGCGACGAACTCGGTGAAGGTATTCTCAAACTTGACCATTATATCGAGTTTGATCAAAATCTATTTATGAATCGCTTAAGGGACGACAAAAAGATTTCCTTAAATAGTAATACATGCCCTTGGCATTCGACCTCTGAAACACAAACTCGTTCGATGGATTTTCAAAAATATGTGAAGTTTGATTAAAATGGCAATGAAGAAGATAGAGCGCAGGATTCCCTATAAATAGTAACGATGACGTCGTCCTTGACCTTGACACCCTTAAACATGAACTCATTCGAGATACTAGTGTCCTCATACTCAACCTTTATTCATAATATTCAAACAAATATTTTCTATAAAGAGTATCGGTGACCTTGTACTTAACCTTGGTACCTTGAAACATGAACTCGTTTCAGGTATTCTCATACTTGACCATAATTGAAGTTTGATTAAGTTCAATTTTAACATGAATGACAAAAATGTGCGGACACAGGCACGTAGAAGCAGAACCATATATGTCATCCCCGACTTCGTCGCAAGGAGAAAGTAAGTTAAATACTGCGATATCTACGCCAGTTGCACGAAATGAGAATTTGCCTCTTCATGTTTTGAATATGTTCGACCCTGTTTATAACTTTGTTTTTAAATCGGAAGTATTTGAGATGATTTACTAGATCAACAGAGAATGATTTAAGTTAATGATTGCAATAACATACATTTGTATGTTTGTCTGCTTTTCAAGACGCGATGATTCGCAAGAAAAAATATACCCAACATCCGTTTAACATATAAATCTACCAATCTTTCTCCCTCTTGAATTGAATAAGCTATTCGTAAGATGATAAACTTAAGAGCAGGACACAAAAATATAAATAACTATAAAAAGTGTGTGAAGATCGACAGACACTTTATATGTTGTATAGGTATACGCGTTACTTGATGTAAAACGCTCTTCCAACAATGTGGTATGGATATCCAGTCGTATTCACTACAAGTTGATTTTTTTCTTCGTAGAAAATGATTCTCCGATTGCAAGTAAAACACTTGCATATCATGTCTAATGTCTTTTAGAGATTACAAACTAAACATTTACTGCCAAAGCAAGGCTATATTTTTGTCTTTTTCAAACAGTGGTTATTTAGTTATGACGCATTCTATCATTTCCTCTCTCTGTCTTAGTGTCTCCTGGTGTACTGGGAGTGTCATCTCGTCTTGTACAAATGTTGATTTTTGTACTGGTTATAATTTGTTTGTTTTGGTAATGCTGACTTGTCTTTTAGAGTTTAATGTGTTTTTAAAAGCCTTTTGAGGACAGATTTCAAGGAGAAACAGATTTCAAGGAGAAACCAAGTAAAACAGGAAAGAAGGAAAATAGTAAAGTTTTAGGTGCTGCTATGGAGGCGGCAGAAAAGATTGGGTTTGTCAATGTTCTATCAGGAGAAATCTCAGAACAAAATCTCAATTTGTCTTTCGACCTTTATACGGTCCACGTGGATAGAAATACAGCTAGTCCTACATATTGGTTCAGTAGTGTCCTCTGAACACTTAACATTATGCTACTGTGTGGCTACTGGTGTTACCCCATGTTACGACGGCGTGGTACATTTTGCAAATGTGTATTGAAGTAGGTATTTTATTTACGTAAAATAAATATGTGTGGTGCATTTAGTACATGCCAGTTGCAGTATATATCTGAGTCAGAGAGTAACAAGTGATGGTAATTTGACAGCTTGTTTATGCAAAATACCAATGGTGTTAACGTGCTTGATCTACAATGTCAGTTTGTTTGTTTATAAGAAAGAATGCAAATGTTACAGCGGGTCATCAATCAAGTTTTAATTCAGTTTCTTAAACGAAAAACGACCAGAATATAAAATAAACATTTAAATACTGAAGTTAATTGTAAGTTTAATTAAACGAGCCTGGGAATAGGAGTTACATTACAATGCTGTATGACAAGTGCATTCTTGTATAAACGATTATGTAAACTATATAATGGGATACATTTATCTTCAAAAGATTTAACGTGAAACAAAATACTGTATACTAATATCGGTTTGTGTATTTTTAAGCTGGTACGAGTATACATTTCTACATATTTATGATACTGCTTCAGTGCCGTCGTGCACTTGTGACCAATTTACCAACTGACATTAGATTATGCAGAAGCGAATAAGCTGTGGTTGTAAGATGAGATAAGGTTAATAAACGCTAAATGTATTAACTCTACATCCAGCTTACTGGCGGGTACCGAACGTTACAACTGATTCATGATAAAAATTCTTTTCACACTTACTGTTTTTCCACGGACTTTCTTTCAAAGTTTTCATTCCAGAAGAAAGCCCGTAACATTTCCGTTGCTGAAAGGGAGCACGCGCTACGGGTTGTTCCGGCAGTTCAGCTTTTGAGAGGTTCTTGGAGATCTATGTTATTTAGTTTCGGGTTGCTATTAATTAATTCGTGTGTGGGAAAGTGAGGATATGTAAACATAAATATTTAACTGTGTTCCGTTTCGGTTATGTGCATATGAAAGCCAACTGCAGTGTAATGCTTCAATTTAAAATTAAGGTACAATGAAAAGAAGGAATTTCCTCGATACATCACTAGGTCCATATGTTTGAACTTTTTGATTTCAAATGACATTTAGGTGATATCTTGATTTTTTAAGATATATTTTAATATATTCTTAATATATTCTGCATCTTTGAAACCAATATGTTCTCATTTTGGATAAAGAGTTTATTTTCAGTTAAATAGAAGACGGTTATACATTCGGGACACATGGTCCTGTTCTTGTTTTATCAATTTTGAATGAAAATTATTATTATTTATGAACTTGTTTACATGCTACTTTGCTTTATTTCCTTTTACACGGAATTAATGAATACATGAATAAATGAAAATCGAATGAATGAATGAATGACTATTCAATACATAACGTCAGTACATACGATGTGGGTATAGCGTGATTAACATAAGTTGATATAACTTATTATTAAACAAACATATGAATTCTATTAAAAGTTTCTGGTTCTAATTATATAAGAAAACGTTTGTATGGGCTGCTACGATGATATATAGATATTGCATATTTTGTCTCCCCTTTAATTCTCTATCAACATGTTTGAACAGATGAGACGCGTGTTGGACATGATTTAGTATTAACCTTAGAAAGTGCAATGACATACACAAATATCGGGGATTTAAATTGATCTTCGAAATACATACCATGGGGTGTTTATTGTCTAATAGATTCCCCATGTAAAATTGAAAACGCTTAGGTTTTTGTCTTGTTGGTTCTGCGCTATCGACATGTTTATGCAGATACATCTATGTTTTGAACATGATTTATGAGTAGGGAATGCATTCGGGTGTACCTTAGTACACAAACATCGAATGACTCCATGAATAATTTATGTCGATAATTTGTTATAATGGCGGGACTAATTGATTGGGCTAAGCGTATAAATGTCAACCCCTTTAACGGCGTCGTAGTAAAGGGATACAGTTTCTCAGATAGCGAGATGCTACAAGCCCATGGGACCCACCAGGCGCACAACAGTGTGTCTAGTTAAGGTCAGGAAGCTCGTCAGCTTTCCCGTCGGTATTATGTAGCGAAAGTGGGCGTAGTTTTGTGGTTTCAAAAGTTGTCCTGATCAGTTATGAATCAACACTAGTCAAGATTGACATATCACGCTTTGACTGATACCAATTTATCCAGTAGAATCTATTACATGCCAAATCCTCATCAAAAACAAAACCTGTACTGATCAGTTATACATCAACGCTATTCTAGATTGGCATTCTAGACATCGGCACCGATACATACTTACCCGATTAAGTTTAAAAATAAGTCTTCAGCTACAATAAAGAAAATGAAAAATAAAACACTTTGTAAACAAGTGGAAAATCTAGAACAGAAAAACTCGATATAGATATATTTCAATACAGAAATGAGACGAGTATATATATGATATAAAGTATTCCATTTGTATAAATTATATTTCCTAGTTCACAGAGACACGTCTAAATGTTTCAAGGATATATTGTTCCACTGTTCCAAACTGCGATACATACTGAGGTATATACCTAGACTGGCCACCAGCCCCTAAGTTTTTGTTGTTTGTTTTTGTTTTTTAATTTATTTTGTTTGTTTGTTTAGTTTTTTTATCATTATTATTTGTTAGAAATGCTGGACAAAATTCCAAAACTAGATTATCTCCCCCTTGTTCGAAATTAGAAATCTGACATTTCCTAGAGACCAAAATAATAAACCCACTATTTAATCTATAATTTCAATATTCTAGAGACAGGTGGCCAGTCTGATATAACTAACCTATTTCGCATCATAAACAGAATGATTCTATACACTACATATGTTGCCTCTGAAGAGCGAGACATTTATAAAGTAGGTTTCAAATTGTATCAAAATTGAATTTAAAAACTATAAATGAGTTTCCCCCGCAGTACAGAGAAGAATTTATAAATGCTATAAGTGTGTTTCTCAAAGCATATAATAAAAACTTATACAGTTTATAAGTGTTTCCCACAATATAGATATGTTTTTTATCCGCTATTTATGCATATTCCCCATCCATCATACAGAGCGGGATTTATCACTTCTTTCCGCATGTTTCCTATCCATTACCGATTTTTAAAGAATTTTGTTTATCTATAGAAGTATAGAGATGGATTTATTTACGCCATAAGTACGTTTTTCACCATACAAAATAACTTTTCATCTGTATTAAGATAATTCATTAAATCTGTAATTATAAAGACGTATTTATTTATATACAATACTAGTTATGTTCGTTTAACACTGCACAAAATGAGTTTGTAAGCTCTGTGAAAGCAGAAATGAATTGGTAGGCCTATACGATGTAAACATGTTTTGCATTACATAGCCAGGACTTTATATACCTTAAAAGAAATAAAGTGCCGCTTGTCATACCGTATGTGCGATGTCGTTTTTAGTTATGTGCTGTTACGAGTGACTAAATACATGTTTCCTCTAATGTGGCCTCTAATGTATGTTCATTGAAACAAATAACAATTTACAAATATAGAGCATATCCAAATAAAAGCTGATTTGAACTGATATATGAAAATGTGAACAATGACATAAAAAGCTTTATGATTTGGTTATGACACAAAGTGTTTACTTCTTAATGAAAGACTTACTCCAACAGGAAAGTCAAAGGAGAAAACTATTTAGTAAATACATTCTGTGTGGTTGGGTAACAATGCATATATGGTTACGACTAAACAATTATAGCCCTTTGATGAGTTTGATAAATGGTTTTATCAACATGAGGGGAAATATCAATTATGGATGAAGTCAGAGGTTGGTATTTTTACTCATACAATCTTTGTATCGCTCGAAAGCAAAGGCTATGATTGTGTTATTATCAAATGATAAATTAAAACCATATTGAAGACATTGATATGTAATTGTTTTATAACCAGTGTGTTTTATAACACATTCTGTCCAGCTTTGTACAGTAATCACGAGATGTCTTCGTGACATCCTAGTTTTGTGTATGAGATTTTATAAGTGAATTGTATTGTTTGTATTTACGAGTTTAATCTGTTTATCATCGTAGCCTTAACTTTATTTGGTATCACATATAGAGTCAGAGAATCACAGTCTTGGTGTCTCTGAAAGCTTGGTTTTTATTAATGATACTTATTCGTCGCCTCTTTAAGGAGTAATAGTAACATCTCCATGCATGGTTACATACCGCTTGCGCATTCATTAATGCTTTTCCAATAATTGTTTCACAATAATAATATTACACTTCCTGGTTGTGGATTTATACATGTAGATTATATATATATATCATACACAAATTGTTCTTTCTAGTATTATGTACACTTCACATATATACAAATATACAATAAATTCTTCCATAGTCAAATATAATCTTACGTGTTCTCTTTAATTTATTTGGTAACGAATTTGAAAATAATTTCATAATCGAAATTATCACAGTACATGCAATGCAAAGACAAAAGATGTTTAGGTTTTAAAATTCAATTGCAATTCAAATGATGTCCATGTGGTTTTCATACAGAGAGATTTTATAGCTCTTAAAAAGATCTGAACTGAAAGGACAGTGGCTCAGCTGAGAAAGGAAAGGACAGACAGAAGTAATACGTACTGCTTTGCGAACAGCACATCAGAACAGAGATAGAAATGATCACGAGTTCGTTAGCGAGATCTTCCAACTAACTTGGGACTCGGCTGTATGAACAAACTGTGCCACTGTTTTGCCGGCATGTTTATGCATCAGAAGATTGTAAGAGCTTATAAAAACAGACAACAGAGACCTTATAATTCATTTTATTTCAAGTACAATGTATTACACAATACACAGAACATATATAACATGTATCGACTCAACCAATTAGATGTAAATGTGTACAGGACGTCTGAAATAACTCTACACCAGACGTAAACAAGCGAGTTTTAACATCCTCCTTGAGTTTTGCCAGTGTTTGTCACTTCCTGGTAGCACATGGTATGCTGCTCCACAAAATGGATTCCAACAGTACCGGTTACTTTAAGTCATCGTTCGAGAGTTTGGAACGATTAACAAGGATTCGTTATCCGATTGTAGTGATCGTGACGGCTGGTAGAGACTGACAAGTTCCTGTAAATACTCTGTACCATTTATTGCCTTGTATGTGTGGTTCAATACTGGTGCTGTGACCTGAAACTCCCAGGTAACCAATGCAATGAATAAGGAGGATGTGCTCCCTCTTCTGAGAACGGGTAACCAGGCGTGCTCAGTACTCTGGACCCTTTACAGGGGATTTATCAGCGTATAAAACACACCAAAGACAAAGCATGTCCAAAGTCTAAAACTAGAAGTGACAAGCAAATGTGCCAATGTTTTGCATGCAACCGTGGCGATGAACTTTCGGATACTGATTTGGTGACACACTGCTTGGACTGCCTCAATATTTTGGGAACTAACCTTTAGGTGGACAAACTTCGTGTGCTGACAATGGAAAAGAACGGGCATATGTATGGGTATATGTGGAATGTTCTGTCATAGGAATTGATATTCTATTCTCAAATACATTTCATTGCAGTACATGTACATTTCAGTTATGATCTTAAGAGGTTAGTAGAAGATCTAGGATTGTTTTGCTGTTCAGCGTTATATTAACGGTCATAAAATAGAGCACAAAAAATACCAAGCGAATAGTCACACATTTTTTAGGGAGCAACTAACCAATTGTTTTCCCATAGACTTTAGTGTTAACGATTTGGAGTATTTCATTCAAATTCTTGAATTCAATATGACAATTATGGTTTATAACAAAAGTTTATGGTCTGATATAACACCTAATCGAAAAAAAAAGTTGGGTCCTTCAGCTCAACTTTTCTCCAGGGTAGACATTTTGAAAATTTGTGAATTTCGCAGTAAAAATTCTCAAAAATCTTAAATGTTTACCTGTTAATTATTATTACCTGAACTTTTGGGGGGGAAATCAATCGGACTTACGCAATTTATATCAACATTTGTTATTGATTGTTACCTATCAGGCTACATATCTATTTTCTCGCTTCATAACATACTGGCCAATCAGTGGCTGCCAGACATTTTATCCTTGGCTCAACTTTCTATACACAGGGGCTGTTTCAAAAATCTATTTTTTCAATTGGTTGGTTGTTCCCTATATATTCATTCTAAATGACCGCAAAATATCAAGCCGTGAAACATAACAACTGTAAAGTAAACAACTCACCTGCGCTGTCTATAATCATTACAAGTTGACTGATATAGCTTTCAACTCCAAGAAACACATGTGATTATAGTTATTTGATATTGATTATATAGGCAGGGTTAATCATTCATTTCTATACTATGTGTTTGTTCTTTAATTTTAAGGAATGTTTAAGAGGTTTAGCTTTTAAAGAATTTCCAGTGTATTTAACATTTAAATAAATTTATGAAAAAATGCATTTAGTAAGAAGAACCATTTTAAAATGTGTTAATCATAATAGTCTTCGAACCAACATGCTTTTGTATATCTATATAAATATTAATGTCAGTTTGTGTGAATGACGCACGAGAAGAAATTGTGTCACATTGTCATCTTTCAAACGCACAGGGAGCAGGTGGTAGACGCTATGACTCGCGGAATATCTGTCACGGCACACCAGACAGGGTCGTAGACGTTACAACTGACGGAATACCTGTCACGACACACCAGACAGGGTGATAGACGTTATAACTAGCGGAATACCTGTCACGACACACCAGACAGGGTCGTAGACGATATAACTCGCGGAATACCTGTCACGACACACCAGACAGGGTCGTAGTCGGTATAACTCGCGGAATACCTGTCACGACACACCAGACAGGGTCGTAGTCGGTATAACTGACGGAATACCAGTCGCGACACACCAGACAGGGTGGTAGACACTATAACTCACGGAATACCTGTCACGACACACCAGACAGGGTCGTAGACGATATAACTCGCGGAATACCTGTCACGACACACCAGACAGGGTCGTAGTCGGTATAACTGACGGAATACCAGTCGCGACACACCAGACAGGGTGGTAGACACTATAACTCACGGAATACCTGTCACGATACACCAGACTGGGTGGTAGTCGGTATAACTGGCGGAATACCTGTCACGACACACCAGACAGGGTGGTAGACGGTATAACTGGCGGAATACCTGTCACGACACACCAGACTGGGTGGTAGATATTATAACTGACGGAATACCAGTCACGACAAACCAGACAGGGTGGTAGACACTATAACTCACGGAATACCTGGCACGATACACCAGACTGGGTGGTAGACGTTACAACTCACGGAATATCTGTCACGACACACCAGACTGGGTGTTAGACATTATAACTGACGGAATACCAGTCACGACAAACCAGACAGGGTGGTAGACGCTATAACTCACGGAATACCTGTCACGATACACCAGACTGGGTGGTAGTCGGTATAACTGGCGGAATACCTGTCACGACACACCAGACAGGGTGGTAGACGGTATAACTGGCGGAATACCTGTCACGACACACCAGACTGGGTGGTAGATATTATAACTGACGGAATACCAGTCACGACAAACCAGACAGGGAGGTAGACACTATAACTCACGGAATACCTGTCACGATACACCAGACTGGGTGGTAGACGTTACAACTCACGGAATATCTGTCACGACACACCAGACTGGGTGTTAGACATTATAACTGACGGAATACCAGTCACGACAAACCAGACGCTATAACTGACGGAATACTTGTCACGACACACCAGACTGGGTGGTAGACGTTACAACTCCCGAAATACCAGTCACGACACACCAGACAGGATCATAGACGTTACAAGTCACGGAATACCAGTCACGACACACCAGACTGGGTAGTAGACGGTATAACTCACGGAATACCTGTCACGACACACCAGACAGGGTTGTAGACGTTATAACTGACGGAATACCTGTCACGACACACCAGACTGGGTAGTAGTCGGTATAACTCACGGAATACCAGTCACGATACACCAGACTGGGTAGTAGACGGTATAACTCACGGAATACCAGTCACGACACACAAGACAGAGACGTAGACGTTATAACTCACGGAATACCTGTCACGACACACCAGACAGGGTGGTAGACGTTATAATTCACGGAATACCAGTCCCGATACATCAGACTGGGTAGTAGACGGTATAACTCACGGAATACCAGTCACGACACACCAGACTGGGTGGTAGACGTTACAACTCACGGAATACCTGTCACGACACACCAGACAGAGTAGTAGACGGTATAACTCACGGAATACCAGTCACGACACACCAGACTGGGTAGTAGACGGTATAACTCACGGAATACCAGTCACGACACACCAGACTGGGTAGTAGTCGGTATAACTCACGGAATACCAGTCACGATACACCAGACTGGGTAGTAGACGATACAACTCACGGAATACCAGTCACGACACACCAGACAGGATCATAGACGTTACAACTCACGGAATACCTGTCACGACACACCAGACAGGATGGTAGACATTATAACTCACGGAATACCTGTCACGACACACCAGACAGGCTCATAGACGTTACAACTCACGGAATACCTGTCACGACACACCAGACAGGATGGTAGACGTTACAACTCACGGAATACCAGTCAAGACACACCAGACTGGGTGGTAGACGCTATAACTCACGGAATACCAGTCAAGACACATCAGACAGGGTGGTAGACGTTACAACTCACGGAATACCTGTCACGACACACCAGACAGGGTAGTAGACGCTATAACTGGCGGAATACCAGTCACGACACACCAGACAGGGTCGTAGGCGTTACAACTCACGGAATACCAGTCACGACACACCAGACTGGGTAGTAGACGATACAACTCACGGAATACTTGTCACGACACACCAGACAGGGTGGTAGACGCTATACCTCACGGAATACCAGTCACGACACACCAGACAGGCTGGTAGACGATATAATTCATGGAATACCAGTCACGACACACCAGACAGGGTGGTAGACGTTACAACTCACGGAATACCTGTCACGATACACCAGACAGGGTAGTAGACGCTATAACTCACAGAATACCAGTCACGACACACCAGACAGAAACGTAGACGTTATGATTCGCTAAATACAAGTCATGACACACCTCACAGGCTGGTAAACGGTATAACTGGCGGAATACCAGTCAAGACACACCAGACAGGGTGGTAGACGATATAATTCACGGAATACCAGTCACGACACACCAGACAGGGTGGTAGACGCTATACCTCACGGAATACCAGTCACGACACACCAGACTGGGTAGTAGACGCTATAACTGATGGATTACCAGTCACGACACACCAGACAGGGTAGTAGACGTTATAACTCACGGAATACCAGTCAAGATACACCAGACAGGGTCGTAGACGTTACAACTCACGAAATACCTGTCATGACACACCAGACAGGGTGGTAGACGTTATAACTCACGGAATACTAATCACGACACACCAGACAGGGTGGTAGACGTTACAACTCACGGAATACATGTCACGACACACCAGACAGGGTCGTAGACGTTATAACTCACGGAATACCTGTCACGACACACCAGACAGGGTAGTAGACGCTATAACTGACGGAATACCAGTCACGACACACCAGACAGGGTGGTAGACGTTACAACTCACGGAATACCTGTCACGACATACCAGACAGGGTGGTAGACATTATAACTGACGGAATACCTGTCACGACACACCAGACAGGGTCGTAGACGTTACAACTCACGGAATACCTGTCACGACACACCAGACAGGGTAGCAGACGCTAACACTGACGGAATACCAGTCACGACACACCAGAAAGGGTGGTAGACGTTACAACTCACGGAATACCTGTCACGACATACCAGACAGGGTGGTAGACGTTACAACGCACGGAATACATGTCACGACACACCAGACAGGGTGGTAGACGTTATAACTCACGGAATACCTGTCACGACACACCAGACAGGGTCGCAGACGTTACAACTCACGGAATACATGTCACGACACACCAGACAGGGTAGTAGACGTTATAACTCACGGAATACCTGTCACGACACACCAGACAGGGTCGCAGACGTTACAACTCACGGAATACATGTCACGACACACCAGACAGGGTAGTAGACGTTATAACTCACGGAATACTACTCACGACACACCAGACAGGGTGGTAGACGTTACAACTCACGGAATACCTGTCACGACACACCAGACAGAGACGTAGACGTTATGATTCGCTAAATACCAGTCACGACACACCAGACAGGCTGGCAATTGCTTTATCACGCGGAATACCAGTCACGACACACCAGACAGGCTGGTAGTCGGTATAACTGGCGGAATTCCAGTCACGACACACCAGACAGGCTGGCAATTGCTTTATCACGCGGAATACCAGTCACGACACACCAGACAGGCTGGTAGTCGGTATAACTGGCGGAATTCCAGTCACGACACACCAGACAGGCTGGTAATTGCTTTATCACGCGGAATTCCAGTCACGACACACCAGACAGGCTGGTAGTCGGTATAACTGACGGAATTCCAGTCACGACACACCAGACAGGGTGGTAATTACTTTATCACGCGGAATTCCAGTCACGACACACCAGACAGGCTGGTAGTCGGTATAACTGACGGAATTCCAGTCACGACACACCAGACAGGCTGGTAGTCGGTATAACTGACGGAATTCCAGTCACGACACACCAGACAGGCTGGTAGTCGGTATAACTGACGGAATTCCAGTCACGACACACCAGACAGGCTGGTAGTCGGTATAACTGGCGGAATTCCAGTCACGACACACCAGACAGGCTGGTAATTGCTTTATCACGCGTAATACCTGTCTTGAAACTTTGCTTACTCAGCTTCAATAGGACATAAAGCTTACAAGGGACTACGAGCTCTTTTCGGTAACTATTTGATAATTGTTTTATCAGAAATTGCATTAACAATAGAAAGACATCAGTTACGGGACATACATGTCTAATAATTACCATTTCCGATAATACAAAAAGCAAACAGTCATCAGAGTCAACAGAGCTTTTCTTGAAACTCAAGGATATACTAATATTATTTTCACATTTAAAAGTTAAGGATTAACGTAATTATCTTATGTTATGGATGTATAAAAAACGTATCATAAACCGCGATGTGGTTAATAATAAGAATACACTCCGTTTTTTGCACGTTATAACTCCATAATATAAAAGTGTAATCCAGTAAATCCTTATAATTTATTCTATACCCTTCAAATTTCATTTTATTGGTGGACTTTTTTCTCTTTTAAATCATTACGCCGCTCCATCCGCCAATCAAAAACGACGTTATAGACGGCGACGTCATTTTGTTAGGTTATTGAATGATAGCTTACTACAAAAAAATTAAAATTATGTGGTGACAAATTACAACTATATAGTTGCTTTCTCGTCCGGATAATACTTAGGAAGCATACATTTATGTGACCTGGTTGTTTAAGAGTGAAAATGCGTTGAGATTAGAATGCTTATTTAAGTTACGTTACTAAGAAACGTCAGGTATGAGTCAAATTAAAGAACGGGTGGACTGATATGAAGCGGAAGAACAAATCCTTACCGCCAACTGAAAGTCTGAACGTATATCAGAGAGCAGCTAGTAGAAGTTCTAGAGACATTGGGTTGGCCTAGGCCAGAGCATATACCACATAACATTCCAAGTAGGGATGGACGATCAAAGAAAACGCCAAAAGATGTGAGAGTGTCACGAGAATCTCTAGGACAAAAGCTACATTTAAAGGAGAGAAACTATAGATATCAAAATCAACGCCTATTACAGATCATGTAATAGGCAACGGGCACCATTCTTACACACAACCAGAAGCGCAAAAAATTGTCATCAAATTGCTCTTCATTTAATTCATATCTTCCCCATTGTATTCGGCCATTGTTTTCCCTGCCTTTTAATTAGTGAACAATTGCATTGTTTATCTATCAGTATTGTTTATTTATTCGTCCTTTATATTGTTTATTTATTTTCGTGTAGAAATGCGAGTCTACTTGATGTATACATTTATCCTGAATGCCTTATTGTCTGTAGCGTTAAAGACCAATATCATTTCGCCTAAAAGGGATAGCGTTTAAATGAATATAATGATGATCTTTTCAATAACATACAAATTCAAACTTTGAGAAAAACTGCGAGTGTGGTTTAGGTACCAAACATCTTCTCTATATTTGTCTATTGTATTGTAGAATAGAAAAATGTCTAAAACAAAAAAAAAAAAACAAAAAAAAGACCTCAAAACATAGTTCAACAACAACAAGAAAAAGAATATTGGCCATAATGTCGCTATTTTTGAGTCAAAGAACGTATTTAATCATTGTACCGACACTAAGTTTTCTGTTCCAAGAACTTTGTAATCTTTATATGTTTAGATGTTTAGGAGATGACAATATGGCTCAATAACACACACTGTTCTTATATTGAATGAGCCAGTGGTGCCGTCCTGTATGTGTGTGTTAAATGTGTTCAATTAGTGTGACAATGTATGTGTTTAAAACAGTTTCCAGCTTTCGGAGATTTCTTAAAACATCAAATTTATAAAAAAAAAAAAAAAAAAAAAAACACAAATAAAAAAAATACTGATAATATATTTATGCAATTCAGTTACAATTATTCTCATATGTCTGAAATATGTGTTACACACTTATTGCTAACCGACAAAATTTTATTGAAGTCGATTTACCGACAATGATACAATGATGTAACAATAGAGAACAATTGGTCGATGAAGTACAAGTGTATTCTAATATATATAAAGCTAGAAGATAATCTGATGACAAAGCAGATTTGCGTGGTATTGTTAAACGTCCTATGTTAAGCTTAGGTCATGTAAGGACGGATAGAGACGGGGTTGGTTAAGTATTTTTTACACCCTATCGATAGCTACAATGGTCATTTAAGGACGGATGGAGACTATTGGTTTGCATTGTTTAACGTTCTATTATTAGCTATGGTCATTTTAAGGACAGGTTAGGACTGCATAGGTTTATTATTGTATAATGCCACCATTTGTTGTCATTTAAGGAAGGCTGACACAGCAGCAGACAGACGAAGGCTTATCTCATTCTCGCACTCAAAATACTACACAAAACAGCAGTGCACAATAACGTCCGCTTTCGACGAAGCCTTCTTGAAATCTGAGCTTGCTAGATTTCCTGGTATTGTTGATATACATATCATTCACTGTGTCAGCGTAAAATACGTTTTGATTGTTTTATAGATTATTACACTAATAAAAAATGAGTTATAATTTTCATTTTCGGAATGTACATAGAAATATAAACACAACAAAACAGTAGACATTCTGCAGTAAATTAAGATATAGTTTACACTACAATATTGTTGTCGATTACGAACGGTACAGGTCGTATTGCAGTTGACTTAATAATGCATAGCAAATATCAGAATTTTCACGTTTTAGTGGCTAAGAAAGTGACGTTGTTGACTAATATCCTGTTAACCTTTTAGCCAACGTTTATTACGTGATATTAAACGAGAAGTACTCAAACGGAATTTATAAAAAAAACAGTTATTTTCGAAATGCCGAACCATGACTTCCCATTAAAGATTTCATTTTATAACCTATCCTTTCTACCTATAAAACTTTAATCGAGAGAATTAGAAAGAAAAGAGAGAACAGAAGTTTAATTACATCTTAAGCTTATCATTTGTCCTCTTTGATATACTTGGGGGCAAATTAAATAAATATTCAAGGAAAATCCTTTGCATTATAGTACTCGACGAAATTTTCTTTCGGATAATTCAAAGTTAAGGAATTTTGTGTTGGTTATGTTGATGAAACCGTGGCCAGCAGGTAATTAGCAAAACTAATCAGTCGTGACCACTAAATGATAAGTTACTTCCCTTAGAATACGAAATCTTATATAGAATAATAGAAGATACTGATACTTAAGTTCATACATAATGATGACACGAGAGTAACAATTAATTGAATTGTTGTCAACCTATGATCATTTTTGTAGCAGTGGTTGTTATAACATGTACAGTCAAATTTGCCATAGTGGCGACCTGAATTAGCGACTCTCGCATATGTGGCTGCATTTCGCCCCTTCAATATTATTCACTATACTAGTTACCCGAACCTAGACTAAGAGATTAACTCTCATAAATGACCTTTAATTGTCTCATTTCGAAAAACACGAAAAAAATGATTTTACTGTTTTTTTATGTCATCTGTCGATGCTAAAAAACCGTTGAGGATTTCAATACTTGATTCTCATCATAATGCATTCCATCACTATGTTTGACCCAAGTTATGGATACATGTTTTGAGATCAAAATAATCAATATGAATATGTATATACGCATATTTGTTAACAAATAATTAATAAAAAGAAACCTGAAATGAATAGATAAATTATAAAAAAAAATAATTAAAGGGCAATTAAATGCCGATTCTGTATTGACATTGTATGACTTCTGTTGTTTCAATATCTGTTCACTGAAAATAATTTTTATGACGACACTTTCGGTGAATATGTTTGTAAAGTTTTAATTAGATATGGTCGTAAATTTGAAAATATGATAGTTAGCAAAACCTCATCCAACTACGTAATGCTTTACGTCTACAAATACTTAAAGATGCATTTAAATTAATCCCATTCCTTTTTGTTTCTTCCAAATACGCCAGTCAAAGGTATAAATGCTTAATATGATCACATATGTTTATATTACAGCCGTTTTAGCTTTCTCAGTATCTTTTTATCATTTTTGTCCACAGTCAACATTTCTTTATCCTGCAACTGCCACCGCATTGTCGGAATACACCCACCGTATATATACTGAAACGAAAAAGAAACGCAACTTCAAATTGTAGGTTTAATAAAATAATACTTGTGAGCATTATGTTTAAATTTCATATGTAATAGTTAATATTGAATATTGATGTAACATCCTTTAAATGTTTAGAGATTTTTAAGAACAGGTCACTTTGCTAGAAGGTCATGATTGGTAGTACCCTACGTGAATCCAAGTTGAAATGGCAGCAGTTTTGAAACCGTGCCCTAATATCGTGTGTGTCCTCCTCGAACAGTTATCACATCTCTAATTCTTTGTTGCATTGAGTTCATCAGGGCATTGACTTTCCGTATTGGAATGTTATTCCATTCTTGGACGAGTGCATTTGCTAACTGAGGGAGGGTATTTGGGGGGTTACGGCGATTTCGAATTCTTCTGTCTAATTCATCCCACAAATGCTCGATTGGGGACAGGTCGGGGCTATATGGAGGCCAATCTATAGGAACAATGTTCTGTGTCGCAAGAAAGTCTCTACAGACTCTTGCAACGTGTGGTCTCGCGTTATCTTGCTGAAAGGTTAGATGATGCTGCCTAACAAACGGCACAACATGGGGCCTAAGGATCTCATCCCAATAGCGTACGGCCGTTAAATTCCCATTGACTATCACCAAAGGCGTCTTCAAACCATGGGAGATTCCCGCCCAAACCATAACTGATCCACCCCCAAATCGGTCGTGTTCCAAAACACAGGCGTCAGCAAAACGTTCGCCTCGACGCCGGTACACACGTTGACGGCCATCTGCTCGAAATAACGTGAATCGAGATTCATCGGTGAAGAGCATAGACCTCCAACGTCTCATAGGAAAACGTCTGGGCATATGTGCCGTTGCCCATTGCATACGACGTGCTCGACGTTGCGGTGTTAGTGGTAAACCAACGTACTGTCGCCTTGCACGCAAATTAGCCTCACGCAGTCTGTTGATCACTGTTTGGGGATGAATTCGACGGTTATGATTACCAATCGTATTCCTTGCCGTTTCAGCGGCCGTTAATCTCCTGTTACGCAGGTGTGCCAACCTAAGAACCCGGTCTTGACGTCGCGACGTTACGCGTGGACGTCCTGATCTCGGCTGGTCATCGACTCTTCCTGTTGCGTTAAGACGTGAAACTAATCGACTAATAGTCGATTTGTGAAATCTGAATTGTCGAGCGACGTGAAGTTGCGTGTTCCCTGCCAGAAGCATCGCTATAGCACGTCCTCTATCAACCTTTGATAACCGTGGCATAATTGTAAAAGGAATTATTGTTTGCAAAAGTATTGGCGATGATGTGGCTCAATGTTAGTGATGAATTGATACTGGTTTGAATGAAAAAAGAACGCATATGTTTGTACAGGCACGGTTTTTGATGTTTTTACCGCGCCGGAAGTGCATAGGTCTCTAGTCACACTTGGGTGATTTTGAAGATTGGCATGGGTGTTAGGCAGGGTGCATGTTTATTTCCGCGATTTTTATACAGATATGTATATTTAATACAAAATTAATCACAATTTTCCATGTTGCGTTTCTTTTTCGTTTCAGTATATATTTTTGCTGTATACGGCAGTGACGGAAAACAGCTGTATTTTGGAATCGGGACAGAAAGACAAAAGTGGCTCGCCAAGGCTCGCCACTTTTGTCTTTCTTTACCCTCGCCAAAATACAGCTTATATTTAAGACACTGACCATGTTTTCTCTATGACAAAACCTTGATCGTGATGCTGTCTACAGTTATTCTTCGGACACAGTCATTGCTAGGGAGAAGAAGTTTCTTTGAACACTTCGCGAGTGAAATTTTATTTTTGCATTCCCCTCAAGAAAAAATAGCACGACTTAAAAACAACAACAATAACAACAACAACAACAAAACCAACATCGGAATAAGCGGTCTACACACTTGCGTACAACCGTGTTAACACTGTTAAACAATTTTTTTTTTCAATTAGAGATGTCGGTGTTTTTAGAAAATCCATCGGTATGAGTGAATGGAATGTAGTAAAACACATCCAGTTTAGGATTTAAGAGTGACTACACTCTGTCAGCTTTATTACAAAATTGAAAAAATGACAGCAGAAAATTTGTGATGCAAAATCATATCGTTTCCTCCAATAATGCAATTTCTATTATCTAACTGCAGAGCTCAAATATTGTTTATTTTGATAAATCCCTGAAAGCGATACATATTCTAAGAACTATATAGTTCCGGAAATGACGTGATACTGAATACACCCTTATACATTATTTTTTTCAAGCGTTAATTATCATTTAATTTGTTACTACTAAAATGTTTTAGAGATCTTTTACTTACCAGGGTCCATCTGCATGGAACATTTTACCAGAACATGTCAGGAATTCTACTTCACTATTATCATTTAAACAAAATGCCAAAAGATTTTTTATTGACTCATTTTAAATTATACCAGTAATAGCTACTTTATCAAGACTCTTTCTGGCTATTACTTATATGCTCATCTGTGATATTACATGTTTTTTATGTCTATTTTGTAATATACTGTACATATTATGCTTTGTGAACTTGGCCAAAAGGGAGACAAGTCTTTGACTCATTTTGTTATCAAGTTTTTAAATAAAGACTTTATTATCATATACTAAATACACTAAAAGCAGTAAGATAAGTAGTGTACCTTATATAAACATTCTCTTGTAGGGGAAATTTTGCAGATTTACCAATTTTGCGTACATTCCGTAACCATTGTCTGGTGTCTCTATAAGCTAGTACACTGTAGGTGTGTCTCTGATAACCTACAAACTAGACCGATGATCATAGTGCTAATGACGTCATACCTATAACAGTAATCTGGGTTAATATGCCAACGGAAAGGATTACAGTGATTACTGATATATTATAAGTTCACAGACAAATATAGACATCAACTCGTACCTACGTAATGGTGTACGTACGAATGTAATACAATTTTGAGTTTCTTGAACTCATTAATTATACTTAAGCTTCCTACACTCCCTTACCACCATCCTCTCTTGTGCGAAGTTACATTTTTACGATTTCGAATGACCTCGCTCTACCCAACCATGTTTTGTATTTATCAAGTTGTCCTAAATATTCATGCACTTTCAACCATCATATTTCGTACAAGTTTCTTATTGTGGAAGAGGC
Organism: Pecten maximus; assembly: GCF_902652985.1. Classification (NCBI taxonomy): domain Eukaryota; kingdom Metazoa; phylum Mollusca; class Bivalvia; order Pectinida; family Pectinidae; genus Pecten; species Pecten maximus. Next base: position 8,061,773 of record NC_047033.1, on the reverse strand, counting down.
ACGGTGGACTAGTAATGGGACGACGGGCTACGTGACCAAAATTTCGCTAGTTCCTACTTTGAGTCCCGGCACAAGCGCTGTGTTGTATCCTTGAAAAAGATACCTCCGTTGTTTTCGAGTCGGCTCTGTCGTAAATGAATACGAGGTGGGTTGCGCAAAATGCAAGCGTATGTAAGCTGTTAGTGCCGAAATGGAAAGCTCCGCCTGCATGCTCCATTGGGTGTTGAGACCCAATTGTCTGGTTGTTAATTGTCTGGTTGCTAAAGGCGATATGTAAAACTCCAAATTATTTTTCATTCTAAACCATTCTGTATTAAACCAAACACATCATTACTAGTAAAATAAACCAAAACAAGCAAGCAAACAAACAACGGCAACATAGAATACCGACATAATAACGAAACCATATTTCAAGCTCAAAATCGATTAAACGAGGGCAAAAATAAACAAAAAAAGGTATAAATGGGATTCCTTAAAGAGTTCAAGCATAAGACAAGGGGCTCGGGAAGCTTAAGCGTCTGCTACTTCTTGGACGACACCCGCCCTACAAATCATCTAGGTCAAGAATTAATGTAGTTGTCCTGGGTTATTGCTGAATGGAAATAAAGTAAAACAGTATTTAGTTTCCATTCAAGATATATATGATGAACTCGTAGCCATGTTCGGCTTGTCTCGAACTCGTAGCCATCTTCGGCTTGTCCAGAACTCGTAGCCATCTTCGTCTTGTCTAGAACTCGTAGCCATCTTCGTCTTGTCTAGAACTCGTAGCCATCTTCGGCTTGTCTCCAACTCGTAGCCATCTTCGTCTTGTCTCCAACTCGTAGCCATCTTCGTCGTGGCAAAGACTCATCATCACTAAGGTCTTCAATGAGGTTTTGCCAATTGAGACATAAGTATAGCTGAAATATTTAAAACGTTTCATTTAATGAAGCAGAAATATAATTTGGTCGCGTTTATGTCTCGAAGTAGAGGACATGACGTCACATCTACGATTCAGCATGGATTCCCTTAAATAGTTCCCTATTAGACAAACTCAATGTTAAGAAGAATTTTCCTGCTAATGAAATCGACAGAAATGGAGGTGATAAACTCCAGTATAAAATCCCATCATTTTATACAGTGGGTCAACATGGTGTTACCATTGTATGACGTCAGTGACCAACACCTTCCCGTGGTATTGGCAGCTGTAATGCTACTACTTATAGCATGTAGATAAATTTAGTAATCTCTGCAGAAGATACATATATAACCTGACCTCAATTTCAGCAACGTTCCTTAATTCAAAAAGATTCATTAACTTAAACAAATTCAAAATTGTTAAATCAATTAAATGATGAATTAATTAATCTAATAATTTGGAGTTTTGTTTACCGCTATAACACAGCAACATAGCCGTCTGAAAGCGATTCACAAATTAGTATCCATGGGTATTTGGTTTTTTGGAGCTAGCCAATATCTTTCTCATCTCCAATGGGGAGTATTCAGCCGGAGATACCATGTCGGCGCTAACAGATTACACACGACATTTCTTGCACTGTCCTACAGTACCATGTTACAGCCAAGTCCACTGGAACAAAGGTCTAGTTGATTGCACTACATGTAGGAGTCAGTTTGAATTGCTATCATTTTGAAAGTTGATGATATCAAGAATGACTTTCCAAAGTGTACCCATTACTGGCATAACAGACAACAAAGACTGGGTGTCTCTGTCCTTTTGAAATAAAATTGATTTGAAAAAAAGGCACGAATCAATAAGTCGCTTCCATAACTTGACATCAAATTTATTTCACTTACTTAACCACACAGCAAATACATTAATAGTGTTATTAGGTGGCAACTATTGCAAGATCCTCTGAACACTAGAAAATCTCCTGAAAACTAGAAAATCCTCTGAAAACTAGAAGTGTCTTCTCCGATCTGTCTTGTTGACAAGACAGCATGTAAATAAAAAGGATATGGTGTCATTTGGTGCCATTTGGTATCCCCTTCGGTTAACATTCTTCCTTATGTGGACACAGGTCTTTTTTTTACATGTATACCTTTTAATTACCTCTTGGGAAGGAATGATGGTTCAGCCCAGTCTACAGAAAATTATCCTATTTTCGTTTCAACAAATTGTATTGACATTCGATGGTATAAGTCGAAAGGATCAAATAACAGGCCAAGCCTATATGAATTCTCTCCTAAGGTGGAGAGTGGATAGTTTGAATATAAAATTATCTATATACATGTATAACTAACATTTAAGGTAGGTAATTGAAACATAAACTTTCACACATCATTCATACATTTTGATTATATATACATGTATATAAATAGTATTTGATCATAAAATATTTAATATCTTATGACGTCAATAAACACGTAAGTTTCAATTAACAACACCTGTAGCAGGTACGTGTATTTCGTCTTTATATGGACACCGTCCGTCTTTACAGGGATATCTGATAATTACCACTTAGGCAGATATAAGGTTTCAACCATGAATAACCACTGTTCGCCTGATGCCAATAAACACCTAAAGTTTAAATTAACAACACCTGCCAGAGGTAAATTCACTGACCCCTTGAACAAATCTAATTTAGAATGATCGATATGTACTAAGTGTAATATACAATTAGAAAGAACCCTACCTCAACGTATTTCTACTGGTTTTGTGATAAACATTCATTTACACCTATCAATTTTGAATCTTTTCTAGGTAATATACAACCATGTTCATCGACATTGTGACCTACATTGAATAATTATAGATATGACGTCAATGACGTTATGACTAATATTGTAGGTCATCCGAGTCACGCCTGCTTTAAAGTCGGTAACATGTATCTGTTTTAAATACATGTTACAGAAATAACAAGTCAACATGGACAATTCTGTATAAAAAAATAATTCAGGACTGTCCTCAACAAACTAAAACTAATATTGTACTGAAATACCACATATCGGAGGAATGGTGAGGTGTGTGAAATTCGATATAATGGTTGGGGATGAAGTGTGTGAGTGTGTGAGGGGAGGGGGGTTCTGATAGAAATATGTTTTCATGAAGACCTTTGAAGAATTATAAGGAAAATAAGACCACATCAGAGTACAGGAATCATATGAATGGCTTCCACTTCAAACCAAACATGAAACCATATCCGTTCCTATAATTGCACTGTAGGTATTTTATCTGGTGTCCGAATTGATTTGTTAGAAGCGATTCAATTTGGAATCTGATCATAAATATTCAGTCTAGATAACATATTTTCCTATTCTTTACCTTTAATATCTCCTTATGTTTTTTACCATTAATATCTTGATATTTCGTCCCTGTGATTTGAAATGAAAATAAAGCAAAAATTAGAAAAATCAAGCAGAAATAGAAATCGAAAAACGGTTGACATTTTTCATCATATGAAGTTTTAACATTTTTACCGTATATAACATAAATCCATGGGATGATGAATGAAATACATGTTTAGGCTTTACTACATTTTTGTTGATGAAAAAATCACTCGTTATTATTCGCTTTCTGATATTTTCATGTTGACATAAAAACAATTATACCATATTGTCATCGTTAAAGTTATGAAGTTTGTTTTAAAAGAATGTTGTGGAGGTTGTTAGGGTATTCCCAATCGACATTTCTCTGTCATGTTACGACCATTCCAAATTCACTGTTATGAAAAGCGAATTTCCCTTAAGCAGAACTAGGCTAATGTCAGGTCATCAATTCATTTTCTGATTAACAGGTTTTAAGTTAATGACGTCACTTTTTAACCATTAAAAGGTTAAAATTCTGATATTTGCCATACATAAGTTAGGCAAAATCGTGTTTTGACTGCGTTTGGAATGGTGAATCTATCAGACATCAACACCAGGAAGTCGTGATGACGGTGTTGTGATGACGGTGTTGTGATGACGGTATTGTGATGACGGTGTTGTGATGCTTAAAGAATTAACCAACAGCAACCTCGAACACAATAATACATAGCGAATCTTCTCGCAGATTTAATAAGATCAGTGTAAATTAATGGGCCATAATGTCATCATTCAAAATATTCCTTATTCGTACCCCGTATTTCATGTTAAATGACGACACTATGAAACTAATGATATCAATGCAGTGGTCACTCGGCAAACGGAGTGTAGTTCCATCATGGAAAAAAATATGAATATAGTATGTTGAAGTCGTCGTTAAGTATCTCCAAGAGACTAAAATGCTGATCAATTTTAGATAGTGACTGTTTTATTAATTGACTCTTATCTCAAACTTACATCTGTTAGAATGAAATAGAAACAATGTTTGCCGATGTCTAAAAGGCAAACGGTTCAACAAGACAATATTTCCGATGCAAATGCTCAATAAGTAAAAGGGATTGGAACAGCGATATGAAATAACATGCTGTAGGTCATCATCGAAGTAAATTTATGATATCTCAACTTGGAAAATGAAAATCAAAAAAAAAAAAAATCTTTTTAATTTTATGATCCTGTTTTAGCTCATACCATGCGTCATGTTTCTGGTAGATCTGGGGAAATGGTGCCGGCATATATCTGAACACTCGGACATAAATAGTATTGGTGCGACATGCCAGTTAAAATGAGAATTGACAGTGCTTGTACCCAGGTGTTTTCAAAGCATCATGATCAATCAAGGGTCTTTTAGAGCGACTACCGTCAAATCTAATAAAGATTGGAGCAGACGAAAGGAACAAATTTGGATGAAAAAGGAAAACCTAAGTTAGAGTCAAGGTCCAACTAATACTGCACAGCTGAAGGTAAGTTTGAACATGGTTCGTTATCAAATTATGTAGGTCCCATGCTCAATGTCACTTATTGTTAGCATCAAGGTTTTTGTCGAACCAGATTTTTACTCAGTCATATGCAATTATAGTAGGACAAAACAGCTGTATGACGCAATTTGGGTTTTATCCTGCCCGGCTGGATAATACTGATTTAATGACGCAAAACGCGTCAAAGGTCAAAGTTTAAATTTTTGTTTTGTGCAGTTAATCGATAGGTTTCAGTCATGGTCAAGATCTTCTTTATAGAGGCAAACGTTTAAATAAGGCAAATATGGAGGCAGCGTAGAGTCAAGGGAGGTATAAAGAAGCGTATAATATTACAATATGCTGGCATCCTACGCATCATGCAATTTTGGTTGTAGGTACATTTTTTTCGGGACTCAAAACTATATGACCATACAACTATGTCGCGATTACCATGCATGTTCTTGTTCACCGATGTAGAAAACTCTACACTACTCTAAACTGTTATGTTTGACCCTGAAAAAATTGGCACCATTTGAGTTTACTTTCCATGTGAAAATCGTTGGACAATTTGCCACTAAAAAAAAGGAATAACCAGGATTCACATTCCGGGCGTCACCGATGTGACAGAAGACGCTCACAGTTTCTGTCGGACAGCGATCGCCTCGATGTTATACGGATATTCGGTACTGGCTCATAATGTTTCCCTTTTCTCTCTCGTGTTTAATTCTCGTACGCATCCTTGTGCTATTACTGTATTTAACACCAAATAATGCGTATCAGAAGAGACAGAAACAAGTGTAGGTGAGGTAAAATATCATCATTGGAGATGGAACGAATTTTATGTACATTTGAAGACAATTACATTTGAAAAGAAAATGCGCCTAATTGTACTCTTGGATAAATTATTACCAATTTGAATTTCTGTCTTTTCAATGACGGAGAAATGGCTATCAAGAGACTGATAACTTCTTAAAGAAAAGATGCTTTAGGAAAAAAATACCTATGTTCTGATATTCCCTGCGTTGGCACCTCATTTAGACCACTTAATGTGTTAGATCTGAAGTCGTTAATTCTTTTTTCTTGAAATATTTCTTTCTATTGTTGCCGGGAGTTCGGGAAGGGGGGTGGGGGGGGGGGGGGGGGTAGATAATATTTGGATAGTTACAGAAACGTTTTTTTTGTCTTGCTATAAAGTTCAAAGATAAAAGCAGTATACATTTTGTACGTCATAGAGAAATGGTAGATAAACTTTTTCTTTTAGATGCCCAGAATACATTAGTTCATGATATTTCCTCTTAAGATAAATTTCGTACATATATATATATATCTTGTTGTGAACGCTGATCTAGAAATGACTTTAAATTTACGAATAATAGGCTGTTGCAGTCATGGACTTAGCAAGACTCATATAGCAATAACCATAAGCTTTGCCACCATCCTAAGGTGTTGCTTTCGTACACATACTCGTAAAGGATTCGAATTCGCGTTTGAATCTCCTCTCGTGTAAACGCAAAATAAATCTCACGCGAAAAACAAGTGATTTACAGTAACTCAAAAAACACTGAAGAATGATCGGTTGAGTGAGGGGCAGGTTAAAAAATACGTAGCTAAGTAAGTCTGCACACTGGATGAATATTCTTTTCAGCATGGAACCCAAAGGAACAAAGTATCTACTAGTGAAAAGGCTTTGTGTTTTGTTTTAGAGGTTTAGCGTTCTCGCAACAGCCATGGACACATGAGGACGGGTGCTAAGCAGGCACCTATGGAGGAAAATAAAGTACAGAACGAACAATTAGTGAGGAAAGAGAGGAAAGGTTTAAAATTCCAATAATTGCATGAGGAACAGAGGATCTATTTCATAGGGAACAGAAGATCTATCTTGGTACCACTCTTTAATGCCCCCTAAAAAGTAGACACGGAAAAAATCCCAATTTTTTTCAGGGGACCCGACAATTAGTCGCCTTTTACGACATGCAGTGATGTACAGTATGCATATCCTATACCCGTTCCTACTTGGGTGAAAGGGCAAGTACTTCTCCTATAAATAGTAATAGAACAGGTAGGCAAATATGATGTAGAAAAGAATGAATAATGTGTGAGGGATAGGAATGGTCGACATTGCGAAAGTCACGTACAGAGCTAGTACAATCCTATCGCCTGGTTTATGAAGAAACAGTTGTGTTGAGTTATCGTGTTACCGACATCCATCTAGGGATTCAGATTCATCCTTGAATACGAGGTATGATGTCTCCATTTACTGGACCCATGGGGTGCCTCCTTTGTGCTTGTGACATCCCTGTGACGTCAGTATTGGCTAGTATTGCAGACAGGTTACTCATAGATTAAACAACTGCATCGGACGTCTTTGAAACATCTTGAGGAAAACAGGTTATATATCGGCATGGTAGTTGCCGTTTGAATTTAGTTTTCAAAAAGTGTCAATACATTTTTTTGAAAATTTGTATCCGAAGAAATTTCCCGAAGGTAAAGAGATTTCGGGGTTCATCTTCTGTGCTCTCTATATTGCAGAGAATGCATCAAGCTTAATGCTGACCATACCTTGGCTTCGTATTTGCTGGTTGTTGCCAGACGGTAGTTTATGATTTTGTGGCGTTTAGGATTACGGCACTTAAAAATTCAAGTCCCTATGCAGCAAGTAATGAAACAGTCAATGCCATTTGTAGAGAATTACTTCAATCAATGACGTAAACACATGTCCAGGGATGTGCCTTATAACTCTTTTTGCACTTTAAGTGTAAATATAGTTTTAATTTGGATTTGAAAAAAATACTCATGTTAAACGCATATATCGATTTTATCCTATGAATCCAGTATAATTATTGGAGTAGGCGATACAATACAGGTGTGATAGATACCTGTATAGCAGCGGGCCTCGTGCAGCCAGATTTTTCATGGACACTCTTGAATAAACGAGGAAAACATGACCTGGTGTTCCTGAAAATGAAGCGTCTTATGTTTCACCGACGATATCCGCCATACAAATTAGATAAATTTCGGGTTAGATTAGGGGCTAAGCCACAGTCTCGAATGAGAGTGACAAAGAAACCACTTAGCAAATGGACAAGCAACACACACGTCAGACATCATATCGGATAAATAAATAGAATAAATCAAAATGAGACTATGATGTCCACCATTAAATTTACCCGTGGTCTTTTTTAACCTTCCTCAATCGAAACCGTGCATTGTAAATGTCTCTGACAGTAGTAAATAGCTGTCACGAAAGTTATGACAATAGGAGCAAGCTCTAGAATATCAAATAAGCTGAACATGTTAACGCTACTGTAGGTAGAAGATGCAGATGTTTTCAGGTAACAACATGACCATTTATTACCGATTTTGCAAGTTGACATGAAAACTAAGATCCAGTTCAACTGTCATATTCACTTGCTTCAAATCTAAAACTCATTGTTTTGAATATTTTGCTAAAAACATCTTGAATCTGATTCATGCAACAGGAAAAGTTTTGGATTGAACATCATTTGATCAAAGACAAATATCACTAGGACAAAGGTTACTATCAATGTTAAAAAGTCAAGTCAAATGTTTGGTTTTGGGGTTGTATGAAGCAAATTGGCAATGTTTCGGTTTTCATAAAGGTTATTCTAAGCTTTTCTTTGCCGGCCTAGAAGGCAATTCTTTCATCACTTCAGTATTTTCATTTTTTCTGGCAAGCACAATGAGTTAATCATATAAATATGTAATTATACTAGTGGTTTCAAATTAAAACTAGCAGATCCCTTGAGACTTACCTTTAAAGCTATAGAAACATATGAAGAAAAACAAATTTCTGGAGACGTACAGGAAAATTTGGAGAATAAGTTAATATGGGATAGTGATTTATCAGGGTTACGGGTGGATCGGAGGGGTTATATAATTAGTCTTTGTAAATTAAAATTTGATGAAAGGATGTGATATAATGTTGAATCTATGAAGGTGAGGATCAAGTCATTATCTATAGGTGTTGATTTAAAGTTTAATCTGCCAACAATGTTAAGTGATAGTTCCTTACTGAGACTGGTGATGTATATGTATTGGTAGATAGAATGTTATATCGACCGATGTTCATATGTTCATACAGAATGATTTACCATGGCTGATTTTATCAGACATATAACTAGATAAAGGGAAGAAAAAGTGTTGCCAGAAAAAGATACATACAAAATCGATGTATGTGTAAACAGTATCCTCTATTATAATATGAAAATAGAAGCATACTGATTGCCTTATTGATATGATTATGGGTTAAATAACTAATCTAATGCCTTAAATACACAATTATTATTTAATCATTTTTAAAAAGAATTTGATATTAATAAAAAATAATGTGTTTACACGAATGTCATTTGCTTATTCTAACACGATTCGTTTCTATCGGTCTCGAGTTCAAACCAAAAGTCATGTTCAAATCGCTAGTATAGCCACTCATATCAACGTACTTTCCTGATGATGACCACGACGACGACCACGACGATGATAATGATGTTCGAAAACATGAAAAATACTTAAATCGTTATGTCGAGAACATCCCATTTTGTTTCATTGCAAAAGGTACAAATTACCATTTTCATATCATCAACCTCATGCTGCTTAATAGATTTCATCGGCGCCGCCATCTTCTTTGTCATGTGATCAAAAATAGTCAAAATGTTAGAACTACTTTTGCCAGGGTGTAGTTTCGTAGAAAATGACGAGGGGAACCAATTGTTCGTTTTTTGTGTTACGTCTACATAACATACAAATCATATTAAATGTTTATTCTTAAAAAAACATTTGATTTTGTCGTATATCATATGATATCAGCATTATATGTTAAGCCTATCGAGGGAGTAAACGCGTGCAACTAAACTGCAACGTTTGCATGACGTCACAATGTGTCGTTCTTTTGTCATTTCAATGTATCCATGTGAAATTACGTAAACAAACCACTTTTTTCTGAATAAATCATTTCAAAGACAGATTCTAGAAAGAACTAGTGTCATTCTTTTCAATGATATGTCAATTAAATTTAAAGTTACATTAAGAGTATAATTATCAAATACATTTGAAGATATCTGATTTGTATAGACGGTTTAAAAATCGTTTAATTTACTTAAATAAACGTGCATTTAAAATCAGTGTAATAAAATGAAGTATATTGTTAATAAAGAAAAAAAATCTAAAATACTTTGATATATAGTATTAGCGGAATTTTACAAAGCATGTAAACGGTATATCTTAAATAAACAATATCTGTGTATTGGCGAAAAATTTGTCTTATTGTGGACTTATGTCGGGGGTATATATACAATTATACAACAGTGACATGTTGTAACAGGTTGTTACAGTGTTAACTCAATACAGCAGTCGTCATCTGGCGTTACATAAACTACCATAGGAATGTTTGTCTCGTGTAGAATACAGCCAAGGTTTTGTCATGACATCGATGGGTGAATTCCGCCACGTGAGGGTTACGAGACATCATGACCTCTGTACATAACCTACATGTGTATACACGTGTTTTCCTGACGAACACACATGTTAGCAGGAATCAGAATCACAGCCTTGGTGTCGTTAAAAGCTTGGATTAAGCTTAATCTTATTGATGACACTTTTTCGAAATAGATGAATTTATTATTCATTACACTCAAGCTAAAAGTGTATGGTCTTTCAATCCAAAAGTATATTTATTTCAAAGGAATTATACTTACACATATTACATGTATATTGAGTATCCAATTTGATAAGAAAATGATTTTATGTTTTCAGTGGTTATTAAGACATTGCATACACATAGCAGTCAAGAGAGTAAGAGTTGGCGCAGTGGGAGGTCAAGTAGGGGGTTGGAAAAAGGTGGAAGGGGTTGAGGCTCCATATATTCTGGTGTCAAAATGTTACTTTAAAAAAGAAATAGAGACAATCGTTAAAATGTTTTTTTCATGACTGGTAGGGGAGAGTGTTTCCTTTAAGAACTGGAAATTTTAAAAAAAAACTTGCCAGTCTCAAATGAGCAACATTATAGTATACATACATGTACATCTCAGCCAATTATTACAAGTTTAGTAGTGGCTATGCACAGGTCTAAATCAGACATCCCATTTACACGACGTTAAACCCACAGTCCCTCTGTCTCCCAGGGGTAAGGTGAATTGGACTTGTCGAAAAACATCTTTTCAATCCTAAATTTTAAATTTCATTCCACGCAAGAGCTCAATAACTTTTACAAAACAGGACATTATTAGAAAACTTGGTTTATTGATAGGCGATAGATCAGGAAAGTTAGTATTCTAACAGTTCTCGAAAAAAAGGTAAAAGACGTATTATTCTAAGAAAGAGAACAACTTCTCAGATTTACTGATCCTATAAAAAAAGTCAGTTTTAATTTGTTTCTGATGTATTGTAAGGATGGAGTACATGTGCCTCCAGTCGTTTTTACCTTCGCTGCGTACCTATTTGACATTATTAAAGTCATTTTTAATGTGTTCTAAGATTTTAAAAGAAACATAGAAATGACGATTAGAAATACACAGATGTGCTTGACGCACGTTTCGGCTGCAATATAGGCGATACAAGTAGTAAATTATAAAATGCATTCGCCAAAAATCAATTCTCAAACAAACACATTCCAGAAAATATATTCTTTATGGTATATTTGAAAAACGCGAAACAATATAAAAAAAAATGTTTTGACAATGGGATCCATGATGTCACATCCTGTTGTTGTCGGGTTCCATTCCTACTATTACCCTGTATATTGGTGTATGTGTTGATGTCACCTCCTGTTGTTGTCGGGTTCCATTCCTACTATTACCCTGTATATTGGTGTATGTGTTGGTGTCGCCTCCTGTTGTTGTCGGGTTCCATTCCTACTATTACCCTGTATATTGATGTATGTGTTGATGTTGCCTCCTGTTGTTGTCGGTTCCATTCCTACTATTACCCTGTATATTGATGTATGTGTTGATGTCGCCTCCTGTTGTTGTCGGGTTCCATTCCTACTGTTACCCTGTATATTGATGTATGTGTTGATGTCGCCTCCTGTTGTTGTCGGGTTCCATTCCTACTATTACCCTGTATATTGGTGTATATGTTGATGTCGCCTCCTGCTGTTGTCGGGTTCCATTACTACTGTTACCCTGTATATTGGTGTGTGTAATGATGTTGCCTCCTGTTGTTGTCGGTTCCATTCTTACTATTACCCTGTATATTGATGTTGTGTTGATGTCACCTCCTGTTGTTGTCGGGTTCCATTCCTACTGTTACCCTGTATATTGATGTATGTGTTGATGTCGCCTCCTGTTGTTGTCGGGTTCCATTCCTACTGTTACCCTGTATATTGGTGTATGTGTTGATGTCACCTCCTGTTGTTGTCGGGTTCCATTCCTACTGTTACCCTGTATATTGGTGTATGTGTTGATGTCGTCTCCTGATGTTGTCGGGTTCCATTACTACTGTTACCCTGTATATTGGTGTATGTGTTGGTGTCGCCTCCTATTGTTGTCGAGTTCCATTCCTACTATTACCCTGTATATTGGTGTATGTGTTGATGTCGCCTCCTGTTGTTGTCGGGTTCCATTCCTACTGTTACCCTGTATATTGGTGTATGTGTTGATGTCACCTCCTGTTGTTGTCGGGTTCCATTCCTACTGTTACCCTGTATATTGATGTATGTGTTGATGTCACCTCCTGTTGTTGTCGGGTTCCATTCCTACTGTTACCCTGTATATTGGTGTATGTGTTGATGTCACCTCCTGTTGTTGTCGGGTTCCATTCCTACTATTAGCCTGTATATTGGTTTATGTGTTGATGTCACTTCCTGTTGTTGTCGGGTTCCATTCCTACTGTTACCCTGTATATTGGTGTATGTGTTGATGTCGCCTCCTGTTGTTGTCGGGTTCCATTCCTACTGTTACCCTGTATATTGGTGTATGTGTTGATGTCGCCTCCTGTTGTTGTCGGGTTCCATTCCTACTGTTACCCTGTATATTGGTGTGTGTGATGGTGTCGCCTCCTGTTGTTGTCGGTTCCATTCCTGCTATTACCCTATATATTGGTGTATGTGTTGAAGTCACCTCCTGTTGTTGTCGGGTTCCATTCCTACTGTTACCCTGTATATTGATGTATGTGTTGATGTCGCCTCCTGTTGTTGTCGGGTTCCATTCCTACTGTTACCCTGTATATTGGTGTGTGTGTTGATGTTGCCTCCTGTTGTTGTCGGTTCCATTCCTACTGTTACCCTGTATATTGGTGTATGTGTTGATGTCGCCTCCTTTTGTTGTCGGGTTGCATTCCTACTGTTACCCTGTATATTGGTGTATGTGTCGATGTCGCCTCCTGTTGTTGTCGGGTGTCATTCCTACTGTTACCCTGTATATTGATGTATGTGTCGATGTCGCCTCCTGTTGTTGTCGGGTGTCATACCTACTGTTACCCTGTATATTGGTGTATGTGTTGATGTCACCTCCTGTTGTTTTCGGTTCCATTCCTACTGTTACCCTATATATTGGTGTATGTGTTTATGTCGCCTCCTGTTGTTGTCGGGTTTCATTCCTACTATTACCCTGTATATTGGTTTATGTGTTGATGTCGCCTCCTGTTGTTTTCGGTTCCATTCCTACTGTTACCCTGTATATTGGTGTATGTGTTGATGTCGCCTCCTGTTGTTGTCGGGTCCCATACCTACTGTTACCCGGTATATTGGTGTATGTGTTGATGTCACCTCCTGTTGTTGTCGGGTTCCATTCCTACTGTTACCCTGTATATTGATGTATGTGTTGATGTCGCCTCCTGTTGTTGTCGGGTCCCATACCTACTGTTACCCTGTATATTGGTGTATGTGTTGAAGTCACCTCCTGTTGTTGTCGGGTTCCATTCCCACTGTTACCCTGTTTATTGGTGTATGTGTTGATGTCACCTCCTGTTGTTGTCGGGTTCCATTACTACTGTTACCCTGTATATTGGTGTATGTGTTGATGTCACCTCCTGTTAATGTCGAGTTCCATTCCTACTGTTACCCTGTATATTGGTGTATGTGTTGATGTTGCCTCCTGTTGTTGTCAGGTTCCATTCCTACTATTACCCTGTATATTGGTGTATGTGTTGATGTCACCTCCTGTTAATGTCGAGTTCCATTACTACTGTTACCCTGTATATTGGTGTATGTGTTGATGTTGCCTCCTGTTGTTGTCGGGTTCCATTCCTACTATTACCCTGTATATTGGTGTATGTGTTGATGTCGCCTCCTGTTGTTGTCGGGTTCCATTCCTACTGTTACCCTGTATATTGATGTATGTGTTGATGTGACCTCCTGTTGTTGTCGGGTTCCATTCCTACTATTACCCTGTATATTGGTGTATGTGTTGATGTTGCCTCCTGTTGTTGTCGGGTTCCATTCCTACTATTACCCTGTATATTGGTGTATGTGTTGATGTCGCCTCCTGTTGTTGTCGGGTTCCATTCCTACTGTTACCCTGTATATTGATGTATGTGTTGATGTGACCTCCTGCTGTTGTCGGGTTCCATTCCTACTATTACCCTGTATATTGGTGTATGTGTTGATGTCGCCTCCTGTTGTTGTCGGGTTCCATTTCTACTGTTACCCTGTATATTGGTGTATGTGTTTATGTCACCTCCTGTTAATGTCGGGTTCCATTCCTACTATTACCCTGTATATTGATGTATGTGTTGATGTCGCCTCCTGTTGTTGTCGGGTTCCATTCCTACTATTACCCTGTATATTGGTGTATGTGTTGATGTCACCTCCTGTTGTTGTCGGGTTCCATTCCTACTGTTACCCTGTATATTGATGTATGTGTTGATGTCGCCTCCTGTTGTTGTCGGGTTCCATTCCTACTGTTACCCTGTATATTGGTGTATGTGTTAATGTCGCCTCCTGTTGTTGCCGGTTCCATTCCTACTTTTACCCTGTATATTGATGTATGTGTTGATGTCGCCTCCTGTTGTTGTCGGGTTCCATTCCTACTGTTACCCTGTATATTGGTGTGTGTGTTGATGTTGCCTCCTGTTGTTGTCGGTTCCATTCCTACTATTACCCTGTATATTGATGTTGTGTTGATGTCACCTCCTGTTGTTGTCGGGTTCCATTCCTACTGTTACCCTGTATATTGGTGTATGTGTTGATGTCGCCTCCTGTTAATGTCGGGTTCCATTCCTACTGTTACCCTGTATATTGATGTATGTGTTGATGTCACCTCCTGTTGTTGTCGGGTTCCATTCCTACTGTTACCCTGTATATTGATGTATGTGTTGATGTCACCTCCTGTTGTTGTCGGGTTCCATTCCTACTGTTACCCTGTATATTGGTGTATGTGTTGATGTCACCTCCTGTTGTTGTCGGGTTCCATTACTACTATTACCCTGTATATTGATGTATGTGTTGATGTCCCCTCCTGTTGTTGTCGGGTTCGATTCCTACTGTTACCCTGTATATTGGTGTATGTGTTGATGCCGCCTTCTGTTGTTGTCGGGTTCCATTCCTACTATTACCCTGTATATTGATGTATGTGTTGATGTCACCTCCTGTTAATGTCGGGTTCCATTCCTACTGTTACCCTATATATTGGTGTATGTGTTGATGTCACCTCCTGTTGTTGTCGGGTTCGATTCCTACTGTTACCCTGTATATTGGTGTATGTGTTGATGTCGCCTCCTGTTGTTGTCGGGTTCCATTCCTACTATTACCCTGTATATTGATGTATGTGTTGATGTCACCTCCTACTGTTGTCGGGTTCCATTCCTACTGTTACCCTGTATATTGGTGTATGTGTTGATGTCGCCTCCTGTTGTTGTCGGGTTCCATTCCTACTATTACCCTGCATTTTGATGTATGTGTTGATGTCGCCTCATGTTGTTGTCGGGTTCCATACCTACTATTACCCTGTATATTGGTGTATGTGTTGATGTCGCCTCCTGTTGTTGTCGGGTTCCATTCCTACTGTTACCCTGTATATTGGTGTATGTGTTGATGTCGCCTCATGTTGTTGTCGGGTTCCATTCCTACTATTACCCTGTATATTGGTGTATGTGTTGATGTCGCCTCCTGTTGTTGTCGGGTTCCATTCCTACTATTACCCTGTATATTGGTGTATGTGTTGATGTCGCCTCCTGTTGTTGTCGGGTTCCATTCCTACTGTTACCCTGTATATTGGTGTATGTGTTGATGTCGCCTCCTGTTGTTGTCGGGTTCCATTCCTACTATTACCCTGCATTTTGATGTATGTGTTGATGTCGCCTCATGTTGTTGTCGGGTTCCATACCTACTATTACCCTGTATATTGGTGTATGTGTTGATGTCACCTCCTGTTGTTGTCGGGTTTCATTCCTAATGTTACCCTGTATATTGGTGTATGTGTTGATGTCACCTCCTGTTGTTGTCGGGCTCCATTCCTACTGTTACCCTGTATATTGATGTATGTGTTGATGTCGCCTCCTGTTGTTGTCGGGTTTCATTCCTAATGTTACCCTGTATATTGGTGTATGTGTTGATGTCGCCTCATATTGTTGTCGGGTTCCATTCCTACTATTACCCTGTATATTGGTGTATGTGTTTATGTCGCCTCCTGTTGTTTTCGGTTCCATTTCTACTGTTACCCTGTATATTGGTTTATGTGTTGATGTCGCCTCCTGTTGTTTTCGGTTCCATTCCTACTGTTACCCTGCATTTTGATGTATGTGTTGATGTCGCCTCCTGTTGTTGTCGGGTCCCATACCTACTGTTACCCGGTATATTGGTGTATGTGTTGATGTCGCCTCCTGTTAATGTCGGGTCCCATTCCTACTGTTACCCTGTATATTGTTGTATGTGTTGATGTCGCCTCCTGTTGTTGTCGGGTCCCATACCTACTGTTACCCTGTATATTGGTGTATGTGTTGATGTCGCCTCCTGTTGTTGTCGGGTTCCATTCCCACTGTTACCCTGTATATTGTTGTATGTGTTGATGTCACCTCCTGTTGTTGTCGGGTTCCATTCCTACTGTTACCCTGTATATTGTTGTATGTGTTGATGTCGCCTCCTGTTGTTGTCGGGTTTCATTCCTACTATTACCCTGTATATTGGTGTATATGTTGATGTCGCCTCCTGCTGTTGTCGGGTTCCATTCCTACTGTTACCCTGTATATTGGTGTATGTGTTGATGTCACCTCCTGTTGTTGTCGGGTTCCATCCCTACTGTTACCCTGTATATTGGTGTATGTGTTGATGTCGCCTCCTGTTGTTATCGGGTGTCATTCCTACTATTACCCTGTATATTGGTGTATGTGTTGATGTCGCCTCCTATTGTTGTCGGGTTCCATTCCTACTATTACCCTGTATATTGGTGTATGTGTTGATGTCGCCTCCTGTTGTTGTCGGGTTCCATTCCTACTGTTACCCTGTATATTGATGTATGTGTTGATGTCGCCTCCTGTTGTTGTCGGGTTCCATTCCTACTGTTACCCTGTATATTGATGTATGTGTTGATGTCACCTCCTGTTGTTATCGGGTTCCATTCCTACTGTTACCCTGTATATTGGTGTATGTGTTGATGTCGTCTCCTGTTGTTGTCGGGTTCCATTCCTACTATTACCCTGTATATTGGTGTATGTGTTTATGTCGCCTCCTGTTGTTGTCGGGTTCCATTCCTACTGTTACCCTGTATATTGGTGTATGTGTTGATGTCACCTCCTGTTAATGTCGGGTTCCATTCCTACTGTTACCCTATATATTGGTGTATGTGTTGATGTCACCTCCTGTTGTTGTCGGGTTCCGTTCCTACTGTTACCCTGTATATTGATGTATGTGTTGATGTCGCCTCCTGTTGTTGTCGGTTCCATTCCTACTATTACCCTGTATATTGATGTATGTGTTGATGTTGCCTCCTGTTGTTGTCGGTTCCATTCCTACTATTACCCTGTATATTGGTGTATGTGTTGATGTCGCCTCCTGTTGTTGTCGGGTTCCATTCCTACTGTTACCCTGTATATTGGTGTATGTGTTGATGTCACCTCCTGTTGTTGTCGGGTTCCATTCCTACTATTACCCTGTATATTGGTGTATGTGTCGATGTCGCCTCCTGTTGTTGTCGGGTGTCATTCCTACTGTTACCCTGTATATTGATGTATGTGTCGATGTCGCCTCCTGTTGTTGTCGGGTGTCATACCTACTGTTACCCTGTATATTGGTGTATGTGTTGATGTCACCTCCTGTTGTTGTCGGGTGTCATTCCTACTGTTACCCTGTATATTGATGTATGTGTTGATGTCGCCTCCTGTTGTTTTCGGTTCCATTCCTACTGTTACCCTATATATTGATGTATG
The DNA here is from genome assembly GCF_902652985.1 of Pecten maximus. Taxonomy (NCBI): domain Eukaryota; kingdom Metazoa; phylum Mollusca; class Bivalvia; order Pectinida; family Pectinidae; genus Pecten; species Pecten maximus. Next base: position 8,043,702 of record NC_047033.1, on the reverse strand, counting down.
TGTTTATGTCGCCTCCTGTTGTTTTCGGTTCCATTCCTACTGTTACCCTGTATATTGGTGTAAGTGTTGATGTCACCTCCTGTTGTTGTCGGGTTTCATTCCTACTATTACCCTGTATATTGGTTTATGTGTTGATGTCGTCTCCTGTTGTTTTCGGTTCCATTCCTACTGTTACCCTGCATTTTGATGTATGTGTTGATGTCGCCTCCTGTTTTTGTCGGGTCCCATACCTACTGTTACCCGGTATATTGGTGTATGTGTTGATGTCACCTCCTGTTGTTGTCGGGTTCCATTCCTACTATTACCCTGTATATTGGTGTATGTGTTGATGTCACCTCCTGTTGTTGTCGGGTTCCATTACTACTGTTACCCTGTATATTGGTGTATGTGTTGATGTCGCCTCCTGTTGTTGTCGGGTTCCATTCCTACTATTACCCTGTATATTGGTGTATGTGTTGATGTCACCTCCTGTTAATGTCGGGTTCCATTCCTACTGTTACCCTGTATATTGGTGTATGTGTTGATGTCACCTCCTGTTGTTGTCGGGTTCCATTCCTACTATTACCCTGTATATTGGTGTATGTGTTGATGTCACCTCCTGTTGTTTTCGGTTCCATTCCAACTATTAACCTGTATATTGATGTATGTGTTGATGTCGCCTCCTGTTGTTGTCGGGTTCCATTCCTACTGTTACCCTGTTTATTGGTGTATGTGTTGATGTCACCTCCTGTTGTTGTCGGGTTTCATTCCTACTGTTACCCTGTATATTGATGTATGTGTTGATGTCGCCTCCTGTTGTTGTCGGGTTCCATTCCTACTGTTACCCTGTATATTGGTGTATTTGTTGATGTCGCCTCCTGTTGTTGTCGGGTTCCATTCCTACTGTTACCCTGTATATTGGTGTATGTGTTGATGTCACCTCCTGTTGTTGTCGGGTTCCATTCCTACTGTTACCCTGTATATTGGTGTATGTGTTGATGTCGCCTCCTGTTGTTGTCGGGTTCGATTCCTACTGTTACCCTGTATATTGGTGTATGTGTCGATGTCGCCTCCTGTTGTTGTCGGGTTCCATTCCTACTGTTACCCTGTATATTGGTGTATGTGTTGATGTCACCTCCTGTTGTTGTCAGGTTCCATTCCTACTGTTACCCTGTATATTGATGTATGTGTTGATGTCGCCTCCTGTTGTTGTCGGGTTCCATTCCTACTATTACCCGGTATATTGGTGTATGTGTTGGTGTCGCCTCCTGTTGTTGTCGGGTTCCATTCCTACTGTTACCCTGTATATTGATGTATGTGTTGATGTCGCCTCCTGTTGTTGTCGGGTTCCATTCCTACTGTTACCCTGTATATTGATGTATGTGTTGATGTCGCCTCCTGTTGTTGTCAGGTTCCATTCCTACTATTACCCTGTATATTGATGTATGTGTTGATGTCACCTCCTGTTGTTGTCGGGTTCCATTCCTACTGTTACCCTGTATATTGGTGTATGTGTTGATGTCGCCTCCTGTTGTTGTCGGGTTCCGTTCCTACTGTTACCCTGTATATTGATGTATGTGTTGATGTCGCCTCCTGTTGTTGTCGGGTTCCATTCCTAGTATTACCCTGTATATTGGTGTATGTGTTGATGTCACCTCCTGTTGTTGTCGGGTTCCATTCCTACTGTTACCCTGTATATTGGTGTATGTGTTGATGTCGCCTCATGTTGTTGTCGGGTTCCATTCCTACTATTACCCTGTATATTGGTGTATGTGTTTATGTCGCCTCCTGTTGTTTTCGGTTCCATTTCTACTGTTACCCTGTATATTGGTTTATGTGTTGATGTCGCCTCCTGTTGTTTTCGGTTCCATTCCTACTGTTACCCTGCATTTTGATGTATGTGTTGATGTCGCCTCCTGTTGTTGTCGGGTCCCATACCTACTGTTACCCTGTATATTGGTGTATGTGTTGATGTCGCCTCCTGTTGTTGTCGGGTGTCATTCCTAGTATTACCCTGTATATTGATGTATGTGTTGATGTCACCTCCTGTTGTTGTCGGGTTCCATTCCTACTGTTACCCTGTATATTGGTGTATGTGTTGATGTCGCCTCATGTTGTTGTCGGGTTCCATTCCTACTATTACCCTGTATATTGGTGTATGTGTTTATGTCGCCTCCTGTTGTTTTCGGTTCCATTTCTACTGTTACCCTGTATATTGGTTTATGTGTTGATGTCGCCTCCTGTTGTTTTCGGTTCCATTCCTACTGTTACCCTGCATTTTGATGTATGTGTTGATGTCGCCTCCTGTTGTTGTCGGGTCCCATACCTACTGTTACCCTGTATATTGGTGTATGTGTTGATGTCGCCTCCTGTTGTTGTCGGGTGTCATTCCTAGTATTACCCTGTATATTGATGTATGTGTTGATGTCGCCTCCTGTTGTTGTCGGGTTCCATTCCTAATGTTACCCTGTATATTGGTGTATGTGTTGATGTCGCCTCCTGTTATTGTCGGGTGTCATTCCTAGTATTACCCTGTATATTGGTGTATGTGTTGATGTCGCCTCCTGTTGTTGTCGGGCTCCATTCCTACTATTACCCTGTATATTGGTGTATGTGTTGATGTCGCCTCCTGTTGTTGTCGGGCTCCATTCCTACTGTTAGCCTGTATGTTGATGCATGTGTTGATGTCGCCTGCTGTTATTGCCTTCGTTGATTATATCTAACATTAACGGTATTGACCCGTGTTACTAGCTAAATCTGGTGTAGCAACGCTCCTTGAAAGGTGGTCACCACCGAAGAAAATGAAAATTTTCTTATTAAATGGAACAATGAGCAAATTAAGGTTGTCTAATCCGTTATTAAGTTCAACGTAACACTGGGTTACGAAAACTGTGTAACCATATAGATATTTTCTTGTCGGGAGGACAAAATAACATGCAAATGGCGCTCCTATATAAGTCTCTCCGATCTAATCATGCAGTGCGGAGGCTGGTGTTTTGATGTAAACAAGAATGGCTGCACAAAAATACACTTGAAAGAAAACAGTAACAGAGTCCGCCACAGAATGAGATAAGGATTATGACACAGGCAGTATCCCAAGATATTGTTGGAGGAAAGATAAATTGTAGGAATGTCATCAAACAAGAAACAGAGCAGACTGAATCCTGCTTGATACGTACATTTGTACGTACTTGGTACAGCTAGTTGGAAGTCTTCTTTTTTTGTACATGATTAATCCTGTCCTGTTTCGGTTTTGTTACCTGCACTTTCGAATTAATGTTGTTGTTTTTCGTTTTTTGTTTTGCTTTTTTTTTTTTTTTTATCTCAGTTAGGGTTTCATTAAGGGAAAATCAAACTTTCTATCAAAACTACTGGAGTCTTATCCAGGGCCGGTGTACAATGTACATTGTAGCCTCGTTTTCGATAATACAGCATCACTCGCTCAATTATAGCCTGCAGACTAGGCTATTGATAGGGAAGTATTTTCGTGGTCAGGCTGGCTATAATCAAATTTTGCCTCCAGATGTCCATCCCTTCTTATGTCGGTGATGACCACCTTTAACAGGAAGTGACGTGGCAATACTAATTAAACCTGATTTTACCCGGAAGTGACGTGTTTTACAACTTGAGTTTTAACAGGAAACAACGTGACGTTAATAATTTAAGTTGATTTTATCAAAAGTGGCTTGACGTTTACAATTAAAACTGATTTTAACAGGTAGAAATCTGGTGTTATTTGTTAAAGCTGGTTATAAAAAGTAGCAACTGGGTGTTACAATAGAATATATCACATAGAAACGTTGTTTTACTTATCATAAGAGTTCTCAACAGGTAATCATATAATGACGTGGCGCTGCTAATTACAGCTGGTTTCAATGGGTACGTATTTTAAATGAGCCGTTAAATCCTAAAACGTAAATTAAAATACAGATTTATAAATTACCGTCTTAATGTTATTGCAAGCGATTTGCCGATTTGTGAAAGTGGTTCGTGTACTTTAATTTCCATCTGAAAAACGCTACCGAACGCATTAATTGGTCCTTAGTGAAAACCTGTGTTGGCACATACAATAATGTATAAAAACATTACCGGTAACATTGTTAACAGAATCTTAACTTATACATTTCCGTTCAGGGGTCATTTTTTTAGTCTTGGAGATTAATACACAGCTTAATACAAAAAAAAATGTCTTGAGGTAAAAGTTATCAATATCATATTCCTCTCTCGGAGAGATGTTCGGAGGATGAGTTTTCCGGATAAAGAAGTCTTACCTACAGAAGTTCTATCATTGTATGAAAAAGAGGGGTGTTAACCACGCTCGATTTGCCAGTCGTGCCAGAAGGCTAATTTCTGTATGTCACAGCTAATCAGCGAGACTGTAGGAATGTGATCTCTATGGCCCCTAGAACGCGACTTTTAACACCGTTATGTCACGGGCAATACCGACAACGCATTTCCCGCCAAGGTACTAGGTGGTTTATGTTAGCGAAATATTCAGAACAATTCTTTTCAGTTTTACGCGTCCATAGTTGATGATAAAAGGGATCAGTGCAATACAGAAATACATTTATCGGGTTCATAAGAACCGTAGAATGTACAATCAAATCAGGATCAAATGATACCCTATCTCTCTCTTTCATGACCACAGAGAAACTTGGAAGTTTTTTCCAACCCAGTACTAATAATTGATTTTCGTTAAAAAATACAAACAAGTGAGATTCGCCAAGCATTTTAATTAACGTACTTAAGACTGGTATCAATAAAAACTGCACTCTAAGAATAAAAAATGTTGAAATCAAAAATTGAGGTTGTTTTCCCGTTGGGACCGATGACTGAGATAAATATCCTAAATTCAATTTTATTTCTGTATTTTGTTGTTGGTTTATATTCTTTATTACTTTAATAGATGCAATACTTTTGATAATTGAGGTATTTCTGCCTCCAGAATCTCTGATTTATTTTTACAATTATGACGCACCAACTTTGACATGATAAATGATTGTATAAATGTACACTTTAGCCGAATCCAGTACAAACAGATTGGTATTTTATCATGATTGTGCATTGTACACGTGTACACACCCACCCAGTTGTAAGAACTAGCTTCATTTTTTTCAGAAAGTAGTGCTGGGTTAAAAAAATGTCTATAACTTTAAGAGAAATCATACTTTTGAAAACTCAGTTAAATAATTCTGTCCTGCAAACCTCTAGCTTACTTTCCATATTCTGATGCCCAACGATATATTAATAAAAAATTAAAGTGAAATACTGTCTAGCCGAATCCAGTACAAAAAACAGTTAGTATTCTATCAGGTTGGTGTACATACACAATGTACATATCCGCTCTATATCAGAACTCGTATTTATCTATCCAGGGGGGACACAGTTGAAGAAGATATTTCCTTTTCCTTCCATAATGCTGGTCTTATATGATACCAACTTAACAAATGTATTAGTAGCATTTGTATAAGTAAGGGATACAACTCGGTACCGAAATGACTACAACTTTTCATAAACCTTACAAGAGTGTCGGTGCCGAAATGACTACAACTGTCAATGAACTATACAGAAATGCCGGTACCGAAATGACTAGAACCGTCAATGAACAATACAGAAATGACTGTGCCGAAATGACTACAACTGTCAATGAACTATACAGAAATGTCGGTACCGAAATGACTACAACTGTCAATGAACTATACAGAAATGACTGTGCCGAAATGACTACAACTGTCAATGAACTATACAGAAATGTCGGTACCGAAATGACTACAACTGTCAATGAACAATACAGCAATACCATTTCTGAAAATGATGACAACTGTTATTGAACCATACAGACGTACACCCCAGGAGCATACTTACTTAGTAGTTGGAGTATGGCGGAAACAATATGCAATTGGTTGATTATCTTAACACATTTTTTTTTTCTGCAAGAATTTTTTTTTCTAACGCCATCAACCGGGTTCTTTTGAAAAAGCGATGTGACCTCGATAAGACATACATGTATACATGTCATGTGTTGTGGCATCCATTCCGGATCACCTACATGTAGTCTTTTTAATTTGTTATCATTTCAAAGATTTACCTGTTAATCCGTCTTTTTCTCGCATATTCTCCTCGTTTTTTTATTGGGAATTACAAGGTATTTTTTAAACATCTTTTATATTCATTTCCAGACTTTCTCTAATTCATTTATTTATCGATTTATGTTGGGGCACTCTCTGGAAACTTAATTTAACGTAATTTTTTAGAGAATTTGTCAATGGTACACTGTATAGTGCCCTAACGTTTAATTCCAGTGAATCAGTAAAGATATTATTCGTTACCGACTGCGTCATCAATTCCATATTGCTTAGTTACCGTCATCTCTATGTTTAAATTGATGACGTTATAATATACAACGCCGCATTTCATTGTATTTACAGATTGACGAATTCCACATCAGTTCGTTAGGTTTCAATACATTTAAACCATTGCCATGGTCCATTTTTCTGAAAATTATGAATAAATAGTTTTATGAATAAATAAATAAATAAATAGGAAAGAAAGAAAGAAAGAAAAGAAAGAAAGAAAGAAAGAAATATCGATCCCTAGAGGACAGTGATTTGAATTTAATTAAACATGCGTTCTATTTCACCCTACAAAGTTCTTGAATCTAAACGCGCATATCTAAGGGATATATAACCCATACCTATCCTCAAAGGGAATAATCAATTAAATAAAATAAAACGGGGTTCAAGGAAGACATTAGAAAGATGACAAAAATGATACGATACATAATTTAGTCGCCTCATGAGCAAATGGAAATGTATGTGTATATAACTAACTCAAATATGTATCAGAATTGCTAGAAGAAAAAAACAAAATGCTTGGAATTTTTCATGTATATATTGTCTGTTGTTCAAGAGAGTGGTGGTAAGCAGTGCCGAATATCCCTTGATTTGGTGGTACATGTAGGTTTCGGACGTTGTACGAGCGTTTCGCTTTTTTTTTTTTTTTTTTTGTGCTGTCAAATTGAAGTTATAAAGACATGTATGATATATATGGAATATATATACCATTGATATGCTCGTAAGTGTGAAGTTTCAACTGAAAATGTAGGGTACTTGGTCAGGTATATATATAACACGAACAATGGCATAGTGTCAAACCAGAATCTCTCCTGTCACGATATCTATATACAGATTAGCAGGGCAAAAATAGTGCATGAAGAACTGTGAATTACCAGAGGAAGGTGTAGCTAGATGACGTCATAGAGTACTAGCCTCTGTTAAACCTACTGGTAGACAGGTGATAATTGCTTCCGTATCACCAGCAGGTCAGTGAGCGAGAAAATCTCTCCCAGGGTCCATTGTGGTTACTCTTCATGAAGGATAACCGCGAATCACTCGTGGAGAAATTGGGAGTGGGGCATGAATGGGAGGCGACTAATGTGGAGATAGCCATTTTAGCTGTACCTACTGCTAGGGTTCGGGGTCTAAAACGACCAATATATGTTAGGTATATTTTTCTCTCTACTTTCTAACTTCCTTTGTATCTATGTGTACTGATTCAACCATACAAACCGTAGCACTGCCGTCTCCTTATCGAGATGATACACTTGTATTTTCTTCCCTGATTGGTTTGGTTCGTTTTTGTTTAACGTCCTATTAACAGCTAATGTCATTTAAGGACCTACCAGGTTTTGGAGGTGGAGGAAAGCCGGAATTCCCGGAGAAAAACCACCTACCTACGGTCAGTACCAGGCAACTGTCCCACGTGGGTTTCAAACTCGCAGCCTAGAGGTGGAGGGCTAGTGATAAAGCGTCGTGACACCTTAACCACTCGTTAGCCGCTTTCTGACAACAAGCTACTGTAATGCATATGAGAATATTACGGGCTACTCAACGGCATATAGTCAACTTATAGAAGAAACATTAAAATGATTTCAGACCAGTTAACAGAAGCAGTTTACATGCATATACCTGTGTCAACAAATGAAAATGTGAAAAGATAATAGTCACTCCCTTTAAAGGTTCTGAAACAAATTGCTTTCGGGGCTTCAATTTTTCATCAATTCTTTTTCATTCCCCGTTGAAGTGCTTTAATCCCTACGATTTGTCTTAACCTGCATGGACAGTTTTAATTCCCATATTGAGAATGATGTAATTACGAAATTCATTGAATTATTGGACTCTTGTTCCTCCGGATCCACATTTTGTTTTCATTTCCTTTGGCCTATCTATATCGGCATTTTTAATAAGTTCATCATTATTTTGAGGTCATAGCGTCACTGACAAGTCCCAGAAGGACGAAATTGATGTATGATGCCGTTTGATGTATTTTTACTCTGCTGTATCTAATCCTGAATTTGTATTGGTGTAGGTACATATACCACATGTGTCTTGAGAATGTGTTACCGTCTTCTGTATACTTAAATGTATTTGGTCCTTTCCTAGTGTATATATACATGTAGTCCATTTTCAAGCGTTTTGGGAGCTGTAATGAACACCGGGGTGTCATTTTTACCGAATTTTAATATAGCCCCCCCCCCCCCCCCCCCCCCCCCCCCCACACACCCACCCACCCACACACACACACACACACACACACACACACACACACACACCAAAAAAACAACAAAAAACAAATTAAACAAAAACTGATAATGTTCTACAGTTTGTATATATAAACTAAGGAAGGTAGACTTAGCACATTCTGAGGGCCATGTGCTCGTACTGTACATGTATATTGGGGCAACCACGCACATCTTGACATACACTCCAAATCATCGACTGCATATCTATAAATGGTGATTGGTCAATATATTTACAGGTGCATGACGTTTGTAATAGAAAAGAATGGCTCAAGCATGGAGTATTTTTATGTAAGAAGCACCGTTTTCAGAAAAGGGGGACATATTGCCTCATTCCTGGAATAAAAATCAGAAGTATTCTAATTGATGATCACGAGCAGAAAACGTGCAAAACATCACCACTTGACAAATAAATAAGAACCCCCGGGTGTAAAATAAAGGATTATTAGTTGTTTTAACGTTCTAAATCCTTTCTCTTTTTACGGGTCCAATACGTCAACTGTTTTTGTCTAGGTCGCAAATAAAGTTATGTCATCTAAGCGATATGTAGAGTTAGGGATAATAGCCTCTTGGGACAGCAGAAGTACTACCTGATCTCTGTAAAAGACATTTACTAAAGCTACAGAAGGCTTATAACGTCATCCACGGCGTTCCCTTGGCTGGTTAATACAAAATACAATGATACATTATCTTTGGTGGTATCAAATTTTAGGAATGAATGGTCCTAAAATACAGTACAAGGAATCTCGTTCTATTCCAATCACCTTACTTTACTTACCAGGGGTTATCCGAGAATTTTGAAAGGGGAAACAATTCATTTTTGGTACCGTATGTTCACGTTATCAAAAATCACACAAATAAATATCCAACTTTAAAATAAATACAAAGAGAATGCGAATACAATACTTATTTTCACAGAAATCCTTGCTAAAGAACAAGGAAAACTAGACCAGGTGTTTCGGAAGAGTAAGCGTTTTCGGCTTCATTAATGATATCCGCAACGTAAGTCTGGGAGAGGAACATAATAGAGCTTACCTATTTTTCAATCGCAATGAATTGTCGGTAATTTAAAACTATGTTTGTCTAATGAATAAACACTGTTTAGATGATATGCAGGACAAATCTATTTAATGTTACGTTCTCAAATTTAGAATCGGGGTGATCAAACCAGAAAATTAACAACCACTAAGCACGTTTCTACAACTTGTTGGTTGGTGGTTTTCTGTTGTCAACTTCCGGAATAATGTTGTTACCATTGGTTATCTGTTATCGACTTTTTGGGAAAAATTGCCCGATGTCTCTCTGTTGTTGACCTCCGGGGTAATATTGTTGCCCAAATGTCTCTCTGTTGTCGACTTCCGGGTCAATATTGTTGCCCGATGTATCTCTGTTAACTCCCGAGGTAATATTGCCCAATGTCTCTCTGTTGTCGACCTCCGGGGTAATATCGTTACCCGATGTCTCTCTGTTGTCGACCTCCGGGGTAATATTGTTGCCCAAATGTCTCTCTGTTGTAAATCTCCGGGCTAATATCGTTACCCGATGTCTCGCTGTTGTCGACCTCCGGGGTTAGATTGTTACCCCGATGTCTCTCTGTTGTCGACTTCCAGGGTAAGATTGTTGCCCCGATGTCTCTCTGTTGTCGACCTCCGGGGTAATATTGTTGCCCCGATGTCTCTCTGTTGTCGACCTCCGGGGTAATATTGTTGCCCCGATGTCTCTCTGTTATCGACTTCCGAGGTAATATTGTTGCCCCGATGTCTCTCTGTTATCGACTTCCGAGGTAATATTGTTGCCCGATGTCTCTCTGTTGTCGACCTCCGGGATAATAGCGTTACCCGATGTCTCTCTGTTGTCGACCTCCGGGATAATATTGTTGCCCCTATGTCTCTCTGTTGTAAATCTCCGGGCTAATATCGTTACCCGATGTCTCTCTGTTGTCGACCTCCGGGGTAAGATTGTTACCCCGATGTCTCTCTGTTGTTGACTTCCGGGGTAAGATTGTTGCCCCGATGTCTCTCTGTTGTCGACCTCCGGGGTAATATTGTTGCCCCGATGTCTCTCTGTTGTCGACTTCCGGGGTAAGATTGTTACCCCGATGTCTCTCTGTTGTCGACCTCCGGGGTAAGATTGTTGCCCCGATGTCTCTCTGTTGTAAATCTCCGGGATAATATCGTTACCCGATGTCTCTCTGTTGTCGACTTCCGGGGTAAGATTGTTGCCCGATGTCTCTCTGTTGTCGACCTCCGGGATAATATCGTTACCCGATGTCTCTTTGTTGTCGACCTCCGGGTTAAGATTGTTGCCCCGATGTCTCTCTGTTTTCGACTTCCGGGGTAATATTGTTGCCCGATGTCTCTCTGTTGTCGACCTCCGGGATAATATCGTTACCCGATGTCTCTTTGTTGTCGACCTCCGGGTTAAGATTGTTGCCCGATGTCTCTCTGTTGTCGACTTCCGTGGTAAGATTGTTGCCCGATGTCTCTCTGTTGTCGACTTCCGGGGTAAGATTGTTGCCCCGATGTCTCTCTGTTGTCGACCTCCGGGGTAAGATTGTTGCCCAGTATCTCTCTGTTGTCGACTTCCGGGGTAATATTTCCCGATGTCTCTCTGTTGTCGACTTCCGGGATAATGGCGTTGGTCTATGGCTACAGTTGTTTTTGGTCGCTTGTAATGTATAGTCGGGTCATTTGGTACATGTATGTTGCTAGTTTCTATCAATCGGCTTCATTATTTCTGAAGATTTAAGGTAATCTTCTTTGTGTTAAGGTATCGCTCTGGTCCCCATAATGTTGTTTATCTTTTTCTTTTGACGTCAAAGCTTATCGACATATTTCAATAACATTGAACAAATATGAAACTACATGTGATACAAGCCGAAACTCAACCAACAAACAGACAAAGCAAAAAAAGAATTTAAAAAAATGAATAAATCGTTATGAAATAAATAGATAAATGATTGTAAATAAATAAATAAAAGAACCACTTTTCATTGAAAACGAAGGTTTATGGGATCAAGCGAGTATCATATTTTACATGTAGCTATTCACGTAATTCGACCTTGTGCTCAAATTGGCTATTTATTACACCGATTTGCATATCCCTTTTTTGTGTGTAAGCAATTTGCATATTGCAGTGAAAGTGAATGCCTCAGAATTAAATTATTATGTCGCCTAAAACAACCCTCACTTAGTCTTTCTAAGGGATTGTACAAACAACACACGAGCTATCAAACATGATATAGCGTCCGATTAAACTTAACTACAATAAAAAATACCTATAGCAACAATGGAATTCGAGCGTAAAACACTACCACACCACCGCTTATGCTGTAAACGTACTAATTTTGGAGAGCTCGAATTTCGCGGCTTGCCAAATTATAGCATAACACCATTTGCGCAATTTTCGCGCATTACCAAATTATAACGTTATACTAATTTCGCGCATGACCAATTTATAACAATATCCCGATTTCGTTCAATTTTCACACATTACCAAATTATAACATCATACCATTTTCGCGCAATTTTCGCTCATTACTAAATTATAACAGATTAGCACAAGGAAAAATTAGCACACTCATATGCTAATTTCTATAGAAAGGATAGTAATCTAAAGCAATGTTTTCATAGCAAAAAGCGATTTAGTAAGTAACGGCCCTTTATACCTGTACATGTAAATAAACCATGCGTTTAAAGTATACAGCGCGTAACGTCAGTCCAAGATTGAAGATTTCAAGCTATAAAAGGAAATTGATATTTTGAAATCGATTTTCATAGGACTCGCTGGAATAATAAAAAGAAACCATCAACGTATGATTTCCGTAGGTAATGGCCAGTGACAGTACATTTATGAATGTATTTCTTATTTTGATTTTATAAATGCAAAATAACTTTTTAGATGATGAGATGATCTATTTTTTTCCATTTTGCGGTTCATTTGTGCAATATCATTATCAAGCAACCGGAGAATGTATGTATGTAGATAATATAATATAATATAATATAATATAATATAAAGAATGTTACTATTTGGAGATATTAACCTTTCCTCCGAAGAAAATAGTGAATTGTTCAGCTGTGTTCAAAAGTTTACCATAGCTACTAAACGTTTCTGATTCTTATATACATCATGTAATACTTACATCACTTTGGAATTAAATCACGTACCTGAGGTCAAAATCATTTTATTATCTTGATTATTTTTTCTTCGTCAATTTGAAAATATGCATAATCATGAAAGCTTTGATTAGGTTTAAAACCATCAATAAATAATTCATCAGGCAAGTTCACCACCCACCCACTTGTCCCCGTTCCCTGCACACCTTCCTCTTCCTATAGACTTACGGATTCTATAATTTAATCAAATCTTCTTTAACATTGTGTTTTATTGCTGATCTTGTCCATCTCGATATTGTAAATTTGAATTGAAGGGAAGTGGTTCAACATAAATTGTTGTATTTTGTCTTGCCTATATGAAACGAAATAAGTTATAATGTAAATGTGTGGGCGGCGACGACGACGTCGATGGCGAGGAGGAGGAGGAGGAGGAGGAGGAGGAGGGGGAGGAGGAGGAGGAGGAGGAGGAGGAGAAGGGGGGAGGAGGAGGGGGGAGAGGAGGAGGAGGAGGAGGAGGAGGAGGAGGAGGAGGAGGAGGAGGAGGAGGAGAAATGAAAACAAAAACACTTTTGAGATGACGATGACGATGACGATGATGATGATGGTGGTGGTGGTGGTAGTGGTGATGGTGACGATGATGATGATGGTGGTGGTGGTGGTAGTGGTGATGGTGATGATGATGATGATGATGATGGATGTGCAAAATAGACAGTTTATACAGTACGTAGACATCACCCTGGTCAAGTGGTTCAAAAGGTGATTTGTTTAATCACAGTTTTACAATGATTTTAAAATCCTGGTTAAATATTTGCTGGTAAAACTAACGTGACAAAATTGTATGAAACTTTAACGCTCCTTATCCTCTTCCTATCTACATTACATGTTTTCATGTATATACATTGCACACACACACAAGTTTTGAAATAAAGGAGAAATTGAGAATTTACTTATCAAGTAATTAAGCTAATCACCTTTTGGATAACTCGGTCCGGGTCAGTCTTGAAAAATGGGGGGAAAAAAACCTTTGAAAAATATTCGAACGAATTAAAACATAAGTCAAGTAAATACCGGAGTTAAGTGTAAAGCAATCAAACATCTTACTATCTAGAAATGTAAAATTAACTTATGGATGGTACAAAATAATATATAAATTCTGAGGGAGTGCACTTCTTCCTAACTTACATTTACCTCAAACCAGTATGGTCGTTTTTCCGCTGACCACGTACAGCGATAGTCTGGGCTAAAAATACATGTTAAATGTCACGTGATTCCAGTGATTCCCACAGTACCAAAATAGATCGCCATGGTCCATTTGCGCGCAGTGCGTTGTTAGTACCGTAACGTTGACATATTAAATTGGAATTTTACACTTCCCATCCATGTAGGTCTGTTGTCGACGAGGTAGTTTGTTTACATTTTACATTTAACGATACGGAGGAAATCAATTATTTTCATCATTATGCTGAAAATTTACGTTAAATATATGCTTTTAACGTTGAATATACATGTATCTTTCAAGAGCATGCAGAACAAAAAAATGGAATTAAGAAACATAACAAAATATAAAATAAAGGGCGAGCTATGCGACCTTATTGAAATGTGAAGTTTATGTTATCAGTTATAGTCAGTCTAGTTAATGCTAAATTAAAATATTTCATCAACTACTTTTTTCAATTTTTCGATACCAGCACGTCCCAGGTACAATAATAGAATAAGACATTGTAAAAGTTGGTTTTCGAATGCGTTCTATGTCAAAAATGATCTAAATGCCGGAAAACCCCTCTCGAAAATTCAAAGCCCGATGGTGCAACTTGACAGTCATTTAATGAAATATCAGCTGCAATCAACAAACACAGATTTCGCAAAGAAGAACATTTGGTTTGTGTTCATTTTTTAGATTTGGAAAATGTCACCGCTAGGTCGAAACAGGCCATTATACCTCTTACTACTAATTCCTCCTTTCATTTCCACAAGTTTAGCCCAATACAGTATTTGTTCGTATGACGATTGCGAGAAATAGCGAAATAGCCGTATAATGAAGTTAATTTATTCCTTATTCGGCACATAATTCATCTTAATATATTTATATACGAAAATACTATTGTCAGGTCGGATACTAATAAATATATATGGACCGTGACTTGGGAATTCGTGCCAATTACAAGTCCCTGTAGTAGGAATGTGTGCTTATCTTGTAAAATATATTGAATTAGCTGGGAGGTAAAGTCCTCTGCCGTCGTCGTCTTGAAGGTACATTTGTATGTAAATGTCATCAACCTATAATTATCCAATTAGCGGCTTCACTTTAATTCATAATATCAAAATAATCTGTACTCTTATAAAGTTGTCTGAAGTGAAATTGATAAACTTAGTGACTGAACACTTCCTTTCTCAATCTCCAGATATCACGACTAAAATCGGGTCTCATCCTGACCGTGACGTATATTCCCAATGCGTGGTGATTAGACATCTTGACAGAAGTTTGCCTCCCTTGAATACAAATATTGAAAGCGATTTACTGTTTACAACAAACTAGGTCATTCCGGACATACATTGATTATGTTTCAGCGTGTGGTGGTTCCCGAGTAGAAGTATTATGACTTATTTTACCATATAGCGTCTTAAAAGAGACATTTTAGAAGCTTAATCACATAAATTCACTGGTCAATGCATCCAGCGTGCTTCAAATATCTTGAATGTCTCCCAAGGTTTTCCCCAACAGACGGCAGACGATTTCTGTCTGGGAATTAGATCAGTTATCACAACATTACAAGGCATACAAAAATACAATCATAAGTCCCCCGACATAGAAACGATCATGTGTACATCACGATTGGCAATGTATTTTCCATTGGTAATCATTGAACTAGAAAATACCGTACACATATTGAGAACAGACGCATACCCCTTCACGTTAAGTGGAATGGCTCTATTTCTAGATATCATATATATATACATAGATGACGCGCAAGTTATAAATAGATCCATAGTAAAAGAGCTGCCCTAGATGAGCGTCAGTCTCTGACGTCACTGAAGAATAACAGCTAGCCGGCCTGCATGCGTAGGGACTATATTTATCCAGCAATCAATACACCAAAGAATACATAGCGCGAAAACGGCGCATGTCTCTGCGGGCCAAGCTCACGTGTGACGTCAGGCTAAATCGATATCCGTGATTGATATTGATTGCGGATTGTAGTAAAGGAACATCAACGCGAGCTCTGACGTCATAAGGCAAAATATGGCGCTAACCCATTCTTAATGTATTCCTTTTACGCATGAAATGTAACCGGTGTTATATTTACACTGGTTGTTATATAGGGAAAGCGAGAGATTAATTTCACCACAGAATACAGATTTTCTTCTTGAAATAAATTATCTGTTGTTTTTTTTATCATAGCAGTGCCGATATAACGACTGTGCACACATACAAGAAGAGTTTATGTAAATTAAACGCTGTCTATATGTTACTCGTGGGACTCACGCGACCACGTGCCTGTACGCATCGTTCGCTTCTGGTCACTTCGATTCTTGACCTTCGTTGAGCTAAAAGTGCGGTCATGTGTTAGGCGTTGTCCTGGGATTAATGATTAGGAGTCGTATTGGATTACAGGAGTTTAATCACGGCACATCGTTGTTCAAACATCATTGTGGTTTTTAATTTTTTCAATGGAATTTACCTGAATACTTATGCAATGCTTTCAATTGTAAATTAGAATCGAAGGTACGTATACTGTATATCTCTGTTATGGACACGATACATTCACTGTTAAATTTCATTTTGTCTCTGATTATGGACACTGCCTTCATAACTGGTAGAAATTGAGTCACATGCATCGCACGTGCTGTTAGGGCTGCCCGAGGAGCTTAATTTTGAACAAACGTGACTGCATAATTTTGTATATATCTTCTACTGTTATACATATTTGTGATGCTTGGTATTGAATCATTATGTTATCTTCGACAAACGTATTAATAAAAGGAAACCATTGCCTGTTGTTCGACCTATTGATCTAGTTAGCCTCTTTTTAGATTATTTTTGCTATATATATATATCTATGTTACCTACATAACTACGTGATGTGTAGGTGTATGACCTACCTGTATAATCCTAACTTCAGGTGCGAAACGTGTATATATAAATTTAAATTTAGTACGGACGTGTGTACCTGACAGGGTATGTCCGAACGGAGTACATGTGTGGGCGTTATTGATACATGTACTTACACTAGTTTGATGTCACAGACAGGTACGTTGGCATAACAAATAATACGTACTAGGGCTACCTATGAATTATCAGTTCACGATAATCACATTAATTCACCTCTGATGAAGCTTACTTTTCTCCTGCGTCATTAAGCTTATCTAAATATAAACATCGCTACAAACAGATATAGCTATTCATGTGTCCCTACCCAGCGGAAGTGTTTGTTATTGTCGTCTCACGAAATCCCCCGTCTATCTTATTCTGCTTTTAAGATAATTCTGGGTGGATAAGGCATCCTAGATATTAGCACCTTTTGATACTATTGATAATTAGAAATTAGGAGAGATGTACAGCTATTTCGTAGTTCTAAAATGTTGTTAACCAGGAGAGAACTGAATAAATTTAGAATAGTACGAAAGAAATGTACAACATCTAAAGAGGGAGGGGCAGTAGTCCGGTAATTGAATTATTTTTTATATATATAATTTTCAATATTGAATATTAAAAGAACGACAAGAAAATGTGTATATTACCTATATTCTTAACCGTGTCACTATTCGTGACATATAGGTTTCGGCAAACTTTGGGGACTACATTGTATATAGTCTTTCAGCAGTGTCCACCACCTGCGATCTCAGATGACATTACAGAAGACACACAAGGTATTAGTACCTTCTAATACAAATTGATAATATGTTAATATAGTAATATGTAGGTCCATTACAGCCAAAAATAAAATATCATACAACCTTTCGTCCTTCTTGGACTCGTCAGTGATAGGGACATCATGCAGCTTTTCGTCCTTCTTTGTCTCGTCAGTGATGTTAGGGACATCATACAGCTGTTTCGTCTTTCCATGACTCGTCAATGATGTTAGGGACATCATGCAGGTTTTCGTCCTTCTAGGACGACTCGTCAGTGATGTTAGGGACATCATACAGCTGTTTCGTTCTTCTAGGACTCGTCAGCGATGTTAGGGACATCATACAGCTGTTTCGTCTTTCCATGACTCGCCAGTGATGTTAGGGACATCATACAGCTGTTTCGTCCTTTTAGGCCTCGTCAGGGATGTTTAAGACATTATGAAACTTTTCGTCCTTCTAGGACTCGTCAATGATGTAAGGAAAATCATACGAGTGCGTAAAGCTGTTTCGTCCTTCTAGGACTCGTCAGTGAAAGGGACATCATGCAGCTTTTCGTCCTTCTAGGACTCGCCAGTGATGTTAGGGACAGCATACATTTGATTTGTTTTTCTAGAACTCGTCAGTGATGCTAAAGGCCTTAGATAAACATGACTTTCTCTGCAACTCATTGCTTAACATGGTTTGTACTGATGGTAATAAAAACGACATACAATATGTAGCTAGGATTACTAAATCAAATATGTAAGTAAAATGTAAGGGGATGGTAAGAATAAAAAAGGAAACAGGAACAAAAAAATACCAACATAATAACAAAACGTTAATTCAAACTCAAAATCGACTAACGAGAACAAAATGTAAACACAAATAGAGATTTGCATGGAGAATAAGACCAGATGTTAAAGAAGAATAGGCGTCTTTTGTTTCCTCGACGACACCCGCAATATAAATGTAGGTCGATCCCGGGTAAATTCGCACTCTCAAACGAGAGATAGGATGAATCAATGTGTGGACCATTCCTCCCTTTACAGTAATACATCAAGCATTATTGAAAGACGATGGATAATTATATCTAAATGTGCCAATAAAGCCATGCCCTGGATATAGATTACCATTATATTGGTGTCGGTGGGATAAGTCAGACAAATGTACATCATCATTGCCAGTGTTGGAGAAGGGAGAAGTTTTGTCTTACCAGCTATTTTGATGTCATAGTGGTTGACATCGTGAATACCGATGAAAGAAGTTTATTTCCAATCTGTTTGTGGAAAATTAATGAGTATTGGTAAGGTATGGAGGGGTATAATATCTAGGTAAGGTATGGAGGGGTATAATATCTAGGTAAGGTATGGAGGGGTATAATCTCTAGGTAAGGTATGGAGGGGGTATAATATCTAGGTAAGGTATGGAGGGGTATAATATTTAGGTAAGGTATGGATGGGGTATAATCTCTAGGTAAGGTATGGAGGGGTATAATCTCTAAGTAAGGTATGGAGGTGGTATAATATCTAGGTAAGGTATGGAGGGGGTATAATATCTAGGTAAGGTATGGAGGGGTATAATATCTATGTAAGGTATGGAGGGGGTATAATATCTAGGTAAGGTATGGAGGGGTATAATATCTAGGTAAGGTATGGAGGGGTATAATATCTAGGTAAGGTATGGAGGGGGTATAATATCTAGGTAAGGTATAGAGGCGTATAATCTCTAGGTAAGGTATGGAGGGGTATGATATCTAGGTAAGGTATGGAGGGGTATAATATCTAGGTAAGGAATGGAGGGGGTATAATATCTAGGTAAGGTATGGAGGGGTATAATCTCTAGGTAAGGTATGGAGGGGGTATAATCTCTAGGTAATGTATGGAGGGGGTATAATCTCTAGGTAAGGTATGGAGGGGGTATAATATCTAGGTAAGGTATGGAGGAGGTATAATATATAGGTAAGGTATAGAGGGGTATAATATCTAGGTAAGGTATGGAGGGGGTATAATATCTAGGTAAGGTATGGAGGGGGTATAATCTCTAGGTAAGGTATGGAGGGGGTATAATATCTAGGTAAAGTATGGAGGGGGTATAATATCTAGGTAAGGTATGGAGGGGGTATAATATCTAGGTAAGGTATGGAGGGGTATAATCTCTAGGTAAGGTATGGAGGGGTATAATCTCTAGGTAAGATATGGAGGGGTATGATATCTAGGTAAGGTATAGAGGGGTATAATATCTAGGTAAGGTATGGGGGGGTATAATATCTAGGTAAGGTATGGAGGGGTATAATCTCTAGGTAAGGTATGGAGGGGTATAATATCTAGGTAAGGTATGGAGGGGGTATAATCTCTAGGTAAGGTATGGAGGGGGTATAATATCTAGGTAAGGTATGGAGGGGGTATAATATCTAGGTAAGGTATGAAGGGGGTATAATATCTAGGTAAGGTATGGAGGGGGTATAATCTCTAGGTAAGGTTTGGAGGGGGGTAAAATATCTAAGTAAGGTATGGAGGGGGTAATATATCTAGGTAAGGTATGGAGGGGTATAATATCTAGGTAAGGTATGGAGGGGGTATACTCTCTAGGTAAGGTATGGAGGGGGTATAATCACTAGGTAAGGTATGGAGGGGTATAATATCTAGGTAAGGTATAGAGGGGGTATAATATCTAGGTAAGGTATAGAGGGGTATAATATCTAGGTAAGGTATAGAGGGGTATAATATCTAGGTAAGGTATAGAGGGGTATAATATCTAGGTAAGGTATGAAGGGGGTATAATCTCAAGGTAAGGTATGAAGGGGTATAATATCTAGGTTAGGTATGGAGGGGGTATAATATCTAGGTAAGGTATGGAGGGGGTATAATCTCTAGGTAAGGTATGGAGGGGTATAATCTCTAAGTAAGGTATTGAGGGGGTATAATCTCTAAGTAAGGTATGGAGGGGTAAAATAACTAGGTAATGTATGGAGGGGTATAATCTCTAAGTAAGGTATGGAGGGGATATAATATCTAGGTAAGGTATGGAGGGGGTATAATATCTAGGTAAGGTATGGAGGGGGTATAATCTCTAAGTAAGGTATGGAGGGGGTATAATATCTAGGTAAGGTATAGAGGGGTATAATATATAGGTAAGTAATAGAGGGGTATAATATCTAGGTAAGGTATGGATGGGGTATAATCTCTAGGTAAGGTATGGAGGGGTATAATCCCTAAGTAAGGTATGGAGGTGGTATAATATATAGGTAAGGTATGGAGGGGGTATAATATCTAGGTAAGGTATGGAGGGGTATAATATCTATGTAAGGTATGGAGGGGGTATAATATCTAGGTAAGGTATGGAGGGGTATAATATCTAGGTAAGGTATGGAGGGGTATAATATCTAGGTAAGGTATGGAGGGGTATAATATCTAGGTAAGGTATGGAGGGGGTATAATATCTAGGTAAGGTATGGAGGGGGTATAATATCTAGGTAAGGTATGGAGGGGTATAATATCTAGGTAAGGTATAGAGGGGTATAATCTCTAGGTAAGGTATGGAGGGGTATGATATCTAGGTAAGGTATGGAGGGGTATAATATCTAGGTAAGGTATGGAGGGGGTATAATATCTAGGTAAGGTATGGAGGGGTATAATCTCTAGGTAAGGTATGGAGGGGGTATAATCTCTAGGTAATGTATGGAGGGGGTATAATCTCTAGGTAAGGTATGGAGGGGGTACAATATCTAGGTAAGGTATGGAGGAGGTATAATATATAGGTAAGGTATAGAGGGGTATAATATCTAGGTAAGGTATGGAGGGGGTATAATATCTAGGTAAGGTATGGAGGGGGTATAATCTCTAGGTAAGGTATGGAGGGGGTATAATATCTAGGTAAAGTATGGAGAGGGTATAATATCTAGGTAAGGTATGGAGGGGGTATAATATCTAGGTAAGGTATGGAGGGGGTATAATATCTAGGTAAGGTATGGAGGGGGTATAATCTCTAAGTAAGGTATGGAGGGGGTATAATATCTAGGTAAGGTATAGAGGGGTATAATATATAGGTAAGTAATAGAGGGGTATAATATCTAGGTAAGGTATGGATGGGGTATAATCTCTAGGTAAGGTATGGAGGGATATAATCCCAAAGTAAGGTATGGAGGTGGTATAATATCTAGGTAAGGTATGGAGGGGGTATAATATCTAGGTAAGGTATGGAGTGGTATAATATCTATGTAAGGTATGGAGGGGGTATAATATCTAGGTAAGGTATGGAGGGGTATAATATCTAGGTAAGGTATGGAGGGGTATAATATCTAGGTAAGGTATGGAGGGGGTATAATATCTAGGTAAGGTATGGAGGGGGTATAATATCTAGGTAAGGTAGGAGGGGGTATAATATCTAGGTAAGGTATGGAGGGGTATAATATCTAGGTAAGGTATAGAGGGGTATAATCTCTAGGTAAGGTATGGAGGGGTATAATATCTAGGTAAGGTATGGAGGGGTATAATATCTAGGTAAGGTATGGAGGGGGTATAATATCTAGGTAAGGTATGGAGGGGTATAATCTCTAGGTAAGGTATGAAGGGGGTATAATCTCTAGGTAATGTATGGAGGGGGTATAATCTCTAGGTAAGGTATGGAGGGGGTACAATATCTAGGTAAGGTATGGAGGAGGTATAATATATAGGTAAGGTATAGAGGGGTATAATATCTAGGTAAGGTATGGAGGGGGTATAATATCTAGGTAAGGTATGGAGGGGGTATAATCTCTAGGTAAGGTATGGAGGGGGTATAATATCTAGGTAAAGTATGGAGAGGGTATAATATCTAGGTAAGGTATGGAGGGGGTATAATATCTAGGTAAGGTATGGAGGGGTATAATCTCTAGGTAAGGTATGGAGGGGTATAATCTCTAGGTAAGGTATGGAGGGGTATAATATCTAGGTAAGGTATGGGGGGGTATAATATCTAGGTAAGGTATGGAGGGGTATAATCTCTAGGTAAGGTATGGAGGGGTATAATATCTAGGTAAGGTATGGAGGGGGTATAATCTCTAGGTAAGGTATGGAGGGGGTATAATATCTAGGTAAGGTATGGAGGGGGTATAATATCTAGGTACGGTATGGAGGGGGTATAATCTTTAGGTAAGGTATGGAGGGGTATAATCTCTAGGTAAGGTATGGAGGGGTATAATCTCTAGGTAAGGTATGGAGGGGTATAATATCCAGGTAAGGTATGGAGGGGTATAATCTCTAGGTAAGGTATGGAGGGGTATAATATCTAGGTAAGGTATGGAGGGGGTATAATCTCTAGGTAAGGTATGGAGGGGGTATAATATCTAGGTAAGGTATGGAGGGGTATAATATCTAGGTAAGGTATGGAGGGGGTATAATCTCTAGGTAAGGTATGGAGGGGTATAATATCTATGTTAGGTATGGAGGAGTATCATCTCTAGGTAAGGTATGGAGGGGTATCATCTCTAGGTAAGGTATGGAGGGGTATAATATCTAGGTAAGGTATGGAGGGGGTATAACTAATGCTATGTTTAGGTATGGTGGAAGGGGTATAATAGTCTAGGTAGGTATGGAGGGTATAATATCTAAGGTAAGGTATGAAAGGGCTGTATAATATCTCAGGTAAGGTAATGGACGGGGGTATAATCTCTAGGTAAGGTTTGGAGCGGGGGTAAAATATCTAAGTAAGGTATGGATGGGGTATAATATCTAGGTTAAGGTATGGAGGGGTTAATAATATCTAGGTAAGGTATGGAGGGGGTAATACTCTCTAGGTAAGGTATGGAGGGGGTATAATCATAGGGAAGGTATGGAGGGGTATAATATCTAGGTAAGGTATAGAGGGGTATAATATCTAGGTAAGGTATAGAGGGGTATAATATATAGGTAAGGTATAGAGGGGTATAATATCTAGGTAAGGTATAGAGGGGTATAATATCTAGGTAAGGTATGAAGGGGGTATAATCTCAAGGTAAGGTATGAAGGGGTATAATATCTAGGTTAGGTATGGAGGGGGTATAATATCTAGGTAAGGTATGGAGGGGGTATAATCTCTAGGTAAGGTATGGAGGGGTATAATCTCTAAGTAAGGTATTGAGGGGGTATAATTTCTAAGAAAGGTATGGAGGGGTAAAATAACTAGGTAAGGTATGGAGGGGTATAATCTCTTAGTAAGGTATGGAGGGGATATAATATCTAGGTAAGGTATGGAGGGGGTATAATATCTAGGTAAGGTATGGAGGGGGTATAATCTCTAAGTAAGGTATGGAGGGGGTATAATATCTAGGTAAGGTATAGAGGGGTATAATATCTAGGTAAGTAATAGAGGGGTATAATATCTAGGTAAGGTATGGATGGGGTATAATCTCTAGGTAAGGTATGGAGGGGTATAATCTCTAAGTAAGGTATTGAGGTGGTATAATATCTAGGTAAGGTATGGAGGGGGTATAATATCTAGGTAAGGTATGGAGGGGTATAATATCTATGTAAGGTATGGAGGGGGTATAATATCTAGGTAAGGTATGGAGGGGTATAATATCTAGGTAAGGTATGGAGGGGGTATAATCTCTAGGTAAGGTATAGAGGCGTATACTATCTAGGTAAGGTATGGAGGGGTATGATATCTAGGTAAGGTATGGAGGGGTATAATATCTAGGTAAGGTATGGAGGGGGTATAATATCTAGGTAAGGTATGGAGGGGTATAATCTCTAGGTAAGGTATGGAGGGGGTATAATATCTAGGTAAGGTATGGAGGAGGTATAATATATAGGTAAGGTATAGAGGGGTATAATATCTAGGTAAGGTATGGAGGGGGGTATAATATCTAGGTAAGGTATGGAGGGGGTATAATCTCTAGGTAAGGTATGGAGGGGGTATAATATCTAGGTAAGGTATGGAGGGGGTATAATATCTAGGTAAGGTATGGAGGGGTATAATCTCTAGGTAAGGTATGGAGGGGTATAATCTCTAGGTAAGGTATGGAGGGGTATAATATCTAGGTAAGGTATGGGGGGGTATAATATCTAGGTAAGGTATGGAGGGGTATAATCTCTAGGTAAGGTATGGAGGGGTATAATATCTAGGTAAGGTATGGAGGGGGTATAATCTCTAGGTAAGGTATGGAGGGGGTATAATATCTAGGTAAGGTATGGAGGGGGTATAATATCTAGGTAAGGTATGGAGGGGGTATAATATCTAGGTAAGGTATGGAGGGGGTATAATCTCTAGGTAAGGTATGGAGGGGTATAATCTCTAGGTAAGGTATGGAGGGGTATAATATCTAGGTAAGGTATGGAGGGGTATAATCTCTAGGTAAGGTATGGAGGGGTATAATATCTAGGTAAGGTATGGAGGGGGTATAATCTCTAGGTAAGGTATGGAGGGGGGTATAATCTCTAGGTAATGTATGGAGGGGGTATAATCTCTAGGTAAGGTATGGAGGGGGTATAATATCTAGGTAAGGTATGGAGGAGGTATAATATATAGGTAAGGTATAGAGGGGTATAATATCTAGGTAAGGTATGGAGGGGGTATAATCTCTAGGTAAAGTATGGAGGGGTATAATATCTATGTTAGGTATGGAGGGGTATAATCTCTAGGTAAGGTATGGAGGGGTATCATCTCTAGGTAAGGTATGGAGGGGTATAATATCTAAGTAAAGTATGGAGGGGTATAATATCTATGTTAGGTATGGAGGGGTATAATATCTAGGTAAGGTATGGAGGGGTATAATATCTAGGTAAGGTATGGAGGGGGTATAATCTTTAGGTAAGGTTTGGAGGGGTATAATATCTAGGTAAGGTATGGAGGGGGTATAATATCTAGGTAAGGTATGGAGGGGTATAATCTCTAGGTAAGGTATGGAGGGGGTATAATATCTAGGTAGGTATGGAGGAGGTATAATATATAGGTAAGGTATAGAGGGGTATAATATCTAGGTAAGGTATGGAGGGGGTATAATATCTAGGTAAGGTATGGAGGGGGTATAATCTCTAGGTAAGGTATGGAGGGGTATAATATCTAGGTAAGGTATGGAGGGGGTATAATATCTAGGTAAGGTATGGAGGGGTATAATCTCTAGGTAAGGTATGGAGGGGTATAATCTCTAGGTAAGGTATGGAGGGGTATAATATCTAGGTAAGGTATGGGGGGGTATAATATCTAGGTAAGGTATGGAGGGGTATAATCTCTAGGTAAGGTATGGAGGGGTATAATATCTAGGTAAGGTATGGAGGGGGTATAATCTCTAGGTAAGGTATGGAGGGGGTATAATATCTAGGTAAGGTATGGAGGGGGTATAATATCTAGGTAAGGTATGGAGGGGGTATAATATCTAGGTAAGGTATGGAGGGGGTATAATCTCTAGGTAAGGTATGGAGGGGTATAATCTCTAGGTAAGGTATGGAGGGGTATAATATCTAGGTAAGGTATGGAGGGGTATAATCTCTAGGTAAGGTATGGAGGGGTATAATATCTAGGTAAGGTATGGAGGGGGTATAATCTCTAGGTAAGGTATGGAGGGGGTATAATCTCTAGGTAATGTATGGAGGGGGTATAATCTCTAGGTAAGGTATGGAGGGGGTATAATATCTAGGTAAGGTATGGAGGAGGTATAATATATAGGTAAGGTATAGAGGGGTATAATATCTAGGTAAGGTATGGAGGGGGTATAATCTCTAGGTAAAGTATGGAGGGGTATAATATCTATGTTAGGTATGGAGGGGTATAATCTCTAGGTAAGGTATGGAGGGGTATCATCTCTAGGTAAGGTATGGAGGGGTATAATATCTAAGTAAAGTATGGAGGGGTATAATATCTATGTTAGGTATGGAGGGGTATAATATCTAGGTAAGGTATGGAGGGGTATAATATCTAGGTAAGGTATGGAGGGGGTATAATCTTTAGGTAAGGTTTGGAGGGGGGTAAAATATCTAAGTAAGGTATGGAGGGGGTATAATATCTAGGTAAGGTATGGAGGGGTATAATATCTAGGTAAGGTATGGAGGGGGTATAATATCTAGGTAAGGTATGGAGGGGGTATAATATCTAGGTAAGGTATGGAGGGGTATAATATCTAGGTAAGGTATAGAGGGGTATAATATCTAGGTAAGGTATAGAGGGGTATAATATATAGGTAAGGTATAGAGGGGTATAATATCTAGGTAAGGTATGGAGGGGGTATAATATCTAGGTAAGGTATGGAGGGGGTATAATCTCTAGGTAAGGTATGGAGGGGGTATAATATCTAGGTAAGGTATGGAGGGGGTATAATCTCTAGGTAAGGTATGGAGGGGTATAATTTAGAGGTAAGGTATGGAGTGGGTATAATATCTAGGTAAGGTTTGAAGGGGTATAAACTCTAGTTAAGGGATGGAGGGTTATAAACTATAGGTAAAAAATGGAGGGTATAAACTCATAATATTGTTAAAAGTATTATAGCGGTCATTAATTAATCATTTTTAAGATTGATAACAATTCCATTTTTAAATCATCGGTATTATCCGGAATGTACATAACATATCTGACATTAATGATGTACTGTAACTTCCCTGGTTTCTTTAAATTCAATAAAGTTTGATATAACTGTACAAACCCCTAGTTATTGTACCGGGTGCACATCTGGAGTTTCGTACGCCTCCATAAGAATTCTCAACAAAATAACACTTCAGCTCCACGATATTCTCCAAATCAGCGTCATAATTATAATTTGTAAGCGGGATAGTGCTCTGGATTGATGGTCACGACTTTACGACACGTCCATTAGTAGCTGTATATGTATCTACCCGCAGAAAGGATAGTCCCTTGACATAGCCTTTGGTCGGAACATGGGCTAACTCCACATCAAATGTCGATATACCCAAATTATAGCATGCTTCCTCAGCTCTGCTGGTGTACAAATACTGTATAACGTTCATTTTCACTTTCTTTTACGAATTTTATTTACCTCAAAAGAGCGTATATTTTTTTCTTGTTTTAAAGCAATATAGGGAAAGTTGTAATGGACGTTTGGTGCTTTTGACATTTCAGATTGAACATCATCAGACTTTTTCAGAAAAAAAATCAAATGGTAAAGAGAAAAATAAAAATTGAGTGAAGATATATAAAAGTTCATGTACATTGTTATATGCAAACTGAAGCAGCTTTAGTATTCTGGACGTAAAAACATACATCTTAATTGCACCCCTTAGATTTCACGCGAAATGTTATGATATGAAAACAAACTTATATCACAATATATGTTTTCGACTAATGTCGCGAGGATCAGTGAAATAAAACATACAATCATTAGACAAGTAGATAGTGGCGTTTAAAAAGGTGTGGGCAGGTGGTACAATGGTAACACGCTAACCTTACACCCAGGGGATACCCGATCGGATGTAAAAAGGTAAGGGTCACCTGTATGAGCACATGGGTTTTCTCCGCGTACTCTGGTTTCCTCGCACAGGAAGGTACATAGCGCGCTTTCGCCCGGGCTAACACCTTGTTTCGCAATCGTTTTAAAATGTGAATTATATGGTGGCATGGATCTGCCATCACATAACGAGATAATTTTGTCAACATAGCGAGATAAATATACCATATAGCGAGATAATAAAACAACATAGCGAGATAAAACAACCGACATAGCGAGATAAAACAACCGACATAGCGAGATAATTTAATGCGTTTACAAAGTCGCTATCTCGACATCTCGCCGCAATTAGATGCTACTACTGACATGGATTTTTTTTTTCTTGTCAACGTCACGTGACCCCCATTCGGAAGTTCAGCGCGCCAGTGCACACGAGGCTTGGACAGGGGTTTGTATATACACTTGTAAGTTACACATTGATATAAATACAAAGTACCAACGGTAATCGTAACATTTACCATCGGTATCTAACATGCTTAGTTTACCTGTTTGTTGTAGGTTTAATCTGCTTTTGGAAAATCGTAAAAATAACATATCTATATTGATAACAGGAAACATACATAATAGGGCATTGTAACGTCGCAATAATCATGACGTTATAAACGAAATATTGACTCGGTGTTCCTGAAAATAGAAACATCAGGTTAATCTCTCAATATATTAACCTCGTAGTGACGATGAGATTGAGGAAAACCGTGTCATATCTAATATTAGGATGTATCTTTACATAATTCATCAAGTATTCACTCTCAATTTTTTTTAAGTGAGGCAATAAACAGGCATTCAAAGAATAACGGCGCTGTCGAAGGAAGCAATATGCATATAATTTCAAAGAACAGAATGTATGTTCAGATATGACATCAAACTTTGAGCCGTAATTGATCACAGATAATCATATATTTCAAGAAATAATCTTAAGAGAACAGATTAACTCGAAAATATCAAATATTGAACCTTTAAGCATAGAATAAAAAATATGTTCCTTTTAAATATCAAGAATATTATCAATGTTCTTTGGGGTATCGAGATCGGGGTGTGGAAAAGCGCTAAGCATATGATTGAGGAATGGAAGTTAATGCAATGACGGCATGTGTGCCTTTAATGACACTAAATCCATCTTAACGCGCCAGGTAACACTGAAGAGATCCATAATATATAGGGCTTTAGGGATCCTCAAACTATTCTTTGGGAGCAAAAAGCACCATGTGTCATATATGTTTCCCTGATAATTTCAGACAAAAAGACAAATAAATAATAATAATAAATAAAACATATTGATTCCTTGAGGATACTTTTTGTTGTTGTTTGTTTATTCTTATTGATTAGAGAAGGTTTGAGAGACAAACCGGAACATTTAGATCGAATTAGAAGTAATTTTTCCTTTTCTCAATTTTCCATTAAGCTTCCGAATATGAATAAAAATTAAGAAATAATAACATACAATATCTATATAGCGCACTATGTAATTTTGAGAAAAAAAGAAGAATACTCACATTAGATAATAAGATTTTATTTCAAGTCGTACACAGTGTACAGAACGTATATAACCTTTATCGACTCGAGCAGTTAAATGATCAGGACGTCTGCAAGAGATTATTAAAAAGCATGCGTAAACAGGTGAGTTCTTACCGTTGTTTTTGAGTGGTATTTGTTTTTCCTCTCACTATGATTAATATATCTGCGGTTATTAATTTATTTGTTTATTTTGATTGGTTTTACAGGAGAGAAAAACAGAACAAAACAGACCTGTACAAGGCAATTGTACTAGGGACTTACACAGCTTATAATATATATATATATATATGATAAAGGACATAAAATCAATATTAAACAAGTGCAATCAATGATTGAGAAGCTCACAGGCAGCAACAACCACACTATGTACTATTTTTTTTTTATGTATATATAAGCGTGTCATTTTGAAATTGTAGGGGCCGCGGTGGCCGCGTGGTTAAGGTGTACCGACACTTAAACACTAGCCCTGCGCCACTGGGTTGCGAGTTCGAAACCTACGTGGGGCAGTTGCCAGGTACTGGCCGTAGGCCGGTGGTTTTTCTCCGGGTACTCCGTCTTTCCTCCACCTCCAAAACCTCCGAAACCTGGCACGTCCTTAAATGACCCTGGCTGTTAATAGGGCGTTAAACAAAAACAAACCAAACCAATTTGAAATTGTACGCCACATAATATCACTCCTAGACCTCTAATAAGTGTATAAACCAAATTAGAAGGATGTGGACTTACAGGCTTTCCAAAAACTAACCCCAAAAACTGGATTTTGGTACCAAAAAAACTAAGTCCACAAAATGGTAAAATGCGAACAAATCACACTTCTTTTCTGCATGATTTTCCCATAGCATCACTCCTAGACATCTAGTGAGTATATAAACCAAATAAGAAAGTTGTGAGTTGTATAGTTTTGGACTTACCCCAAAAAAGTTTTGGTGCATAAAAAACATTAATACCACAAAATGTTAAAATGCGAAACTATCACAATTTTTACAGCATGATTTTGCCATAGCATCACTCCTAGACCTCTAATAAATGTATGAACCAATTTAGAAGGTTGTGAGGTGTAAACTTTTGGACTTACAAAACTTCCAAAAACTTACCCCAAAAACTTTAAAGTGGTTTTTGGTGACAAAAAATTAATAGTCCACAGAATTGCAAAATGCGAAAAACTCTTTTTTTTTCTGCATGATTTTGCTATAACATCACTCCTAGAGGTCTAATGAATGTATTAACCAAATAGGAAGGGCATGAGGTGTATACTTTTTGACTTAACAGCTTTCCAAATACTTACACCAAAAACTTTAAAGTGGGATGGGATGCCGGCGCCGACGCCGGGGGTACAGCATTAGTTCATGGTTACTCGTTACAGGTGAGATACAATATTTTAAAATCACATACCCCCGAATTACCTACAATTTTAGCTACACATGTCTTGATGGCAATCACAGATGCTCATTCACGCTCTAAAATTAAACTAACATGAAAATTACCGTTTAAATATACGCTTTACCGGGAAAATCCTTGCGACATAAGTTCGCCGCATTTATTTTTATCGCGAGATTTGTCACGAAGCCGAGAACGCAGCGTTGAGTATGCATGAAATTGCCTAATAATGCTTTCATTTAAACATATTAGCACAATAGTCCCGTAATAACTGATTCATATAAGCAAAGATCAGATCAAAACTAAATACTGATTTAAGAATATAGCAATAACAATACAACAAAAAATCGATAAAAATCAGATCGGTGATGTTGACAATGTTCGAGGAATACGAAAAAAGCTAACCAGCAATCCAATAGACGACACGCAAAATCGGAATTCGGTTCTATTCCTTTTTCTTCTCTTAAGTTTCAACGAATCAATTCTACTCCTGGGGAAATCCTGAGGTTTTACCGATTCCAGTCCTTTTTAAGTTTCTTTTTTGCAGAATCTGTTTGCGTTTTGGTAGGCAAACGCTTTTAACGTTCCGCCATTGTTGCTGTTGACTTATAATCCGCCCGTTGCGTTGTGGGACTGATTTGCATAGAAACTTCCCATATACTTTCATGAATACACATTTTCTCCAGTTTGTCATTCGCAATAACTTGTTAGGTATATATTAAGTCTGAAATCTGTAAGGAAGTCAAAATGAATGTATATTTCTTTACATTTGCTCCGCATTTCCCCATAGACACAATGCTAAGAAGCAGTTGCCACCATACGCCTATAACACCCAGTGCCTCAGGCTATAACACCCAATGGGTCATGTGACTTTAAAAAAGGCGGGATTTTTTTGTGTTGGTTTAGTTTTTTTAAAGTTGACGAAAATGGTAAGACAATGTAAATATAAGTATTGAACAGAGGTTTTATTGGTGTTATAATCGATATGGCAGCAAGATGTATATGGTGGGCAAATGTAGCATGGAAACCCTAACGGGATCCCATGCCATTTGCCCACCATACATCTTGTTGCCATATCGACAATAACAACATTAAAACCACTGTTCATTGCTTAAATAGCTTATAAAAGGCGAATGACTGATATGACTGATATAAAAGCAATCATCAATATCTAAGGAAACAAACAAGTAATGGTAAGTTCTTTGGTATGTTTGTTTACCAGCTGCACACCGATTCTGTCACACTTAAGGTATCCTAATCAGACTTAACTTAGTAAAACAGTTTATCTATGTACAGTATACACAAATAATTGCCCGTTATAGAGAAAAATAATTTGTCTCATAAAATCCCATACAGGACAATATATTTAGAGTGATATGGTATCCATGAAGGCAGATCTACGACTTTATCCGACGACTCCTACCGTTCGTAACCATGCTTACACAATAGACGATTTCTTCCGCGTTATTCAAAAGTGCAAAAGTGTAAAGTTAAAAAAAAATCCATTAGTTATGACTGCTTTGCCGACGTGAACTTTTAAAATCCTATTCTCTAGATGGCTATATAACCTTGTCGTTATATAATCGAAAAAAAGTATGAAGACTCGAAATTGTCTATCAAAACTGTTCTACATAAAAAAAACAAATAATAAAGAAAAAATTAAAATCCGTTTTCCTTCATGAGTAAAATGCTGATATAATCAAAGCTTACCAGTCTGCAAGTGCTCCAGCGTTTTCGAGAGTTTTTGTTTCCATTCCTTATTAAATAATCTTAGCAACCAAAGTGACTCGAACATGGGAAATAGGATTTAATGGCCCTTTCTATAATGCTGTAAAGCGTATGGAATTGAGCTAAACACCATACTCCAATGTTAGGCGAAGTCAACAGAGAAGACAACAGTATGCATTTTAGAGACAATACACAATTCTGTAAGTCTGTTGCAGAAATTTCAGTATACCGATGATCAACGGAAAAGTGCATGTAAAATGAATGTTCAGAACTCAAAGGCGTGATTTACCTATCCTCTACCCCCACTTAGTCCACTTTCGTCCTTTTATTTGTTTGGCCCTTCCTTCCTTCCTTCCTTCCTTCCTTCCTTCCTTCCTTCCTTCTGGTAAAATATTATCTGATAAGAGCATTGTTTAAAGGAAATACATCCATATGTGCTGTATCTGTGTGATATAATTCACAACCGCCATTTGCATTTCAAGGTCAAAACAGAAGCAATGTTGATGTCGAATATGGTCAAACAAATGCCCCTCTTCGTGTTATAATTTGTTCAGCATGTATATATAACGTCATTGCTGTATTGTGCAATACATGAAACAGCTTAACACATTACATGTCAACCGAAATGTTAGCGTGGTTAGCCGTGGAACATACTATCAATTGAATAGTTACCCCCGTTATAATGTATCAGAGTGTTGATTTATAGATTTGTTTAATCATCACAGGATATGCTATTTAGATGACACTTAATGAAAACAGCGTCATTGAATCTATAAAGAAATACTATACGTTGGAGTACAGTGTGGGAGAATAAGATACACGTGTAATTCGATATGTTAAAATAAAATTGATATTTACAAGGTGTGGGCTAAGCATCAACATACCTATACCACGTCAGCATATCATTTCATTATAGTAGCAAATAAATGGTAAGGTGTGCCCCGAGAAGGTTTTAAATATTTTATTTGAGAACAAATCGATGATGGGTATTTTGATTGTGTTCTAATGTGTTCTATTTCCATCGATTTAATTGTTATGTAAATGAAGTCTTATTATCGTACCGTCTTCACATGCTAATGAAATCATTCACTGCTTGTAAAGTGAGAGCTGTTGATACGTCATACTGTTAGGACACTTATGAATGTATAAACGGTACGTGCATGTACACGTGTAATATGCTGTTTATGAATTGTATTAATTTCAAAAGGAATACAAACAAGGTTTTCTGAAGATCTTTTTTTCCCCACGTTGATTAATTTCGATAAGGCTGTATCATTTAATGTAATAAGAGTGTGTCATTTGGCAAGAAAAGGCAAGCATTGGTGAATGCTTCCTTTGTCTTTCTTTCTTGGACACTGACATTTACTTGAAAGTTAAAGGTCGAGAAAGAGAAGAATTTTAATTTTAAAACATCGAGTTCTTGTTGTTGTCGTCGTCGTCGTCGTCGTCTCCTCCTCCTCCTCCTCCTCCTCCTCCTCCTCAAACAAAAGTTGATTTTTTTTTGTAATTTACAAATACATCAACCTTCACGTTAAACTACACGAGCACTTCTTAATACCGGAAGTTACAATCGCCATTCCTCGCTCTGAGGAAACTAGATTCTGTTTCCCCGGACCTCTGTTATACAAGCGAATTCCCGGATTGTCAGTGCTATATATAGATCCTGACAGCTCATTCAAATGACAGGAAGGTGGCATTGCAATGGATTCCGTCACAGAACCAGGAACCAAATCTTGACACTATATATCTAGGTTTTGCTATGTAAACTGCCGAGGGCTACCGTATGAATGAAACACAGCGGTGGTTATGTGTAGAACATTTAGAAGCCTTATAAACACCGTGGAGTTCGCGTATAGAAAAAACTTAGTAAGGCTTTGTGCGGTGAATGACGATGGTGTTGAACGAATGAGGCGTCACTATCGAGACTAACGTGCTTCCGTCGACATAAGAAGGAAATGCTGCGTAAATGAATGAATGACGATGATAACTTGCGTATGTATATTTCTGAAAAACGTATAGGTTGCATCATGGACAAAAATATCTTCATTGAATATACCTCATTATCTGTGTTTATGTTTACGAAAAGTGCTTAACTTTCTGTTCGTGAATACAAAGTCAAGAGACGAGACACTTTATTGCAAACGTAACTTTAGGAACAATTGTGACAAAAATAAAATCAATTTCACGATACATGTACTTCCCGAAAAAGATTTTATTTGATCATCAACATTTCTATAGCACACGTGAAAACACCGTCATTATATTGTTGGGTATTTGATTGTTAACGAAGTCACTGCAAAATTGCACATGCTTTAGAAAGAAAGAAAGAAAGAAAGAAAGAAAGGAAAGAAAGAAACAGAAAAAAAGAAAGAAATAATGAAAAACAGTGTGGTGAAGGAAAGAAAGTTTATTTCGTAAAAGAAAGAAAGAAAGTTTGTGTGTAAAAGAATGAAAGAAAGAAAGAGAGAAAGAAATGTCTTTCCAAATATTAGTGTATGTCAGTCCAAAAGGGTTAAGAAATTCAGTTGATGTTTAAATTCAAGAATAAACCGTTAATATATATTTCACAATTGTATAAAATATTGATTTTTGTTTTATCGCACAGGAATGAGCACCGAAGCAACAGGATTTGATACAATCCTTGCGTCATGTATTGGTGCCCCTCCCATTGCGGAGCTGGGAGGAGATGTTTAGCTATTGACGATTATATTACGTAAATCGTTCATTTGATAGATTAGGGAACATTTTACGGCGGGAAGCAAAATTCGACTTCTGACGTGTTCTCCATGAATGAGAATCTGTATATCGTACAAGTAATCACGTAACGTGAGGTGAAAGGTCGGCGTCTCCGACGCAATGGAATCTTGAGATAATCTCACAGCAATGTATTCGTGTACGTAGCACGGTCGCGGAATTAAACTTGAGTGGCTTCTTGTACCAGAATGCCATACCCATCCCAGCGTTTATGAATATCGCCATTGACAGATTCAGGGGATATGACGAAGTTGTTCAATTATACTAACTTAGCAGAAGCATCCTTACAAGATATAACAGGGGTTATTCACTGAAGTCCCCTAAGCACATCACAAACACGGTTTACTATTTTTTATATATATTTTTTTTATTTCCGTGACGCAATCAAAATTAAAAATAATGATGATAATAATAAAAGTAATAATAGGAGGTTACAAAATAAAAACAAATAAAAATTAAACCCATACCTGCTTTTTTATCTAAAACTACACACAAGATAGACTTATAATTTTGTACGCCGCATAGAATTAAGAAATGGTAAAATTTTGAATCAGGCTGATTATTATTTGAGCCATAAATAATCAACACCTGGTGTTTTGAATAATACTTAAATATAACGCCTTCCATACCGATATAAACTAAACTACTGGATTAAAGGTAAGTATACAATTACCCTTGTATTTGTAAAGTACATTCCATTTATCTACGTAAAAAGGTATGTAACATTCAACGCGATTGGTCAATATCTAAATAAGTAAAAACTTATTGGGTTTTTTTCTGCCCTGCAGGTAGGGCGTAAGAATTGTACCTGCTGCCCCCATTGCATGATCGTAAGAGGCGACTAAACTTGGGATCTTATCTCTTCTCTTCTTTCTTAACAACTTTCTTCTTCCTAATGTCTCCCATGACAATGCCTCACTTTTGGCCTTTAGTTGAGCGTTCGCCCCTGTGAGGAAGGTTTTGGGTTCTGTCCCCTGGCCGAGACATACCAGAGTCTTTAAAAATGGTAGTTGCTGCTCCAGTTTAGCGCTCAGCAAATTAGGAGTGGGGCGACTGGTTCGCCCGTTGTCAGTATAATGTGACCGGGTGGGGTGTGCTGCTGGGTGTCTTCGGCAGTATGCTTCAGTGAGGTAGCACTCTAAATCGGCAAAAGATCCGGCCTATCACAAGGAGACTTAACACAAACATACCGCAGCTTCCCAAAACACACATACGCACTCATCACACGCATGCATGTCGCACGCACGAGAGGCCGTCCTTAAATGACCTTAGCTGTTAATAGGACGTTAAACAAAATAAACCAAACCAAACCAATTCATCTGTTTTTAAAATATATTAAAAGACGAAATTATGAAAGATCAGAAATCAGAGGGATTATGGCTAGACCAGAATTTTGATGGTTGGTGTGATCTTTACCCGCACACAGTTTAAAAGTAATGCTATGATTAAATAGTGATCTTATCGTACCTTTGCAGCAATTCAACTTTTCACATTATAATCAAATTTCAATTCAATTCAGCAAATCAGCTTTCTACAAATATAGTGCATAATACATCATATTGTACAAAATACAAAGGATAACATGAAGATCAACATGAACATACATATTACATAAAGTACATAATATGAAGATCAAGCTTTATCGTTACAAAAACATAAATGATGCCATTTATTAATTACTTTTAGCGAATACTTTTAACAATATGAAAAAACTATTTAATGTACTATCAATAAATTTGAAATATACATAATATATTGTTCTCTGCTTGTTTACCTGTACAATGAATTTACCTACTCTATAAAATTCCTTTATGTTATATGAATTCAGCAAAATTAATGTTTTAAAGACAAACGGTTTTACCAGTTATACCTTTTGATAAAATCTCTTCCTTAAGTCTGAATACTTAGGACACACAAGTAAAAAGTTTAAACACAACATCTTTTTTACAATTGTTTCAAAGTCTATTATTCCTAACAATGATTTTACTAAGATACTCTTTGCTTTAATCACGTGACAAAAGATATGTTTACTGTCAAAAATACCTTGAGATACTAACACGAGAATCACGTAACAGAATATTACTCTTTGTAAACTACGCTTATCTTTCGACGGTGTATGTAATCTCGATAAATCTATCATGGAAATGCATCGAAAGTATTTCATCAATTCATGATAACTTTATCTGGAAATAAAATATTCAAACATATGATGGCCAACAAATGATACGTAAGACAAATGCATATGTTGATGATGACTATAGATCGAACATTTGAATAATGAATATAAAATTTGACTTTCATTTCAAATGAAGATAACCAGTCTTACTGTACTAGCTTTGAGCAATCGTATTGCCATGTCTAACTTACTCACACTGTATCAAGTATACTCAGCTTAATCCTCAAAGAAAAAAAATGAAATTATGACATTTTATCATCATTGGATTCTGTTTATAAAATTTTGATGTGAAATGTCAAACGATAAAACTTTGATATATTTATATATACAAATATATATAAACATATCTAAGAATGACTTTAAGATACTTGTAACATGTAATTTTTGCAAATGTAATTTCGGAAAAGAAATGTATATTCTGAAATAATCTAGATAATCTGAATGCATGACAATTATATCTAAATGATTGATTTTTTTGATAGCGATACAGCTTCTTTAAAAGCTTGCAAT
This sequence comes from Pecten maximus, assembly GCF_902652985.1. Lineage (NCBI taxonomy): Eukaryota > Metazoa > Mollusca > Bivalvia > Pectinida > Pectinidae > Pecten > Pecten maximus. The sequence continues at coordinate 8,005,726 of NC_047033.1, read as the reverse complement.
GCATATCAAATGAAATACAGACAAATGGAACAACAGTTGTTTAAATGCCCGTCCTGTATGCTTTCAAATATACTGACCTTCACAAATAAATCATGTGTTATTACAGATTAATTAACTTTTACTTATGCCAGTTCAATTGTAATAAAAACAATCACTTTTCGGATATTAAAACTAACTGACAATGCTTTTGCATAACTTGGATTAGTCAAATGGAGATACTAACTGCGCATTATTTGACTAAATGTTCTCTGACTGAACAATATCACGATAATACGTACATATTTACGTGTTACGTACCTATAGAAAGCCCCTGGTGACCATAACTGACCAAATCTAAAGTGATTAGAGACGGAGGATATCTGATCCGACAACTAATGCAGAATTACCAATCAGCAATGGAATTAGTATGGCTATGCGGTGTTATAACTGAATTAACTTATATAACATCAACGCATTCCTTGTCTGACAGTCTGTCTTTTGTTTACCCAGAGAAGGGGGGTTCTACAAGCTTGTTAAATATAAAGCTATGAATCGACTCGTGTAACCTTTTCGTTTCTAAATGATTTAAGAAGAGAAAATATTTTAACTTATCAATCCAAACCGACAAACGACGCCACAACGCTGATGATGATGATGATGATGATGTGGAGGAGGAGGAGGAGGAGGAGGAGGATAAATGAAAACAAAAACACTTTTGAGATGATGTGACGATCTACTTTTTTTCTTTTTATTTCATTTTGTTGTTCATGAATGCAATATCATATGATAATGGTAAATTATATATTGATGTAACTGTGTGAACGACGACGACAGCGACGAAACGATGATGATGATGATGATGATGATGAGGATGATGATTTGGTTATGTAGGGCGTTATAAACAGTCAATCGCACACGCGCTTTCCCTAAACAATCATGTAGCGAACAATTATCTGACGAATATTGCAAGTTATAGGCCCACTGCTCACTGCTTGTATACAAGCCGATTCCTTAGGCGAGCCCTTTTTAGATTAATGTCAACTTAATTTTGTTGAAAATTTCACTGGTGCAGCTTTCAAAGTGAACTTAATCTTTTGGATCATCGACACAAGATACTCTACATCTGTCACAGAAATCGTGATTATGTGCATATCGAATCGACTGGGACATGTCAACATCGTAGATTGAGGAAGCAGGAGTGTTACTATCAAGAAATGGAAGATCAACAATAGGGAACTCGAAATCATAACGTTTATATGCTTAAACGAATTTATCACACATTTCTTTTAGCGGGATTTCAATATAACATTAATTACAATTGTGATAAAAAAAGCATACCCTATCACTGTATATATAACACAATCACGGATTATCTAGAACATGTCAGCTGTATTAACAATCTATCAAACGTAAACCAAACAGCTAAACATCGTACACACGAGTATACGCGTACTTTTAAAGTGCATATATTAAACCCTGTCAACTGACAATTGACAGATGACGAAGGACATTTTTTATCACTTCATCTAATTAAAATGTATGAATCTATTAGTTTTTCTTTAAACTATACTACTTTTACTGTCAGACACAATTTTAATATTTCAAATTCAGGTTGGTCTCAGGATTTCGTAAATTGGAAGGTCTTGTAAAATGCATCATCAATTTCACCACTGCTATACAAATAAATAAACAAATCTAAATATCGATTGTCGGGGCTACCCTCGTGATAAATGGATATGTATATGTCGTGATTGTAAATCTTGCATAAGGAAATGCTGTCTTAGGGAGTTCCGAAGATGATGAGAAGGGAGATGTGAAATTAGGATGAGGAGAAGCGAGGGATGAGGTGATGTGAGGATGCGGGGTGGGGAGGGGTGAGGTGATTTGAGGATGAGGCGTGGGGAGGGGTGAGGGGAGGTGTGGATGAGGCGTGGGGAGGGGTGATGGGAGGTGTGGATGAGGCGAGGGGAGGGGTGGGTTGATTTAAGGATGAGGCAAGGGAGTGGTGAGGTGGTTTGAGGATGAGGCGAGGGGATGGGTGAGGTGATTTGAGGATGAGGAGTGGGGAGGGGTGAGGTGATTTGAGGATGAGGCGAGGGGAGGGGTGAGGGGAGGTGTGGATGAGGCGAGGGGAGGGTGAGTTGATGTGAGGATGAGGCGAGGGGAGGGGTGATGGGAGGTGTGGATGAGGAAAGGGGAGGGGTGGGTTGATTTAAGGATGAGGCAAGAGAGGGGTGAGGTGGTTTGAGGATGAGGCGAGGGGATGGGTGAGGTAATGTGTGGATGAGGCGAGGGGAGGGGAGGATGGGGAGAGGGGTGAGGTGATGTGAGGATGAGGCGAGGGGATGGGTGATGGGAGGTGTGGATGAGGAAAGGGGAAGGGTGAGATGATGTGAGGATGAGGCGAGGGAGGGGTGAGGTGATTTGAGGATGAGGCGAGGGGATGGGTGAGGTAATGTGTGGATGAGGCGAGGGGAGGGGAGGATGGGAGAGGGGTGAGGTGATGTGAGGATGAGGCGAGGGGATGGGTGAGGTGATGTGTGGATGAGGCGAGGGGAGGGGTGATGGGAGGTGTGGATGAGGCGAGGGGAGGGGTGATGGGAGGTGTGGATGAGGCGAGGGGAGGGGTGATGGGAGGTGTGGATGAGGCGAGGGGAGGGGTGAGGGGAGGGATGAGGTGATGTGAGGATGAGGCGAGGGTAAATATGAGGATGAGGCGGGGTGAGGTGATGTGAGGATGAGGCGAGGGGAGGGGTGAGGTGATGTTTGGATGAGGCGAGGTGATGGGAGGATGAGGAGAGGGGTGAGGTGAGTGATGTGAGGATGAGATGAGTGATGTGAGGATGAGGCGAGGGGAGGGGGGATGAGGAGAGGGGTGAGGTGAGGGGTGAGGTGAGGGGAGGTAAAGATGAGGATGAGGTGAGGATTAGGATGAGTCGAGGATTAACATGATCCTTGAATAAAGGAAATTTTGTCGCCTTTACCTAATGAAAGGAATTCAGAACATGATAGGGACGGGTAGTTTCTTTTTAAATATTAATCTCAAAGCGGCTAAAAGCAATTGGAAATATGAACATCACATAATTTGTACGTGAAATAAAGAACATGTGGAGATTGAACTGAAAAACAATTATTGACTGAATGCTATGTCGTCAAAACTGATATAGTATAACCGGAAGTGACGTTAAATGTACTTTAACGGTGTTATGAAAAAGTGAGACCGATCTATATTGTGGAATCTGGACATACATCATGATGGAGACAGATACACAACATGGAGAAGAAAGTTTTCACTTCACAAGTCTGTCCATAATGATAATGGATCACAATAGACTTGTATAGACACTAGAAAGTACATGTCAAACGGTATACGGTTCACGCCCCTCGAACACATGTATCACACTGCAGTACAAAGGTCAGAACTTTGCAACATATTCTTAAAATAGCGAATTACTGACTTATAAAATCGTTATCATTCGAACGCCAGGTGTAGTGATGTCATCAAGATGAGGAAGGAGGGGCGGGGGTGGGGTGGGGTGGGGGAGGGTGGGGTGTTACGCCAAACTGTAATCAATAAACAAAGGTACATCTCCAGGTGATCCAATATAATTAACTTATTGTGTACTGCTCAAAAATACAAATTGATAATGTTTGGCCGTGACGTCATTTCCTAATAGTTAAACTGACCCTTGGCGGTCTACTCGAAAAAATCAATCGCATAAATGATGCGATTGATTATGTGGTCATATATATACGAGCTTTTAAGTGATGATGGTTTAAGTTTATGCTTGTATAAGAGTCAAGACGGTACGGTTCTTATTGCCATGGAATTACTTGCACAAATAATTTCGTTCATTTTAAGGAAATGTATTCGAGACAAATTGGCCAGAAAAAGAAGCAAAAGTACAAAATGCCACACAGAATATTGCTAAACAACGTTGAAAGGCACGATACATTATCATTGACATTATCGGTGACAAACATACTACAGTCTGCTTCCATTCATGAAATGTGTAAAAAGTCGCCATGGAGATGATATATCGGGTGACGTCACTGTCTAGAGGTCACGTGACTAAATATACTTAAGCCATACATCAATCATCCTGGTAAACTACGAGTTGTTGATGAATTAAAGTGCGAAATTACAACTAATCGTCCCAATACATCATTCTGTAATGATTCTACATGATTTATAAAGGTAATCATGGCCAAGTTTGCTGGATTTATCAACAAGTATGAGTCCCCATCAGTCTGCCGTCTCTATATATCGGAATCACTTCAATTTTCCAATACCAGCTCGTTTGGCGGGGCTTCTTACGTCCGTTTAAATAGAACATTTTCGAATCATTTGTTACAAAAACTTATCAGACTCAATCCAAATGTGTGCATATGTTTGATGTCATGGTGATAACTGTTGTAGATAGTTTCTTACCAAACCGGAAATCCATAGTGGACACCACTACATCTGATCTGTGACCTCTTTGCACTGCCATATTATACTCGTAGTTGAAAGCTGTCGTTTCTTGAATGGTTAAAGCAAAGCGGTTGATACGAATTTGGTTCAATATTCCTGATATGCTGTCTCGATTGTGTTTATTCAAATATACACTATGACCATTTTTTCGACTCTAATTCTCTTAGATATCTTCAATATGTTTTAAACTGATAGGCCAATGGCACGAAGTTAAACAAAATTTCAAACGTGAATGTCCAAGCTACGGGTATGAAACATAGCCACTTTAGATTCAGATTAGCTTAGTCATTTTCAACTTCTCTGGTACATCTGATACAGCTGACTTCAACCTAGCAGGCAGGTTTTAAGCATTTAAAATTATATTTGTGTCAATATGTCTTCTCGTATCGACAATTTTAATCATCTTAATTCAACTCTTCCTTGATGTGTATCTTAGCTCTAACATTCCCTAGCGCCTGTGTAGAATTTGCGTAAAATTCCCATAGTGGTTACGCGACACAAGTATGACATTTATATCGAAGTGGTGACGTCAAACTTTCTTAGCGTTAATTATTGTTTGTATTGTGATGTTGATTGTCTATGTACGTAAAGAAAATCTAATAAAACTGGTCAAACACACGGACTCTTGAAACAATGTACATGTAGACTGTAGCACTTGAGAATGAATTGTGCTGTGCTGAATTGTGTAGAGTTTGCACAGGACGTTTGTAACATTTATATCAAATTAACATAACACAATACCCATTTAACATTTCTATCAAATTAACATAACACAATAACCATTTAACATTTTTATGGATCTTTACTATCTTTCAATATCCAGTAACGCGATTGATTAAGCATATAGGAATTTATTTATACCAATACATTTCTCTTAATAAAACGGCACACTTCCGCCTTTCCTTGACGAAAATAATCACCTCTATCAGATGTCAATCACGTTGATCGCCTCATCAAAAGTCTATCTTTAATTAACAGTTCAAACGATCGTGATAATTACATGTAATTATGGGTTCAGTGATTAATTGCAGCTGATGTCAATTTCATATAAATCAGACTGCAATCAGTTGATATTGACAGACTCGTTATTATATTTAAATAATATTTCTTTAATTTGGTTAATTATTAAGAATGCAATAAACGTATATGTTTTGACATACCGTAAATCATTTTGAGAGATATTCAACTTTTTTGTCAGCTTTATACAAATGAAAAACTTTTCATTGAAAATGTACGTCATACCTGGGAACTAGTGTCGTTTTTTTTTTAATTACAGTGTTGATATACATTTGTATTAGAATCATCATCATACAATAAATTACGTTAATTTCATTTTAAATTTAAGACTATTACAAAGTTTCAATGTGTCTTATTAAGCACTTAAGCTAACAAATCTACAGATATTGGGTCAATTGAGGTCGTATATTAAACATTAAAACACTCACAGATGCCATTAAGTATATCTTCACACGTACCATGGAGGTGATATACATTTGCAATGTCATTTTTCGGACAAGCTAATTATATGTAAATTCAAGTAAATTGCAGAGATAAGGAAATGAAGACACAAAGGGGCATGAACCTATAAAACTTAATTGTCACCTATGGCCAAAAGTCATCTACTTTTTACCTATATAGGACAGGACATGATCGTAATTAAACCTGAAGGCTCATTATTACCTGACGATAAAATACCTGTTACATTCACACCTGTAGGGAAGCAGGTCACCTGTCATTTAAGAGGGTGTAGAGTTATCATAAAAAAACATGTTCATTTCTAATTGGAAAGCTCGTCAGCTGAAAGGTCGTAAGGCCGTAATAGCGGACGTGAAATCGTTAAATAAATAAATAATTGGAAAAATGATGTTTTCAATTCTCCGAAAGGGAGCATATATACGTATACGACTCAACATCATTTAATATAATATCTTACTCAACAAATGTAGCCATATATTATATCATATATCCTATACAATTTTGCATGTATGTACAATGTAATTCTCTACACTTCATATTTTTATGAGAATAAAATCTTTTCATTCATAAGCACCAAGCGACGAAAATACAGCTGGTTCGGTCGATTCAGATATATCCTTGTATCACTATAGTTGAATTTCGGTCGCCAACATCACTGAGAAATCCTTGAAGGAATATCTAGCATTCCTCAAATACTGTCTTTACTACTCAATCCTATAGTGGTAGCATTCTCGTGTGTGACATAAGTACAATCCAAAATGTTACAACAGTTGACGTCATGAAATGTTCCATGCAAATATCTAATGTTGACATATTGATTCATTTGTGAAATTTGGAAAATTGAAATCCTTCTATTATTTTCGACACGCCCTTTATCGCTTGGAAGTTGTTGTTTTTTTTAAGTTATCTATATAAGACTTTCCATTCATTTATCTACATCCTCCATAATTGCAAGTCAGGTGTGGGTAATGAAGGCGCTACGCGCTTGACCTTCCGGATCCCCTGGTCATATTTCGATTTCCCTTATCAATGATCTGTTAAATTAATTTGTTAATCGTGTATACCCTCTTATTATCAATTACTGGTTAGAATAACCTTTTATTTACACCATGATTTGTGTTGTTGTTTTCAAAGGTCTAGCAGACTAATATTGGTCAGCTTTGAAGTAAATATTAACTTATTTTAGTTAGTACCAAAGGCAATACGTTCCTACAAAGCAAGCTTCAATAACCACATTTGTATTCTCAATGCGAGGTTTTAAACAAATAAGACCCATTTGATGGGGTTATGTTTTGATATCATGCATGTCAGGTTAGCATTCAGTACAAGGTAAAACCATATAATGTCTTCAAACCATATAATTTAAAAAGAATTTAATGCGAAATTCAAATTTCTTAAATATTTGTCGGTATATAGCTCAAAATAAATAAGAATACGCCGACTATAGGAGTCGTTGGAAGTTTATTCCCTCGGAATATCGTTGCAGAAGCTTTGAGATAAATCTGATCAACCGAATTCAGAAATTAAGCTGGCATTTTTTTTTACATTTATCACTACCATTGTAAAGCTATCAAGCCGACATTTATACAGTACAAACATATCTCATATCACATCGCACTAACATCATCGTACCTACATGTAGTACAAATGTATGTTTATTTCAGCATTCTCTGTCCCAGGCACAAACAACTAACTCAATGGTATTTAAAAATAAAATGATAAGTAACTGAACATTAACATATGTATCCAAATAACGTATATTAAAGTTTCGTAGAACACTATCTTTTTTTCTTCAAATTTATCAATCGTGACGTCATCATAATGTTGCTCATGACCTCACGACATATGATGCATGTGCTTTATGAGGTTGTTACTGTAGGAGGATGTATGATAGAGGTTGTTACTGTAGGAGGATGTATGATACAGGTTGTTACTGTAAGAGGATGTATGATAGAGGTTGTAACTGTGGGAGGATGTATGATACAGGTTGTTACTGTAGGAAGCTGTATGATACAGGTTGTTACTGTAGGAGGATGCATGATAGAGGTTGTTACTGTAGGAGGATGTATGATAGAGGTTGTTACTGTAAGAGGATGTATGATAGAGGTTGTTACTATTAGAGGATGTATGATATAGGTTGTTACTGTAAGAGGATGTATGATATAGGTTGTTACTGTAAGAGGATGTATGATAGAGGTTGTTACTGTAAGAGGATGTATGATAGAGGTTGTTATTGTGGGAGGATGTATGATAGAGGTTGTTACTGTGGGAGGATGTATGATACATGTTGTTACTGTGAGAGGCTGTATGATAGAGGTTGTTACTGTAGGAGGCTGTATGATAGAGGTTGTTACTGTGAGAGGCTGTATGATAGAGGTTGTTACTGTAGGAGGCTGTATGATAGAGGTTATTACTGTAGGAGACTGTGTGATAGAGGTTGTTACTGTGGGAGGATGTATGATAGAGGTTGTTACCGTGGGAGGCTGTATGATAGAAGTTGTTACTGTGGGAGGATGTATGATAGAGGTTGTTACTATGGGAGGATGTATGATAGAGATTAACAAGAATGGCCATCTAGATTTTAATTAGATTGGGTCTTTTGTACCTCCCAATCTAGATTTTGACACTACTTTCGACCGATTGTGACTATTTAGTTGCATCCTCCGACCGCTAAAACATCACTGACGATCCCTAGAAATAAAATGGCTGCACGATGACGTTGGATTCATTTACGCTCTACTGAATCAATCTCCTTATTTGTATTGAAATGTGTTAATATCTTATGAACATCTTACATACAATCCTTAATGAAGAACGCAATAGCCTTCCGGAGCACAATACATGTATATTATTCTATTACATTTGTATGTTTTTTAGACTCTCCATCTTCTTTTATGTTTTGCTGTTTTTTTGGGGGTTTTTTGGGTTTTTTTTTCTGTTTTTTTGTGTGTGTGTGTGTGTGTGTGCGTGTGTGTGTGAGTGTGTGTGTGTGTGTGTGTGTTTGTTTTGCTGTTGTTGGTGTTTTTACCCTTCGTTTTCTTCAATTTTGTGTTATAATCACTGTTTCATGTTATTTCTATGTCGAATGTCGTAGATGAAGGAGAAGACGTTTACTGTTTTGGAACGCCTGGTCAATTTCTCTTTGTACTTGTTTTCATCGGCTTCGAACGTTTTCCTATTGTTTTCTCTCTGTTTTCTATTGTTACCGCCGCCATATAAAACATTCTAGCTGTTTCAATGGGAAAATATTATCTTCAAGCTTTACGGCTCAAGAAATGACGCGTACTACTTTAAAAAGTATACATTTTTTGCGTGTAAATATGACGAAACTGCCATTTTTGCTCTTTTCATACCTCTGTCAGGCGACCACACACACTTTGAAAACATCTTAAACTTACAATAATGATTCAAATGTGTACCGTAGGATTGCCTGTTTCAAACGTAACATTTGTTTCCCTGACAGATACTGTATGTTTTTTACTTAGCTCCTAAAGGTACACTTGTATGCTTGACTTGGCTTATATATATAGGTTTTGTAGTGTATCATGTTACACCTACGAGCGCTGACTGATAAGAAGCTAAATGAGACCAGTCCTTTGGTAAATAATATATGATATATTTATTGGGCAATTGATATTGAATTATAACTATTAGACATGGAATGGTTATGATTTTAAGATTATGTTCTGTTGAAATGAAACAAAGCAATATCTGATAATTTCAACACTTTGGATAATGAAATATTTATATGACAATGTCAACTTTACGGACTCAGAAACTAATGACTAATCTGTCGAGTATACACGTGTACCTGCCCACGTGCACAATATGCAGGAACCTTATACCTCTCAAAATGTGCTATACATACTAGTGAAGGTCCAAAATACAAAATGTACGTTGACTGTAACAAATTCACAGTACCCTGTCATCTAGACTCTAACAAGTTATCAAGGCCCTGTGATCGAATACATGTATCTTAATGGTAATTGTTAGTTTTCTTAATATCTCAATACAAATTTGCATAATGACACCTGTCAAAAACTACGGAGTCATTATAATGAATATAGATCCGGCATGGCAAAATATTCTGTATATGGATAAAATGATCTCCAACATCAACGTTGGTTTGGTAAATATAGAATAATAAGCACAGTTTAACGACTTACATACTAGCGATTTCACCGTTTGCTGGACTCGTATATTATACACATGGATGGATATGATGATTCGCGATACGAAATTAAGAAAACGAGTCCATTTTTCATTTAATGAATCAATTTCATTCTATCTCGAGGCGGCAATCATGCCATTTTGTGACAAGATTAATCTTTTAATGTTGCAGATAGGCCATTGCTTATTTTTAGGTACCTTTTTATATTGTTAATAAATGCGTTCTATACCCTCAATTGTTACAGAAATATCTTCAAAATCTCAATATACGTAACTAAGATACAAAATAATGAAAACAAAAATCAATATTAATCGATACATTGTATGACTCAAAACATCAATCATTCTTATGAAACAACAAAACGAAATCACAAAATGACAAGCGTCTGTCGGAAATGACAATTGATTAACCGCCAGCGCCAGGATAGGTACAGATGTACCTGTCTGTATCAAAGTGCTACATTACCTACGTTTTCATTGGAACGGCTCTTACTGTACATTGTCTTAGATACAGTACCTGCTCCCTTCCGACTCGGCTGGATAGAGTCGTAAGCGCCATCGTCGGAGCGTCAGAAGAGAAAGTCACCGGTCCCTAATTTAAACAAATGCATTATGGGTCGTCAAAATGATTGTGTTAATTAATGATCTAATAGGAAGGATTGATGAAAAATACCCTGCCAGACCCAGGACTCGATATAGCAACCTCTCGCACTTAAAGAACTCCCACTAGGCTAAAGGAAATTTTCTGCAAGCTTGAGCTTCATGTTATAAGGGGATACATGTACTACTCTCTCCTCATAAAGTCTTCGCCTCCGAAATCGACCACAACCCAGATTACATAGCTCCAAGGAAGCCTCTCAATCTCCCATGTAGATTTCACTTCGAGTGGTCAACGGCACAAAATCTGTAGTATGAATGAATGATGAGTGATGCCTTGCCGGGACTCGAACTAGCGACCTCTCGCTGTCAAGACAAACATCCTACCACTAAGCTAAAGGGCAATTCCCACCTATACTACTCTCGACTTTTTTGCACTAAAAATCCATTAAAATCAACATTTCAGAGCTACATTCAGCTCGTACAGATGACAAGAATTTGATTCCAAGTCCGGATTATCGTCAATTTCCTTTAGAAACTCTCAGAATCGATTGCCCGATATATTTGATGATATTTTCGTGTTCTGAGGAATCACGTTTTGTATCAAATATCTGTCTTTTTGTTTCTGTGAAATGTTTGCATTTCAGTAAGATTATAAACAACCACAAGGGAGAAAATGGCGCACGGCAATGACACGAAGGGTCCCCATGGGGACAAGCGCCCCAAGATGATCCAGTTTCACTTGTAAACAAGGGAGACAACAATGTAAGGAGATGTCACAGAGGGTCCCCATGAGGACACTCGTATCGGGGAGATGCTACGTTTGATCTCCATGAAATACGATGCCTTTTGAACTAATCATTGACACTTTTTATTGAGAATTATTCTATTAAAGTCAACAACAATTAAATGGTGACGTATGTTGGTACCTATAACGGGTAACAGTCTCAGTATTTGTTTGTTTGGTTGGTTTATCGCCCCTTGAACAGCCAGGGTCATTTTGAGGCGGGGTCTCCTCCTCAGTAGTAGTTAGTGACTACCTCATTGAACAAAATAGGATTGATCTGTCGCATGTCATCAAGAGTAATTAGGGTCAAATGTTTTGGCAAAGGACACAGCCACGACAACAGGAACCAGTCTGTTTCTCAGCTTTCTCAGAAATACAAACCGACACGGGTAGGGAGCGTATTTCAATAAATCTGAGCTATCGCGACGCCTACACGTATATTCCAATTACAAAACCCTCCTTCATCTAGACAATCAGGTATTCAGTGTAGGTAAGAAGAAGAAGAAGAAGATTGTTTTTATAATTATGGACATTCCACACCATTAAAACATAGCGGTGCGGGTTTCTTAACAATGGTTCACCTTAAATCAAATATAATTGATTTGGTAAGTGTCGTTCTTGGCCATAAAATACAATCCATGTTTGAACAAAAAAAACGATGAATAGCGTTATTTCGAATAAAAATGGGCATATCACCTTTATAACGGACATATCAGTGTTAAAAAACACAGCGAAGACATTTTCTATGTGTAAAATTAATGTCGCCATTCGTCACTTTAATAGTATTTTTGTTGTCCATCAGAACCAATATTCTCCTTTATCGCCCTCTGTAGTGCTGACTCAGCCTATGTTTACCTTCATAGTGATGTACTTTCAAAATACAAAATTTCACATTCAAGATTTAAATCAAGACACGCAATGCAATATTCTTTCAAAAAGTACATTTACTGCCCATTTGAAATGTTTAATTAGTACTATTTGAAACAATAAAAAGGCAATACATCCAAGTATCTTTTTTTGTGTGAAAACGGCTATTGTATGATAAAACGCATTTAAGACCTAGACTGGTGGTTGTACTTTACACACACTGATGCAATTAATCCGAGTGAACTACCTTGTGCGAACGCGGTGATAGGCCATATCTTACTAAATTCCACTGAGAGTCATGTTATGTCAACCTGTACTTTGCTTAGCAAACATTACAGTCGATGTCGCGACATAACACTACTGCTAGTCTTCTAATAGTACCCATGACAACCGTGAATTTATTGCCGGAAATATAATTCGAGAGCATGATAACGAATTTAAGCTTAGAATGACAGAATCTCTGCCATTACTGATATCATTTCATAAAATGTCTGTACATTTGAACACATTTCTATCGAGTTTCGTAGAATTACGGTCATTTTATTCTCTCTTCCTATTATCTGATCAAGTTTTTTTAAATGCATAAGCGTCAACAATATTTTTGTATGGCCATAAGCGTCCCCCCGATAGAAGCATTACGAAGCTATTAGAGCCAATTATCGATCCACGAAGTAGTTATACTACCTCGATGACGTCACATATTGGATTTGAGATTTAACGTGCGTATGCCGTCTGCTAAAATGAATTCTACAAAGAGAATGCGTGCGCATACACTTTCATAGTTATTTTTAGGACGAAAATTCGATTTTTTCTGATTTTGTTCAAACCAAGTTTGGCGGTTGAGTGATATTTTAAATTTTTCTCAAATGAAGTAATTATTTTGAAAATTAAATAGAAATATCTTACACTTTGTAGGCCTTAAGTGTTTTGTGACCTGTTACTCTAGTTATGTGCCTAAATTGCTGCTTTCTTTGCACTGCAAATGGATATATATATAGGAAGCACTATTGCGCGCCAAACCTGGGTTTCTGCAATAACATTAAAGCTCTGTTCTCCGTCGGAATTGGTCGCCATGACTTTCACTAATTGCTTTACCTTCTATAATTAGTAACACAATTAAAGTAATTTAACTTCCTTTCTCTTGGTTACGAAATCCCAGTCGAGGATTGTATTCGTAAATTAATCTCCTTTTGTGTTTCGACCTTCTTTGCTACATGTAATTCTCGTGAACTTTTTTTCAATGAATTTTCTCTCGAAAATTGTTTCATTTATCGATAAAATGAATAATTAGATGTCAAAATTTATCTTCAAATAAGATAAAATTTGAATGTATTAAAGCAACCGCCTTTCCCTGAATGTTAAGTAAATTTTCAATTATCTATCTTAAATATTATCAAAACGAAAGGTTAATGTGACTTTAAAAAGTTTAATCATTAAAATTTGGTCTTAAGTAACGAAAACGATAGTGATGCTAACTTTCCATTTAATTTTCCCTTTTGATTTGTTACGTTCGATCAGTTTACATTGTGGTTCGAGAATAGCATATCATTTAAACTCAACGATTAATATATTTTAACACTGTCTCATAACAGCGAGAACATCATATCATTTAAACTCAACCATACATATTTGACTATTGCCCCGTGATTAAATAGCATCATATATATTTTTAACTATGATGTCATAAGTGTTCCATTGATTTCTGAAACGCGAGACATCATAAAAGGGTATAGCGTCTTTGATCGGGAATCCTCTAATCTAAACAACCTTTATTTTTTCGTATTTTCCATGAAATACATCAGCCGATACTTTCGTAAAGGTTTCCAAATAAACATGATTTCACGAAAACAAATATATTCTAAAGAATAAAGCTATCATTTAATATATAGCAAAATCCAAGATGGAAATGAAGCACTGCATTTAGCCAGCAGGCATATTTTCCGGATTAGCGAAACTGGGAGTGTTCGGAAAGATGAGTGCCTCTAGAATACTGCTTGTTGACTGCATTTGTCCAGCTGTTAAGACTTCCGAACTAACAAGAATTGGTTAACACTAAAATTCCATCAAATGTCGATATGCGGATTATCGAGATGTACGGATAAGCGAGCGTTAACAGTAGATATCGGGAATATATGAGATGACATTATTTTCTGTTTGAAGATACCATCATAAATACTGTTTTTTATTGAAAATTTAAAGATTTTTTTTTCATGGTTAATATACAGTAGAGAGGAGAAGCCCGTGACGCAAACCGAAATAATTAGTTAATTCCGTGTGTGATAATGGTCTCACTATTTTCGACATAAAACTTGTTTTCTTCCTCAATCACACATGCTAATTGTGGCCGTGACCCACATAAGGGTTAAGAGCCTCTGTTTGGGATTTGTGTATCTTTCAAATTACTAATTGGTTCGCTGGCATTGTCTGTAAAACCATTAATCCGATGAACATCTCGTAGCGGCAGACCATTTGTTTTCTCATGTTCCGTTAGTATCGGAGGTTTACATATTCGGTTCCCTTGTAGTTAAGATCCTGTGTTTGTTTTCTATGATTATTTTTTTCTAGTTTCTTTTTTCAGTATTCCGATTGAATCCCAACTAAAATTAACTTATTCCCTTTTTTTTTTCTTTTTTTTTTAGTTAAAATTTTGGTTTACTTCCAAGTTTTAAAATCCAATCTAAGAAAGAGCACATAATGAATATACATGATATTTACTATTTAATTCTCGGAAAAAAAATATCCAAGCGATTCTCGAGAAAAAAATAACCAAGCGATAAATTCCTCCTATTTTTTCAAATTTTATTTCGGTTCAAGAAACATTATACTGCTGACAACAGACGAACTGAAACATTCGGCCGACTCATTAAACACTGAGCTCTAAGAAGGAGTAAGTAATTAATATTATGGACTCTGGTATGTCTCGGCCAGGGGACAAATCGCAAAGCCTTCCTCAAAGGGGCGATCGCTAAGCTTAAGGCCATAAGTAAGACAGTGTCAAGGGAGACATCAGGAATAAGACATTTGTTTAGACAGAAGAGAAGAAAATAAGACCCTAAATTTAGGCGCCTTTTATGGTCTTGCAATGTGGGCAGCAGGTAAAATGTTTGCGCCCTAAATGTATACATGTATTTTTAAAACAGTTCATAATAAAAGGATATACTACGGAATTCAAGGTCTATACTGGCTCTTATAAAAAATAATTTTCTATTTCTTTTTATTTATCTGTGCTAGGGATGAGACAAAGGAGTAAAATAAAACTGCAGTTTAAAAGCTGATTTCTTGAAAATGGTTGAGAAGAGTTTGATTTTTATTTGTTTCAATCCAAGATCTTTTATGGCCTTTTAAAAATATTGTAAAGTGAAATTTTGTTCATTCTCCTTTTAATTGTTTCAGATATTCTTCATATTACCCAGCTGTGCTAGGGGATGAGGCAAGAGAGTAGAATTAAACTGAAGTTCAAAAGCAGATTTCTTTAGAACTGTTGAGAAGTGTTATCGTATAAAAATGGCCAAGAATATCGAAGACGTTTGATGCGTTACAATGACCTTCGAAATGCTTCTTCAGCAGTTTTATTTCCGCGTTATATATGTAAGTATGCAGAAGTGTTTGGCTTACCACTCTGGGTCCAGCTAAATCAAAATTGACGAGAAACATGCCAGAAAGAGCTTGAGTTTAAACATGTTTGAAGCTAGCGTATTCACAAAGGCTCTTTTTCGGTCTTGGTGAAGAAAATGACAAGGTCACATTGCAACGGTTTTCTAAGCGCGATGGGGGCCACTAAAATAACATTTTATGATGCTACTACAACGAAATGTCACCACCTGGACAAGAAACCCCCAAGAATCAAATTATTTTGACAACGGGATAACCAGATAAGGAGACATCAAAAGGAATTAAAGAGCGGATACGTGTGAAATGTAAAGGTAGCGATCTTAATTGTGCAATAGGGGCAGTAGATCTGGTTTCACCCATGGTATAATCTGTAAGTGGGTGTAGTAGAAAAAAACTGCTGATACTTACGGCGGTTTCATAGGTGTCAAGTCATAAGAATTTTACAGTGACATATGTCAGGTAATCGGATTCTCCAATACCTGCAAGAGTGATTCGGAACCAGGTTTTTTTTTGATGCCTTGATTCGATACTTTGGTTCGTTTTTGTTTGTTTTCTGAGTTCATGAATATTTAAGTGCATATAAGCTAAACACCAAGAATTCGACTAATTTGGGGATCTCATCTTTTCTCTTCATTCTAAATAACTTACTTCTTCCTATCGTCTCCCATAGAACGGGTTCATTTTTGGTCTTTCGTTGAGCGATCGCCTCTGTGAGGAAGGCTTTGGATTCTCTCTCCTGGCCGAGAAATACCAGAGTATATGGAAATAGTAGCTACTATACGTATTTAGCGCTCAGCCTTATAGGAGTTGGGCGACATGTTCGCCCGTTGTCAGTATAATGTGACCGGTTATCCTGTTTGGTGTCCTCGGAAGTATGCGTCGGTAAAGTAGCACTATAAGGTCGACATCCGTTCCGCGGTCTCATAAAGGACCAGCATGAACATATACATTGTATCAGCTTCCATAAAAAACACACTTACCAAATGTATGAATCTCGCACACAGGGGACGTCTTCCTTAAAAGACAATGGCTGTTGATTGGAAGTTCATTAATATTAAACTAAATCTTGAAAGGACTCGTACAAATTGCATTTCAATAATACTGCTTTTTGCTTATTTCAACAATTGCCGGTACTCCGTCCTCCTTTTTATTTGTTTTACTTGTGTGTCACTCTAAACAATAATTTCTGTAATTATCAACCATTGTCAGTGCTCACTTAGCTTTCCCTATGGTACATTTTAGTTGTCCTTATCCAGCCGTGTTCTCACTAGTTTTCATTCGATCACTGTATTCTTAGCTGCTGATTAATATCAAATTGAGCCACTGTCAATGAAAGACAATATATGATACGTAACTTATGTAGTCTAAGTAGCATAGGTACGAGGAATGTCCGATGATGACGTCATACATACAGTGGATGACTTTCTGAACAGTCAGGAAAAGGAATTCTATAAAAGTGGCATTGAGGCCCTTAAACACAACTGGCAAAAGTGAATAAATACTGAAGGGGATTATGTTGAAAAATAATACAATATGTCCGGTAAAATTCAAATACTTTAATTTTTAGAGACGTGTGGGAATCTTCATAACAGAGAAATTCAGCACGGCCCTTAAACATGCTTATTGAAGATGGATTGACCCGTAGATTGATCAATTTCAGGCAGGTTTGAACTTAATCCAACTGGTGGAACGCGAGAAGAGGTTTCATCGCTATCATAGATTTCCGACCGAAACAATAATAACAACACCTGTCCATAACAATCTCAGGATCACGTCAGGGAAGTTTGATTTGAATCCCACTGATTAAACGAGAGAGGAAGTTTAAAACGCATTTTACAAGATTGCGGCCATGGCGGCCATTTTGGATTTCAGACAGTTCAAAGAAATAACACTTGCTTGTGTGCGTGTGTTTGCTATGCAAAGTATTTGATATTGTTTTGTGTGTTTTGTGATCCAATGGAGAAATAAAGATCATCCATTTATATCTGATTTCAGTTTCTTCTATTCTAAGGTGTTTTCCATGGTGGCTGTACATCTGGTTAGGTCGGATAGGTTTTCATTCTGTGTTGCCTGAGACGATTTAAGAAGTAATTTAATCTCGCTTATAAATAAAACATTTGATTGATACCGTAAAAATATGACTGTTGTAACGTGGTTTTTGATTGGCTAATATAATGGCTTCATAATTTCCAAGAGAAAAGAGTTAATCAGTAAAAATTGATTTTCACAGGAATTGCGTTCAGTAAATTAGATTATAATGTTTATATTGAATATGTATATATATTATCCTGTGATTGCGCCATAAACCGCTTAGCCTCTAAATACGACAGCATGTTTGTACATATAGGAAAAGGTAAATAACAAATGTCGTATACATAATAGTCTACAATTTTTACAGAATGTACCGATTTACAATTATCACACAAATACCAACAAATATAAGCAAATATGCAATTAATTAGTCATCAAGCAAAATCTCTATCCGACCCTGTCGTGTCAAAATAAAAAGGGGGGGGGGGGGGGGGGGGGGGGGGGGCGATGAAAAACAGTAAAAGATCTCATCATAATACTATTTTGTATTACGGAATGTATTGTGATCCATTCAAATGATAATAAGCGATTCACTATAACAAGGTATAGTACCAACGATTGAATATGAGTTACATGGCTATACAAAGTGTACAAGTGTAATAATGGTGCTATAGTAACCTCTATTTTAACATTTTGGAGATGGCAGAGTATATATTGATGCAATTTTTTCTATATCTTCGTAAATGAATCTCTTGCCACGAGTATTGATGAGACACACCTTCGGCTAAAATAACATCCGTCGTCTGCAATCTATTAAACACACCATGTGCAGTAAGTTACCATATGGCACCGCGTGCAAGGACATGATGTTTTCACAGTCATTGCTTGCACGCGCTCATCAAGAAACATCTGAGAGAGCTTAGATCGAAAGAGCTTTTGTTAATTTGTGCTATAAACAAACAGCGCACGCGCGTTTTATACCAAACATTTACGTACAGGTACACGTGCTTCGAGGAACCACACGCGACGTCTAATGTAAAGTAAATAAGCACGTGTATGTTTAACAATAAATACTGCATATATAATAGTTGTGTTTCTTAAATTTCAAAGAGGATATTTAGGTCCCCTCCAACTTTTATACAGCAAATCCGGGTTTATCTTACACAGGGCTATGCATCATGTATACAGGTTTAGCTTAAACAATACTTTATTCAAATACACTTACACACTACTTCATAATACAATTACATCTATTAGTAGGATTGGAAAACAAGCTATAAACTTATAGTATTCCTCTAATAGTTTACTTAGAGTAAGGATTATGCGAAGGATTGGAAAACAAGCTATGAACTTATATTAATTTCCTTCATAGTTTATTATGCGAATCGGTAAACAGGGTCATATTACTAGCCGCAATATACCGCTCGGCTAGAGAGATCTTCTCTTTAGCTCGATCGGTTGAGCGTAAGACTAGTAAGCCAGAGGTCCCGGGTTCGATCCCTAGCGAAGACAGTGATTTAAATTCAATTTATCATGCGCTCTGTTACATTGGCGCCCATGTAGGGATTCGGGAATGATACTCATCGCTGCTTGCGAAAGCATTGCTGTTGCCCCTGGAAACTTGAGGACGAGTTCTTTCCTGGAGGGGGAGTATGTAACCCTGGCAAATACTAGCCGCAATATACCGCTACAGAGGTCTTCTCTTTAGCTCGATCGGTTGAGCGCAAGACTGGTAACCCAGAGGTCCCGGGTGCGATCCCTAGCGGAGGCAGTGATTTAAATTTAATAATCATGCGCTCTGTTACATATACATAAAAAATACCGGGTTATATTAGCTATTGTTATTGTGTCATATTAAGGAACAATGAAAAGTACCCTGTCCAGGTAGGGTCTCGGACTAGCGACCTCTCGTACATCGAGCGGACATTCTACAACTAGACCAAAGGGAAATCCCCGCTTCCTTGAGCTTTTTACGTGACCTATAACCTCTACGTTAAGATAGCTATCTTATTATGTACATTGTGTTGTTTGCTTGCAAAGCTTTGTCATTCAAATAGATCATGGATACCATACAAAAACAGTTCAATGCTTAATTATCTACAAAACAATGATCATTAATATGGTCCATTCTAATGATTCCATATACTGTATATGGGGAAGTATGTACTATACCAGTTACACGTGATTTTACTGATGCATGTTGATTTGTTCCAGAAACTAACTTGAGGAACAGACACAACAGGTATTTGCTCATTGATGGTTTCTATATCTTAAGGAGCTGGGCTAACACTTGCCACTTTCGCCAATGCCTTCTTATTCATACTTTTTTTTTAAATCCTTGTTTATACTATAATAGTAGCATTTCATTCGTAATGGTATATTCTGACAACTAATGTCGTTTTGATACCACGCCAGTATCCATCACTAGTTTAACAAAAGCAGGGATTTTCACCGAGAACTCGTGATCATGGTTCTTGGTTTGGAACCGTAATATGATCATTCTAATAAAACACACAAACATAGTTTTACATCCGTTTTGAAAGCAATACCTCCCCCCATTCAAATGCGAGGATCATGAAAAAGTTCCCTATGCGATTGACTAAGACGTTGCCAGTCTGTAAAATGGAACTTTTTGTGTTGAAATACACGCAGTTTGAGAGGTTTAAATTCAGTCATGATGCAAAGGAGATGTAATTTGAGATTTAATTGTTAGGTTTTTGCGGTGTTCACGATTCCCTAGGGGGCGCTGTCGTGTTGTTATCTCTCGTTATAGGTGGCCTTGATGCTTAATTGACAGAGTCCTTGAGACGCTTGCATAGATGGAGAGTATTACCTTGAATTCTGAACAGGTAATTCTCACTAGTTACTCGAAACCGTATTCTCTTTCCAACACTTTAATTTCTCTGCAGTATTCCCAATTCCACTA
The DNA here is from genome assembly GCF_902652985.1 of Pecten maximus. NCBI lineage: Eukaryota > Metazoa > Mollusca > Bivalvia > Pectinida > Pectinidae > Pecten > Pecten maximus. Next base: position 7,984,807 of record NC_047033.1, on the reverse strand, counting down.
GTCTTAATTCCTTAACAGCAATTTCGTTACATTGACATTTAGTTAAATTTACTGTCCGGAAACTTGTATATAGACTTGAAGGAATGTTACAAACTAATAATTTTCTGATCGGAAGCTGTCCAGTTTATCCTGACATGTTGTGGTCGTAATTGCTAAAACATTTTGCCGTGACGTCAAATGAAAACATATGCTAATGGTTTCCGATCGATGGCTCGTAAGAAAACAACAAATTCTAGTTTCTAATTTTATCAATTATCGCATATGCATATACTACTGAATATAGTCTAATAGACACACTAAATTTACGTTTTCTGACAAACTCGATAAACCGTAAATGACTTTCATTGTTCAATCATATTTTAGTGTAAATTTCTTTTAGTAGCTGTTTATTATCTTAATAACTATGTGAGATAGAAATGGAGATATCTTTTCACCAGGAAACCTATCCATTGAAAAAGCCATTCCCGAATTTGGCGTTTATCGACTCTGCTCCATTAACATTGATAGTTTACGAAAATGACGACTTCCATAACAAACCAAAACATGTAAAGAAAAAGTGAGAAAATTTGATTAAATTTGGGCTCATTTCCTTTTCAAGCCAGTGAATGAGTTGCTGGTATAAATGCGTTTAATACTTTATGTACACAGTTGCAGCCTGTCTAGTTTTCATTATAGATTTACTAATGTGAAGAAGAAGCCTCTCTGTAGTTGATTAATAGATTAAAGAGTTATTCCTATCTTACGTATTTGAAAGCTAGGTTTAGCATATATGAAGTTTTTGTATGTTTTTTGTGTCTAAGGTGTTTTTGAAAGTGATAATGTTTGGAGAAAAACTCGTTACTTACTACATCACATATGAAGTTGTTTGTGTATTAGGTGTTTTTGAAAGTAACAAAGTGTGTCAAAAAGCTCGTCACTTGCACTTGTTTGTATGTTGGGTGTTTTTGAGCGTGAAGAAGTGTGGAGATAAGCAATTGTTTGTGTATTGGGTGTTTATGAATGTGATGAGGTGTGGAGAACAGCTCGGTACTGTATACTGAACATATCAAGTTGTTTGTGTGTTGGGTATTTATGATAGTAAAGAAGTGTGGAGAAAAGCTTTTCACTTGCTACATCACATATGCAATTGTTTATGTGAAAGGTGTTTATAAAAGTGTAGAAATGTGGAGAAGTGTGGAGAAGAGCTCGTCCGTTGTTAAAGCTTGTCACTCATTAATTTGACTGTTTACACAATAAAATAAAATGGCAGTTTATGTTTAACCATACATCTTATGTTTTAATATTATTTGTTTTATCATTATTTATTATTGTTTTGCTATGTGTTTGATGTTTATGCAACCCACAGTACGTCGCTCTTTAAAGGTCTTTCACCTAGGCGGCCGGGGTTCGGCTCCCCGATTGGACGTGAAAACGTACGGGGATTACCTGCCCGACCACGTGGGTTTTCCCCGGGTACTCTGGTTTCCTCTAACAGTAAGACTCATTGCGCGCTTCCATCCTGGCCAACAAGAGTGATTAATATAAGTTGTAAAATGAATAGCTTACATTACATATCTTTAAAGGTAACTTTGTACCTGGTCGGATATCTATTGTAACACAGTTGTAGAAGGAAAGCAAGGAGGAAAGGACTACCATACGAAGCAGCGAGAAGAACGATTTATTTAGAGTTTTTATAACAGATTTTAGTACACACAAACACGAAATGTATGCAGGAAGATGATGACAAGACGTGATAAAGGACTGAGCAATGAGGATAATAGGGCCAAAATGAATGAAACTGCATCATACAACTTGTTTTCGTCCTTCTATGACTCATAAGGGATATAAGGGACATCATACAACTGTTTCGTCATTCTATGACTCGTCAGTGATGTTAGGGACATCATGCAACTGTTTCGTCATTCTATGACTCGTCAGTGATGTTAGGGACATCATACAACTGTTTCGTCTTTCCGGCACTCGTTAGTGATGCAAAGGACCTAAGGGGTGATCACTGAAGGCGACCAAAAAACTAAAAATAGCTCAAAAGGAATGTGAGAATCTAAATGTGGAGGTGCAAAACACTCAGAGCTTCAATTTATTTCCCTAATTTTCAATAATGAATTTCAATAGTGTACATTACATACTTACAAACATTCTGAACCATGCCACTATTTACGCTCACACGATATTAGCACATTTCAAAGCATGCGACAAAACTAATATTGTCATCATTGTCGTCATCATTATCATGATCAATTCATCATTTTAGTTCCAACAGTAACCTTTCTTCATTTCAGGTCTAGAACGACACTACTAATTGTCTGTATCAATTGTCCTATATTTGACACTGATTAACTATATTTATATCACTATGATTGCTGATTGTATATGTAAAATGATCTATATAAAGTGTTTGCGATTAACCAACTGCATTGATTTATAATATACAGATTGCTGAAACATATTTGGGAATAAAAAAAAACCTTTGGTATATCATACACGCTTCGCTAACTTTTCATATCAATTAACCTACATCAACGCATTTTTAGCCTACCCAATTATATTTAATTTTTATACTCATAAAAATTGCTGATATGTTATATCAATTATTCTATATCACTTTATCAACATATTTGAAAAAAGCTACATGTATATATAATAGACAATGTAAAGACAGATTTGCATACAAATATTCCTGTGTGTACGTTAAATAATATCATAAGTTACATATCATACTTTCCAGGAGTTTACGACTGAACACTTGACAGGTAGCATGTGTGGTTAGAAAAGTAATTACCACCGAAGCACACCTGGTTTAGCCTCTGGGCCTTTGTATAGGTAATTCTGATGTCTCCTTATTTATTTAATGCCTCCTCAGTTCCTCATGGCGTCTGCTTGTATCGATTTTCATTCCGTCTTTCCTTGCATTTTTTTTATAAATAAAAACCAATAAATAAAAAATTAAAATAAGACTTTATAGCATACAGCACTGCTTGGGGGCAATATGGTACCTAAAACAAAAAAAAGTTTTATCTCATTTGTCATCAACGAAACTCAATGATACATGTATCATTTCATGTATATTTTTACCTTTGCTACTGTTGTCATCTGTTCTGTTCGTGAGTGACATTATCTAACGATGTTGGTACTTGAACAGCCCTTGATTACAACTTCTCTATGCCAAACACGCCTTTGAATGTCTAAATATAATTCATTGCCTATTTCGAGGTCATAGGTTTCATTAGATCATCTTGTTCATGTATTTATTACTTTACAGATATGGGCGTTTAAAGCATACCTAAGTAGTCAGGTCCTAGGTACAGTGATAAAATGGATTATTTATATAGGTAATTAGACTTATCCATATACAGACTGTCTAATAAAGGAAAATTAACTGGCCAATCGTCGAACGATACCCGGATTTCCTCAACAGGGAACAGGATACATGTTTTTTTCTGAAACTTCCGTGGGATGGTAACCAATATTGTCAAAACAAATTTATTTTTTAATTTCCTTTATCTTATAAAGAGTAATATGTTCACTTAATGATTTAACACTTGGCATCATGATGATAAGTCAATATTTGTACCCAAACACACGCATGCACGTATGCTAACATTGCCATAACTATCTAATTTTGATAATCCAATTTTCTGAGAGTGTTTCACAAGCACAGTATATATATCAACTCTTTAAGCTCTAAGTATATGCATGTGGTAAGGCAACATTTTTTCCTTGCTCACTTATTTAGTTTGCTTATTTACCATGTATACTCAGTAAACTGGAAAATTTGGCATACGATGTAACAACAAAAAACCTACAACACAGTGATCAAATGAAAGTTAATTATTTTCCATCATAACCTTCTTTCGTTTGGTTGATGTTTTAATATTCGTATATGTATCATATCTCTCCATTGTTTATCAGAAAGCATAAGAATTTCCTCGGAAAACGTTCGCCTTGTTTTGATTTGTTCTGATGATACGTTTTTTTGAAAGAGGACTAAATTTCGTCCCGTTGTTAGATTTGTCCTCACCTTATGAGGCGGAAACAACGAAAAATATGCGCGACGTTTTTCTAGTCCATATAACGTGAATGAGTTTGGTTCGACATATTTGCATTAAAATAAACAGTGTGGATTTTAGCTATTTATTCGTTGTAGTGCCGCTGTAAATAAGATATGGCTGCCATCTATCGACGTATATCGGCTACTTGATAATACTTACGTATATCACAACCGAAACGTATTGTTAGGAAACACTGCCAACAACATTTTCATTTTTTCAGAAAAGATGTTTGTATTATTTTTATTGTGTGTGTTTGCGTAAGTACATGTGTTCGTGTGTGTACGATATTGGTTTCTCGTCATAAAAGTTGAAAATGTAAACACATTTTGTGAAAAATGTGAATTGCCGCTGTTAATTCGAAGCATCTCACGGTACGGACACGAAGAATCGACTTACATAAGCACATTTGGCTAAATGACCATGAAAGGCCGTACCAATACATTGTATAACATTCTTTGAAATTGACTACTTGTCATGAACACTATGATACACAATACAATACAAAACAAAACAATACAATACACTGCATTAGTTCTTAAATGAAAAGAAAAAAACTTTGAAACTGGTACAAAACATAAATAAACAAAAAATAAAATCCACTGAAATTGATTAAATGGTGTGTAAATGTTTACACCTAAATGAAAATAATGGATATAAATCAATCGATAACTTCCTAAATTGTATTATAAGGACGATCATATATTTGAAAATGCAAGACTAGTTGCCATGAGCCCTATTACAAATCCATGCCTAACATTGTTATGTTTTTGCAGTCAGGATTTGCACTTTAATACTTATAAGGACATCCTACGCTAATTTTCAGCTCAATCGCAATGCTTATTCCCTATGCCTTCAAATGGATACTGTTCATTTTACATTGTATGATGAAATCTACAAATAGTTGATGATATGCTTCTGGTATTTGTGATCTGAAAGTAAAGTACTACAGTGCACACAGCAAAGGCGAAAAGTACACGTGCCTAAAGTACTTCAAATTTGACGTTGTTTTTGTCTTAGACTATCAACCTCATATAAAAAGTCTATATTCGCTCTTTATAACATGTTTAGCGCTGAGGAAAGCCACTAATAGTGTATTGCAATATCTTAAATACTATAATGGAACCCGTGTGACATAGTAATAGCAGCAGTTATTCGTGGGATGGTGGTGGTTTTTATCTCAAATAAACTTTCGATTTCAATTCATGAAGGTATTGTTGAAGTTTTATCAAGTTGCATTAATCGGTTTTATTGGCCGGATTGCGGTGCGTAAGTTGGCCTTACTGTAGGAGGAATCTGGAGTACCTGTAGCCGAATTGACTTCTATACTACACAGAGTAGCCGAGTCGACTATCACGTTGACTTGCTCCTTAATGTACATATATCAAGTGTAAACGAAAAATACCTGTCGATTTTATTACAATCTCGTCCACTTACATGTACATCAGCTTCGCTGGTCTTAAATCTAAAGAAGCTGATAGAGTGAGATCACCAAAAGGTTCAAAATCCTATCCTGGTTGTTATATATCCATACCGTTATAAAATGACGCCCTCCTGTATTTCCAGTTATCTTTAATTGCAAAATGTATTTCCGCCGACAATTTTTAACATCAACAGTTCATACATGAATGTGTCTGTAATATACCATCCATTGTAAGGTAATAAAGTTTGTGTATATATTAATGACCCATTTATGTTATTTACATGAAAACAAAAGTTTTGGTTTTTTTATTTCAGCAAATATAATGAATCGCCGTCAGTTGTCACTATACGTGCTTATGTATTGTATAACAATGTCAATCATCAGTCCTGCATTGCTATAGAAGTGCAAACTAAATAAAGTTGTCCTCATTTCAGTACGGATAGTATATACACGTTTTGATAAGGTCACTGGTGGTAATGATTTTTTTTCCAGAATCGTTACCAGAAACCAAATTCGTTCGTTGTATATCATATTAATATAAAATGACTTTTTAATATATATTTCAATCAAATGTTCTTTTATTGATTAATGTTACTAAAAGTTCATTTTAATTGGAATTGGTTTTTCATCTGCATGCTTGTTCATTACTCATGTTAGTATGCATGCAAAGGTGGTGTTCTGATGTAAAAACCACTGTCTAGTGTTGATATTTTCTCAAATTTCTTCCGGCTGACAAAAGTGCAATTATCCAGTTTGAACAGACACATCATAGTTAGTATCTTCCACGTCCCAGAACTATAAAAAAAATGTTCTTTACAAATGGAAATTAAAGTAACCAGAATATATTGTCTACAATAAAATGTTGTCTTTTTCCATGGTACACGATGTACGATTTATGATGGTTAAATATTTCCTCAAGTGACTGTCTTGCTTCAAAAATCTCATCATAGCTAGATCTTTACAAAAGGGAATTAAAGTAACCAGACTATATTGTCTACAATAAAATGTTGTCTTTTTTCCATGGTACACGATGTACGATTTATGATGGTTATTTTTTACCTCAAGCGACTGTCTTGCTTCAAAAATCTCATCATAGCTATATCTTGTACCGAGCTTGAGTTGATAGTTGTCGTCGACCATTGCTGCTGTTGTATATTATTATCTTTTATTTACGATGTGGTATATAATATCATAATCTACGATAGCGGCAATACATAAAGGTAGAATATACCAAAATGACGATATATAATGGTATAATATACCACAATGACGATACATAATGGTATAATATACCACAATGACGATACATAATGGTATAATATACCACAATGACGATACATAATGGTATAATATACCAGAATGACGATATATAATGGTATAATATATCACAATGACGATATATAATGGTATAATATATCACAATGACGATATATAATGGTATAATATACCACAATGACGATATATAATGGTATAATATATCACAATGACGATATATAATGATATTATACACGCGGGCTAATTTATATGTTGTGAGCCTCAAATTGAATGATTTGAATTTTGCTGGACATATTATTTTTCAACATGATCCCCTTTACTAACATTTTTGGCCTGATCAGAAAGTCATCAACTGCATGTATGACGTAATCATCGGACTGAAAGTGGGTGCCTGAAATATAGCTGTTTCAGTGCTGGATATAGATGGAAGTCTGATAGATCGTGATCGGGTGAATAAGGTGGATGCTCAATCAATTTAAAGCCACAATCGTGAATAACAGCCATGACAATGACAGACTTGTGAACAGGAGCATTGTCCTGATGGAATAACCAACCTTAAATGACCTTCCTGCGGCGCTAAAGTTTTATATCATAGTATGTGCCATTGTTTGTCCCTTTTGGAGATCATCTATCAGTAAAATACTATCTGCATCCAGGAAAACAGAGGCCATATCATTCCCAGTTGATGGAACAGTCTTTCCCTTCTTTGGCGTGGGAGAGCCAGGGTGCTTCCATTGTTTCGATTGTTCTTTGGCCTCTGGAGTAAAATGATTGACCCTTGTTTCATCCATAGTGACAAATCTCTGAAGAAAGTCGGCAGGATCTTCCTTAAAAAGGTTAAGATTAGCACGCGGTAATGTCTGTCTAGTGTGCTTCTGATCGACTGTCAGAAGTCTTGGTACGCATCGGGCCGAAAGCATTCTCATTGCAAGATTCTCGATCAGAATGGAATGTACACTTTCCTGTTAAATGCCAACACTATTTTTTTTCTGTGACTCGTCTGTCAGTCATAACAATATCAAGAACTTCATTGACCATTTCTGGGGTCGAAAAAGGCCTTCCAGGACGGGGAGTCATCCTCAAGGCTCTGTCGGCCGCGCTTAAATTCCGCCCCCACTTTTTCACTGTAGCATATGAAGAGGCACATTTCCCTAGTGTTGCTGCCATATCATTATGGATATCCTGATGTGTTGAACCTTTTTAATGCAAATATTGGATCATTGCTCTTTCACCGATTTTGTCCGTTTTGCAAAAGCCGTTTGTCTTATTTACAATAACCAAATGGACCAGTCCTTGGGTGCCTCCTTCAATACGAGACAATTTATAATGATATAATATACATCAGGGAAAATACATGTCATAATATACCACCGAGACAATATATAATGTCATAATATACCACATAACCAATATACTGTATAATGTCATTATATACCACATAACCAATTAACATGTATTATGTCATTATATACCGCAAGGACAATATATAATGTCATGATATACCACATAACCAATATATTATGTCATTATATACCACTGGGACAATATATAATGTCAAAATATACCATAAAACCAATATGTAATGTCATTATATACCGCAAGGACAATATATAATGTCGTAATATACCACTAGGACAATATATAATGTCAAAATATACCACATAACCAATATATAATGTCATAATATACCACATAACCAATATATAATGTCATTATATACCACAGAGGCAATATATAATGTCACAATATACCACTGGGACAATATATAATGTCATAATATACCACATAACCAATATATAATGTCATAATATACCATAGAGGCGATACATAATGTCATAATATACCACTGGGGCAATATATAATGTCATAATATACCACATAACCAATATATAATGTCATTATATACCACAAGGACAATATATAATGTCATAATACACCACATAACCAATATATAATGTCATAATATACCACATAACCAATATATTATGTCATTATATACCGCAAGGACAATATATAATGTCATAATATACCACTGGGACAATATATAATGTCATAATACACCACATAACCAATATATAATGTCATAATATACCACATAACCAATATATAATGTCATTATATACCACAGAGGCGATACATAATGTCACAATATAGCACTGGGACAATATATAATGTCATAATATACCACATAACCAATATATAATGTCATTATATACCGCAAGGACAATACATAATGTCACAATATACCACTGGGGCAATATATAATGTCATAATATACCACATAACCAATATATAATGTCATTATATACCGCAAGGACAATATATAATGAAATAATATACAAAGGGGTCAATATATAATGTCATAATATACCACATGGAGACAATATACAATGATATAATATAATATCGAAAATTTGTATCTGAATGTATGGATTATAATGCTTCAATTATTGGTTGTATGGTTGCTTGGCTAGTGATTAAGCTTGCCGTTGTTTGTGTTATATTGATGCCATATTACCGGTGAATATAATAATAAGTATATGATAGTGATAAGATGATATGATTATCCCGCCCAAATCACGCTTCGAATTCCAAAACTGACGCGGTCGTATGCAAATAGTGGATCGACGGTGTAAAGTGAATTTTTCCATTCGCAAATTTTGTTCCGTGTGACAATTGGAAAAAAAAAAGACTTCGTAAATTATCACCAGGATTTTTTTTATAAAACCCTAAATATTAAATAACATGCTTTCAATGATAGTGAATACTATATAAAATTGCATGTTGATTGTGTTTGTTTATGTCCATGCACTACTGAAGTATTTTGTTAGAAAATCTATACACAACTAAAGGCTGTTCTGGTTTTTGAACCCAGATGTTGAACCTGTCGGTACGTCTGGAAATAAAAGCCATAATTTGAATTTTATTTACATATTTGTAAAAAACAGCGACTTTAAAACATCAATCTGTCTTAATATGATATTCATGGCGGAATTAAATGTCAGAACTTTGCCGACAAACATATCAATTTTGTGATCGGCCATATACCATACACGTATATACCATATCCAGTCAGTTTAATGATTACGTGTCTTTTTGGTAGAGTATATCCTTATTGGCGATGTAGTATATTGGTATATTGTCGCTTTGGTAAAATAGGATGTCATTTTATATGTGCACATTACCGCAATGATGTATTACGTCATTATATTGACGCTGTGGTTTATTAGGTCATTATATTGAAGCTTTGGTATATTACGTCATTATATTAACGCTGTGGTATATTACGTCATCATATTAACGCTGTGGTATATTACGTCATTATATGGACGCTGTGGTATATAACGTCATTATATGGACGCTGTGGTATATTACGTCATTATATGGGCGCTGTGGTATATTACGTCATTATATTAACGCTGTGGTATATTAGGTCATTATATTGACACTGTGGTATATTATGTCATTGAATTGACGCTGTGGTATATTATGTCATTATATTGACACTGTGGTATATTATGTCATTGTATTGAAGCTGTGGTCTATTACGTCATTATATTGACACTTTGGTATATTATGTCATTATATTGACGCTGTGGTATATTAGGTCATTATATTAACACTGTGGTATATTAGGTCATTATATTGAAGCTGTGGTATATTATGTCATTGTATTGACGCTGTGGTATATTAGGTCATTATATGGACGCTGTGGTATATTACGTCATTATATGGGCGCTGTGGTATATTACGTCATTATATTAACGCTGTGGTATATTAGGTCATTGTATTGAAGCTTTGGTATGTTATGTCATTATATTGACGCTGTGGTATATTAGGTAATTGTATTGGCACTTTTGTAGATTATGTCATTGTATTGGCACTTTGGTAGATAATGTCATTATATTGACGCTGTGGTATATTGTGTCATTATATTGACGCTGTGGTATATTATGTCATTGAATTGAAGCTTTGGTATATGAAGTCATTATATTGAAGCTTTTGTATATTAGGCCATTGTATTGAAGCTTTGGTATATTAGGTCATTGTATTGACGCTGTGGTATATTATGTCATTATATTAACGCTGTGGTATATTATGTCATTGTATTGAAGCTGTGATATATTATGTCATTATATTGACGCTGTGGTATATTAGGTCATTGTATTGAAGCTGTGGTATATTATGTCATTATATTGACACTGTTGTATATTAGGTCATTGTATTGAAGCTGTGGTATATTATGTCATTATATTGACGCTGTGGTATATTATGTCAATATATTGACGCTGTGGTATATTAGGTCATTGTATTGAAGCTTTGGTATATTATGTCATTATATTGAAGCTATATTAGGTCATTGTATTGAAGCTTTGGTATATATGCGGTTTATTGGCGCTGTGGTATATTACGTCATTATATTGAAGCTGTGGTATATTATGTCATTATATTGACGCTGCGGTATGTTGTTTTCTTGTGCATTGACGTTGAGGTATATGATGTCTATGTATATTGTCCCCGTTGTATATTATGATATAATATATTGTCCAAGTGGTATATCAGGACATTATATATTATCCCTGTGATATATTATGATATTATATATCGCCCTTGAGACAATTATGACATATTGAATTGTCCCTGTGGTATAGTATGGCATTACATACTATCCATGTGGGTATATTATTTAAGCATTGAACTGTTTTTGTATGGTATTTATGATCTATTTGAACGACAGAGCTTTGCAAGCAAACAACAGAATGCGCGCTAGCGCATTATGATTTGTTTGCTTGCAAAGCTCTGTCGTTCAAATAGATCATAAATACCATACAAAAAAAAATTCAACGCTTATATTTACATTTTCCAACGATTTGATTTTTTTTCCTTTGACAGATCATATTTAGAAAATTCATAATTCCCGCGTTACCGACAGGCAGCACAAATTTTAGTCGTTAACTGGAACAACCTTCATGTCTCGTGCAGATAGGCAAACACAATCGGCAACAAAATAGTGCTTGAAAAAAAAAAAAAAACCAATTTATTATATTCAACATTTATTACAAAGTATATGGCATGTTTTCTCATAATAAATTATTTGACAAAAATATGTATTTTTGCTCAAATTTATCTATAACAATGCTTTCAGTATATTGGCCCGGAACAAAATATTGCGCAGGTCTGTGTTGTATTACTACGCTGATACTGTCGCGTGATGCATGACACTTAAACAAACATCAACGACACAACTCTCAAAAAGGCTTTATAGTGACAATGTCATACAAATGTAAATATATCATTATATATTGTCCCTGTGATAGATTATGACATTATATATTGTCCGCGAGGTACATATTATGACATTATATATTGTCCCTTTTGTATATAATGTCATTGTATAATTTTATATACAGTATTATGTCTCCATTTCAATAGTCCGTGTCTGTGTGTTGGTCGTTGGGTTTACATTCACATTGTCCTAACGAAATGGGATTGTGGAAAAGAACTTTCAATATATAAACAAACATCGACTCCTAAATCACTTCTGAGTTAGTTCTAGTCACCATCAGTATGAATTGTCACGATGCTACACAAAAGACTTGGGTTGTTTCAATAAAGCGCTCTTTATCAAATACCCAATGGTATGAAGTAATACATATATCATTCCAGTTATGTCGATTCTTGTTTGGTTGTGTTAAAACCTAGAATGCTTGACTATCTCGAAACATACAGTGAATGTATGGGATCGTAAAATTGGATATCCGTCGACTAAAGTCACTTTATAGAATTTATATAATTACTGTCGTGTTTAATATCTTAATATTTCAGTTAATTCAGAAGGATATTACGTACTAAAGCAAGATTATAGAGCCTATTAAAACATTAAAAAAAATTATTTTAAACATATCATATTGTTCATATTTACTGGAACAGGTGTATAGATCAATTTATATAATGTATATAAAATTTTATATGAAATGATTTGTATAATATAATTTAATTTAGAAAAAACTTGGATAAAAAACCTTGAACATTCCATATAAAGTTAGTCAGACTTTTAAAAAATAAGTTACCGTAGACATGTTTTACATATTACCTATCAATTTTAAATTTCAAACAGGACTACCTCACCAGATATCAAAAACAATGAACGTCCACAAGACCGACTGCACAAACCGCAAATAATGATTACCACTGACACAATGGTGACGTTAATGAATTAACGACTGGAATGCTTCCTTCTCAAACAGCCTTCATTTGTTGGTATGTCATTTGTTAAAACATGAAATTGAATTTTATTTATACGTCTCAGACTTTTGCTTTGATCCATACCATTACGGCGCATAAATAAAATGTATGTATGACAACTGAATTACCCCTAGTTTAAATTATATCTCAACATGCATGTATATTACTAAAGTCAGTGCGTTCGTTTGTTTGCTTTTGTCAGTTTTCTTTCTGTTAGAATATTTTATTTTCATGCTCAAACCAGTATTAGTTCATGATTTACCATGCGAAAACTAGTTAAATTTGACCTTAAAAATCAGCTTTTCAGGGAAAAAAATGTATTTGAAAAACAATGTTACGTAAAATCATGTTTAAGCTGTTTATTTGACACTGATGTATGCTGATAATGCGCCCGACAATAACACATGTCAATGCATTATATTCTTTTCTAATTTTAGTTTATTGTTTGCTACAAATTATGATTCATGTCTAACGTTTTAAGTCTGTGATATGTTTTTGTTAATTGATTTAGATGCAATAAAATCATGTAGAAAAAAAAACCAGAAAAAAACCTGTTTGATAAAGGCAGTCAGCACAGGATGTTTCCTCATGCATGCATATATCCTTCTAGACTTGCTCAAGTCATTCAAATCGTAAATCCTGAAATTTCGCATTAACTTCTTGTATTGCAACCGCTATTATGATACGTTACTGTTGAATTTACAGAAATAAAATTGTCTTTAGTTTATATATGTTCAATGTCTAAAACATATTATTTTGTATCTGTTAACAGCCTACACGCATGGGAGAAGTGGTGATATTGAAAACATGACCTTGACTTTGGAAACGAAGAAACAGAAAATTCATGACAAGAAAATTGTAACATTTTTTTGTTTTCTCATTTTTTAAATAAGATCGTTTTAGACACCGTACAACTAGGATTTGATGAGAAATACTAATGAGTGTCACAAGTGGTACGGAAATAACTCCAGATGGCGTCTCAAGCTTTGCCATACTGTTCGCTCGTTCAAATATCTAATGCCGCCAATATACGTCGACAAAGTAGTATTTTATTTCTGTTGATAGGAAATGTGTTTCAAGAAATGATCATCTTGAATAAGAAATATTTTTTTCTGTCTGGTTAGATACAGTCCTCCCTCTTTTTATTTTCTTCTCTTTTTTATCCTTCATTTGTTTAGACACGTGGTGATCCTTGATTTGATTGGATACATAGTGATCCCTGATTTGATTGGGTACGTGGTGATCCTTGATTTGATTGGGTACGTGGTGATCCCTGATTTGATTGGGTACGTGGTGATCCTTGATATAATTGGGTACGTGGTGATCCTTGATTTGATTGGGTACGTGGTGATCCCTGATTTGATTGGGTACGTGGTGATCCTTGATATGATTGGGTACGTGGTGATTTTTGATTTGATTGGGTACGTGCTGATCCTTGATTTGATTGGGTACGTGATGATCCTTGATTTGATTGGGTAAGGGGTGTTATTTGATTTGATTGGGTACGTGCTGATCCTTCAGTTGATTGGGTACGTGATGATGCTTGATTTGATTGGGTACGTGGTGATATTTGATTTGATTGGGTACGTGGTAATCCTTGATTTGATTGGGTACGTGATGATCTTTGATTTAATTGGGTACGTGGTGATATTTGATTTGATTGGGTACGTGGTGATCCTTGATTTGATTGGGTACGTGCTGATCCTTGATTTGATTGGGTACGTGGTGATCCTTGATTTGATTGGGTACGTGATGATCCTTGATTTGATTGGGTACTTGGTGATCACTGTTTTGATTGGGTACGTGATTATCCTTGATTTGATTTGGCACGTGGTGATCATTGTTTTGATTGGGTAAGTGGTGATCCTTGATTTGATTGGGCACGTGATGATCCTTGATTTGATTGGGTACGTGGTGATATTTGATTTGATTGGGTACGTGATGATCCTTGATTTGATTGGGTAGGTGGTGATATTTGATTTGATTGGGTACGTGGTGATCCTTGATTTGATTGGGCACGTGATGATCCTTGATTTGATTGGGTACGTGATGATCCTTGATTTGATTGGGTAAGTGGTGATATTTGATTTGATTGGGTACGTGATGATCCTTGATTTGATTGGGGACGTGATGATCCTTGATTTAATTGGGTAAGTGGTGATATTTTTGATTTGATTGGGTACGTGGTGATCCTTGATTTGATTGGGTACGTGGTGATCCTTGATTTGATTGGGTACGTGGTGATCCTTAATTTGATTGGGTACGTGGTGATCCTTGATTTGATTGGGTACGTGGTGATCATTGATTTGATTGGGTACGTGGTGATCCTTGATTTGATTGGGCACGTGATGATCCTTGGTTTGATTGGGTACGTGGTGATCCTTGATTTGATTGGGCACCTGATGATCCTTGATTTGATTGGGTACGTGGTAATCCTTGATTTGATTGGGTACGTGATGATCTTTGATTTAATTGGGTACGTGGTGATATTTGATTTGATTGGGTACGTGGTGATTTTTGATTTGATTGGGTACGTGCTGATCCTTGATTTGATTGGGTAAGTGGTGATCCTTGATTTGATTGGGTAAGGGGTGTTATTTGATTTGATTGGGTACGTGCTGATCCTTGATTTGATTGGGTACGTGATGATGCTTGATTTGATTGGGTAAGTGGTGATATTTTATTTGATTGGGTACGTGGTGATCCTTGATTTGATTGGGTACGTGATGATCCTTGCTTTGATTGGGTAAGTGATGATATTTGTTTTGATTGGGTACGTGGTGATCCCTGATTTGATTGGGTACGTGGTGATCCTTGATTTGATTGGGTACGTGAAGATCCCTGATTTGATTGGGTACGTGGTGATCACTGTTTTGATTGGGTACGTGGTGATCCTTGATTTGATTGGGTACGTGAAGATCCCTGATTTGATTGGGTACGTGGTGATCACTGTTTTGATTGGGTACGTGATGATCCTTGATTTGATTTGGCACGTGGTGATCATTGTTTTGATTGGGTACGTGGTGATCCTTGATTTGATTGGGTACGTGGTGATATTTGATTTGATTGGGTACGTGGTGATCCTTGATTTGATTGGGCACGTGATGATCCTTGATTTGATTGGGTACGTGATGATCCTTGATTTGATTGGATAAGTGGTGATATTTGATTTGATTGGGTACGTGATGATCCTTGATTTGATTGGGGACGTGATGATCCTTGATTTAATTGGGTAAGTGGTGATATTTGATTTGATTGGGTACGTGGTGATCCTTGATTTGATTGGGTACGTGGTGATCCTTGATTTGATTATGTACGTGGTGATCCTTAATTTGATTGGGTACGTGGTGATCCTTGATTTGATTGGGTACGTGGTGATCATTGATTTGATTGGGTACGTGGTGATCCTTGATTTGATTGGGCACGTGATGATCCTTGGTTTGATTGGGTACGTGGTGATCCTTGATTTGATTGGGCACCTGATGATCCTTGATTTGATTGGGTACGTGGTGATATTTGATTTGATTGGGTACGTGGTGATCCTTGATTTGATTGGGTACGTGATGATCCTTGATTTGATTGGGTACGTGGTGATTTTTGATTTGATTGGGTACGTGGTAATCCTTGATTTGATTGGGTACGTGATGATCTTTGATTTAATTGGGTAAGTGGTGATATTTGATTTGATTGGGTACGTGGTGATCCTTGATTTGATTGGGTAAGTGATGATCCTTGATTTGATTGGGTAAGTGGTGATATTTGATTTGATTGGATACATGGTGATCATTGTTTTGATTGGGTACGTGATGATCCTTGATTTTATTGGGTTAGTGGTGATATTTGATTTGATGGGTACGTGGTGATCCTTGATTTGATTGTGTACGTGATGATATTTGATTTGATTGGGTACGTGATGATCCTTGATTTGATCGGGCATGTGATGATCCTTGATTTGATTGGGTACGTGGTGATCCTTGATTTGATTGGGTACGTAATGATCCTTGATTAGATTGGGTACGTGATGATCCTTGATTTGATTGGGTACGTGGTGATCATTGTTTTGATTGGGTACGTGATGATCCTTGATTTGATTTGGCACCTGGTGATCATTGTTTTGATTGGGTACGTGGTGATATTTTCTTTGATTGGGTACGTAATGATCCTTGATTTCATTGGGTAGGTGGTGATATTTGACTTGATTGGGTAGGTGGTGATCCTTGATTTGATTGGGCACGTGATGATCCTTGATTTGATTGGGTACGTGATGATTCTTGATTTGATTGGGTAAGCGGTGATATTTGATTTGATTGGGTACGTGATGATCCTTGATTTGATTGGGTAAGTGGTGATATTTGATTTGATTGGGTAAGTGGTGATATTTGATTTGATTGGGTACGTGATGATCCTTGATTTGATTGGGTAAGTTGTGATATTTGATTTGACTGGGTACGTGGTGATCCTTGATTTGATTGGGTACGTGATGATATTTGATTTGATCGGGTACGTGATGATCCTTGATTTGATTGGGTAAGTGATGATCCTTGATTTGATTGGGTACGTGGTAATCCTTGATTTGATTAGGTAAGTGATGATCCTGGATTTGATTGGGTACGTGGAGATATTTGATTTGATTGGGTATGTGGTGAAATTTGATTTCACTGGGTACGTGGTGATCCTTGATTTGATTGGGCACGTGATTATCCTTGATTTGATTGGGTAAGTGGTGATATTTGATTTGATTGGGTACGTGGTGATCCTTGATTTGATTAGGTACGTGGTGATCCTTGATTTTATTGGTTAAGTGGTGACACTTGATTTGATTATGAGCGTGGTGATCCTTGATTTGATAGTGTTATTTCTGTCTTTACGAGATTTTGCAAAGTTTGCTACAATTCTAAAAGTAACTTAACACTCTGTCGATTTGTTTTATCGTATATCAGGATAAGGGAATATTCATCATAAAATGAACATTTAAAGTACAATACATCATTAATTTCATACCTATATCAAAGCATGATTCTATTATCATTCTCCCTATATTGACTATCGTGTAAACTTACATTCATAGGGCAGATGTTATCTTCTATCGCAGATGAGAGGTACAGACATTCTAACATTTAGATATACTGTGAGCGACGCGTGCCAATCACAATTCTGTAAGAGATACGTGATTTCTGTATTTGCTATGAAAGTGCGTCAGGTAAAAGTGTTAGATTACAGTTTATTGTCGTACTGTCAAATATAAATCTATATTTTGTCAAATATATATCTATATTTTGTCAAATATAGGTATTTGTTGTAATGTATCTGTTGAAGCTCTGCATACTTCGGGGATAGAATATAATCTAAAAATGCCCGTGCTTATGCTTTACGTTCATTTGTACATTTAGCATATTTATATATATATATATATATATATATATACTATGAAATAGGAAAAATGCATAAAACGTTTTCAATGATATGATATAGACATACCTATAAAACAATGGTTTCAGCATAATACATAAAATGAAAAACAAATTATTTTAACAACGTTGTTGGTAATGATTGAGATAAGATAGATGTGATTACTTCCTCTGACAACTGTTCATATATGTTTTATAAAGTTTCCCAAAAAGTAAAAAGAAAAAGAAAATATAAATATATAAATGTGACAGAGCTTGAAATATCTATTAAAATATAAATCTGAATGTAAGTGAAAACCAAATGAATGACTCACGAAAAAAGTAAATATAGCCCAATATCTATTGAATGATATTGACATATAAAGGGAAATATATCGTAGTATGTACTTTTGGAAGCAGAGGTGTGATGCTTACTATCATATAAGTGATGGTTAAATGTGTCTTAATTAATCATTTGTACCTATGTGGACAGGTGAGATATCTGTTATATAATATTTTACACGTGAGAAAAATGCAATGTGTATTAAATCATATTTTACAGGTAAGAGAAGGTTATATGTATACTACATCATAATTAACAGGTGAGAAAGGTAATATATCTGCTACATAATATTTTATAGTTGAGATAAAATGCGATGTGTATTAAATCATATTTTACAGGTAAGAGAAGGTTATATGTATACTACATCATAATTAACAGGTGAGAAAGGTAATATATCTGCTACATAATATTTTATAGTTGAGATAAAATGCGATGTGTATTAAATCATATTTTCCTGGTAACAAAATAAAGGTCTGCTTAATACTATTTTACAGGTGATAACAGTTATATGTCTCTCAATCAATATTTTGTACCGATGGTAAAATATAAGAAATTTCCTCAATTTCTATTGAATACTATTTTACAAGTGATAGAAGCTATATGTGTCTGAATTACTATTTTGTACCGATGGTAAAAGATAAGATATTTCGACAATCATATTTAACAGGTGAGATATAATGCAATGTGCATTAAATCATATTATTTGGTGAAATTTTGTAATATGTACACTCAATCATATTTTACAGGTGAGAGAAGGTAATATGTCCACTAAACCATATCTTACAGATAAGAGACTACATCATATCTTACAGATAAGAGACTACATCATATCTTACAGGTAAGAGACTACATATTATCTTACAGGTAAGAGACTACATCATATCTTACAGACAAGAGATTACATCATATCTTACAGGTAAGAGACTACATCATATCTTACAGGTAAGAGACTACATCATATCTTACAGGTAAGAGATCACATCATATCGTACAGGTAAGAGACTACATCATATCTTACAGGTAATAGACTTCATCATATCTTACAGGTAAGATACTACATCATATCTTACAGGTAAGAGACTACATATTATCTTACAGGTAAGAGACTACATCATACCTTACAGGTCAGAGACTACATCATACCTTACAGGTAAGAGACTACATCATATCTTACAGGTAAGATACTATATCATATCTTACAGGTAAGAGACTACATCATATCTTACAGGTAAGATACTACATCATATCCTACAGGTAAGAGATTACATCATATATTACAGGTAAGAGACTATACCATATCTTACAGGTAAGATACTACATCATACCTTACAGGTAAGATACTACATCATACCTTACAGGTAAGAGACTACATCATATCTTACAGATAAGAGACTACATCATATCTTACAGATAAGAGACTACATCATATCTTACAGGTAAGAGATTACATCATATCTTACAGGTAAGAAACTACATCATATATTACAGGTAAGAGACTACATCATACCTTACAGGTAAGAGACTACATATTATCTTACAGGTAAGAGACTACTTCATATCTTACAGGTAAGAGACTACATATTATCTTACAGGTAAGAGACTACATAATATCTTACAGGTAAGAGACTACATCATATCTTATTGATAAGATACTACATCTTATCTTACAGGTAAGAGACTACATCATATCTTACAGGTAAGAGACTACATATTATCTTACAGGTAAGAGACTATACCATATCTTACAGGTAAGAGACTACATCATATATTACAGGTAAGATACTATACCATATCTTACAGGTAAGAGAATATACCATATCTTACAGGTAAGAGACTACATCATATTTTTACAGGTAAGAGACTACATCATATCTTACAGGTAAGAGACTACATCATATCTTACAGGTTAGATACTACATCATACTTTACAGATAAGAGACTACATCATACCTTACAGGTAAGAGACTACATACTATCTTACAGGTAATAGACTACATCATACCTTACAGGTAAGAGACTATATATCTTACAGGTAAGAGACTACATATTATCTTACAGGTAAGAGACTACATCATACCTTACAGGTCAGAGACTACATCATACCTTACAGGTAAGAGACTACATCATATCTTACAGGTAAGATACTATATCATATCTTACAGGTAAGAGATTAAATCATATCTTACAGGTAAGAGACTACATCATATCTTACAGATAAGAGACTACATCATATCTGACAGGTAAGAGATTGCATCATATATTACAGGTAAGAGACTACATCATATCTTACAGGTAAGAGACTACATCATATCTTACAGGTAAGATACTACATCATATCTTACAGGTAAGTAGTGGTGCGCCGATCATCGATTATAATCGGTTGACGAATCGAATGCACCTTCGATTTCGACCATCGATTTCCGTTTTTCAAGAATCGATCATCGAACGCGCCCGAATCAAGGGAAGTCACTCTAATGTTATAACCTTAGAATAAAGATGGCCGACGGCTGCCTCGTCGTCGACGACTCCGTTGCAATTGCCACTACAACGGATACTGATACAGAGCTTATAATTCGACCACCCGGGGTTTGAAAGGCAAAGTCAAAAGTATGGAATATATATGCATTCCGCAAAATAAAAAAAAGAATGGGGTCCTTCTAGGAAAAATCTTGACATGACGGTCGCTGTTTGCCGCCTTTGTAAGAAATGTTACAAAAATACAAGTAGCTACATTTCGGTATTTGATAGTATTAGATAGTGAAAGACTTATAAAATGACTCCATCTGTTTATTATTTTCGATAATAAGTAGCCCTGGAGGAATCATTTGGTTTCTTAATGATAAGTTTTAGCATATTTTATATATATTAGCTGAGTAATGAGGTATGTTTCTGCTAGGTATAAGGGAAACAGTCCAGCCACATTGCTCAATCCCTGCATACTTATATAATCTCGCAATAGGCAATACACAATCTACATTCTACAAAGAAACACATTTTTATTTATATTTTGTAATTGCATACTGTAATATTAATAGATAAATTTATGGTTTACCACAATATTTGAAATTAACATTTATTCACTGAACTGTTAAGTTATGTTTCCAATTTATATTTTTGTTAAATCAAAGAAAGTGGATTTGTTAATTAGTTGTTACTTAATCTGTTGAATAAAACTTTGCTAGTTATAATATTTTTTCTCATAAATAGGTTTCTGAAACTTTCTTCGTCAGTTTTGGAAGTCCCAACTATTTGGCCATTGGTAGACAAATTAAAAGCGCTAATAATTGCATTTTCATGCATGATTAATAAAACAAAAAACAAAAAAAAAACAACACTGGTAGTCTGGTACAATTACAATTTAAATACCCAATGCAAATAATGGCAATATCCATCAATGCATATTCAATGGGATATAAGCTCTATGGCATCGCATCATTGCTCTTTTGTAATTCTTGATTTTATATGTGTACCTGCTCATATTGTATTCTACTACTTTTGCATCTAGAATTCAACGAACAAAAGTTACAAAGACCATGTAGAAAATGAAAATGTCACTTTATTAACAAAAGTATATAATCATGGACAATTTCATGTTTTATAAACAAATCTGTGAAATCCAGATACTTTTACTGGACTTCATTCTTCTTGGATCATTAATATCTATTTTTTAAGTCATAGCTGTTGACCAAAAGTACAGTTGTAACTGTCTTAATCATTCAATCATACATTCATGTGCACCATCAACTAAGAAATAGGAATAATTACACTTACAAAAGATAATTATTGATACACATTACATAACAAAATGATGATTAATAACTGAAACAAAACACTTGTGATTTAACCGATTATTAATCGGTTGACTACATCGGTTGTCCTATCCGATGCGATCCGATAATCGAAATAGATTTTCAACCGATGTCCCATCACTACAGGTAAGAGATTACATCATATATTACAGGTAAGAGACTATACCATATCTTACAGGTCAGAGACTACATCATACATTACAGGTAAGATACTACATCATACCTTACAGGTAAGAGACGACATCATATCTTACAGATAAGAGACTACATCATATCTTACAGATAAGAGACTACATCATATCTTACAGGTAAGAGACTACATCATATCTTACAGGTAAGAGACTACATCATACCTTACAGGTAAGAGACTACATATTATCTTACAGGTAAGAGACTACATCATATCTTACAGGTAAGAGACTATATATTATCTTACAGGTAAGAGACTACATCATATCTTACAGGTAAGACACTACATCATATCTTATTGATAAGATACTACATCATATCTTACAGGTAAGAGACTACATCATATCTTACAGGTAAGAGACTACATATTATCTTACAGGTAAGAGACTATACCATATCTTACAGGTAAGAGACTACATCATATATTACAGGTAAGATACTATACCATATCTTACAGGTAAGAGAATATACCATATCTTACAGGTAAGAGACTACATACTATCTTAGAGGTAAGAGACTACATCATATCTTACAGGTAAGATACTACATCATATCTTACAGGTAAGAGACTACCTCATATCTTACAGGTAAGAGACTACATCATATCTTACAGGTAAGATACTACATCATACCTTACAGGTAAGAGACTACATACTATCTTACAGGTAATAGACTACATCATACCTTACAGGTAAGAGACTATATATCTTACAGGTAAGAGACTACATATTATCTTACAGGTAAGAGACTACATCATATCTTACAGGTAAGAGACTACACCATATCCTACAGGTAAGAGACTACATCATATCTTACAGGTAAGAAACTACATCATACCTTACAGGTAAGAGACTACATCATATCTTACAGGTAATAGACTACATCATATCTTACAGGTAAGAGATTACATCATATCTTACAGGTAAGAAACAAAACCATACCTTACAGGTAAGAGACTACATCATATCTTATAGATAAGAGACTACATCATATCTTACAGGTAAGATCCTACATCATATCTTACAGGTAAGAGACTACATCATATCTTACAGATAAGAGACTACATCATATCTTACAGGTAAGAGACTACATCATATCTTACAGGTAAGAGACTACATCATATCTTACAGGTAAGAGACTACATCATATCTTACAGGTAAGATACTACATCATATCTTACAGGTAAGAGACTATATCATATCTTACAGGTAAGAGACTACATCATATCTTACAGGTAAGAGATCACATCATATCTTACAGGTAAGAGACTACATCATATCTTACAGGTAAAGGAAGGTAAGATACTTGCTTAATCATATTTTGCAGATGCTATACAATGCGACTTGTATTAAGCCATATTTTCCTGGTAACCTTTGTAGATATATCTACCAAATCCAATTTACAGTTGAGAGAAGGCTATATGTGTCTTAAATATTTTCTTTTCTAGTGAGACATTGTTATTTGTCTGGGAAATAATATTCCTGAGATTTAAGTAAAATGAAACATCTGTTTAAACATATTTGACAGGTTAAAAAAACTTTACGAATGCAGGAACACGAAATGTGTCTTAATTTATATTTTGATATGAGAACATTTGTATTACCAAAGTCTAATATTTTCAAAATAGACACACTCAGATATATATCAAAATGTAATTAAATTCATATAATTTCTGCATGATAGATATGTATAATTATGCCCCATCTTGTGATAAAAAAGATCGGTCTCATTTTCACATGTTCGAGAATGCAAGATTTCCATTAATAATGCGTTCTATTTATGAGATAATATCATATATGTATTCATCATAATTTTTAAATGTGTCTATCCAGTACATTGACTAACTGCAGTTAGGTATTGAGCTAGTCCCTTTAAGAAAAAAAAAACATGGATGTCTTTATTCTCAGTAGATATTCCCTTGCAAATATTAAAAAATCTTATCAACAAAAACAATTTGCTTATCCATTAAATCATGATTTTTATTAGACACTTGATATGAAGGCCGTGTGTACACGGTAGTAACGTATGGATTTAGGTTCTATTCTTAAATCATTCATGATTTCCACGCGCGTCTTACACTTCCGTTTGCATGGCTGGTCGATACGTGACGTTATCGCTATTACACTACCATTGTATTCTACTGCTTCAGCTACAGATGCTGGCTTCTCAGTTAATGCCCCCACATATTCACACCTTCTCTGACGTGTGTACACCACGTAAAGACGATAGCGTTGATCGACCTTACATGTGTACCAATGACCCATATAGCCGTATCATCCTATCCATACACAATTCAGCTTTTCATACAGAAATCTCTGTTTTCTATAAATAGCCGCCTTATCCTCAGTGGACATAAACCGTTTCATATGAGTATATCCCCTTATAAGGCAGATTTAACAATGCATCGATCAGTAGCGACGTCTCTCTGTTCAGAATCCCTCGTTTCTATAATTACACAAGTGTTCTTAAAATAGTATCCTGTTTTACGAAAGCTAGATAATAGCAGACGCATGTCGCTCTGCTTTCTTTCAATCGACAAATTATGCTAATTGCTAATCGAACTGTGGTAAGCTGTCCTCTACTGGCGGGTTATGATAGTTTCATATGTATGTATCGAGTGCTATATTTAGCACAAATGCGTCAACCCCACGTCTCGTTCCTGTACTATCTTCACCACTGACGACAGGAAAGCCTAACCATCCATGCACATCATTACGTATTAACCAATCAGATTCGCCGTTACATAGACTCCAATTACTAGGAATGTGCATTGAAATGTAGTGACGTGCGAGTCGCTGCTTCGTGACGTCACTACATGTTCTCGGAGACCTCGTTACAATGATGGGGAAATATATACACACGATGGCATACTTTGTCAGGATCCCAGAGTCCGCTTGCGTGTCGAATGGATATATGGGACTTGTGCATTCTCAATGTGAGTGCAATTTACCCCATACAACCTGGCGTTTCCGAAGGACTGGATCGACTCGCCTGGACTGGTTACTGAACCAATTCATCAAACGGACATATCATCATTACCCCCCACGGAAGGTGAGACATGACGCTCTATAGTACACAAGTGTATGTGTTGTTTACCTTACCTCACAGGTGTGTTATTGCCACACACACTCAACATGTTATTAGTATTTATATGTAAACATTTATTTTTTTCTTATTATTTTCCTCAACTAATTGCTCTACAGCAATACTTAGTAATCTTTATTAATTTAATTTTTTTTTAATTATTTTCAGAGCATGAGTTTTCTCGTTATAATAATTCATTAATTTTAATTCATTGACACTGGTATAAATATGTCTCTATAATCAGTGAAAATTTGTTTTCCTTTTCTGAGCATTAGCAGTCAACTTTATCACTTTACCAATCCAATGTTTGCTCTTTTTCATCACTTGCACATCCTACCCTTTACTCGCTATTAAAAACAATTATATTAGTCTGCTGCATAACTTTTAACTATGATAGCATTACTAGTAACATGCTGGATTATGACACCATAGATCAGTTGTTAACACTCTCGCGCTATCAACATGAATAAATCGTTGCATTACTAAGTCTACCTGGCGCTAAGCGCTAAGTGTTTGTGTATCTAACATCATCAATGAAAACCGGGTTGACCGTAGACAACACACTTCTGTATACACATACGGAATACTAGTGTACTTTTCTACTACCTTGATCTGATTTTTTCTCGGCATATCGACTTTGCGTAAACAATCTGTTGATTCTGCCTTTTCACCCCCACTAGTTCTACA
The DNA here is from genome assembly GCF_902652985.1 of Pecten maximus. NCBI lineage: Eukaryota > Metazoa > Mollusca > Bivalvia > Pectinida > Pectinidae > Pecten > Pecten maximus. The sequence goes on along the minus strand of NC_047033.1, from coordinate 7,958,318 downwards.
TAATTTGAACATAGCTTCATTCCATTGACCAAGTTTTTAATGATGTATCTTTCCCTCACAACTGCCTCTACATAGCTGAATATAGCTTTATTTCATTGACGATTTTTTTAATAATGCCTTTTTCTCCCAGAACTACCAATGCATTGTTTGAATCTAGCATCATTTCATTGACGAAGATTTTAAAAATGTCCCTTTCTTTCACCACTACTTCTTCATACATTTAGATTGAATTAGATTCATTCCATTGATGGTGTTTTTAATAATGCCTTTTACGTCATTGATTTTTTATAGGTAGATGTGATATAAGAATTAGTAAAATGAACTCTTAAGAACTGTAATTTTTCTGTAACCATCATTATTGATCTTGGCTTTACCGTTAAGTCGCCTGTGGTAACTGTATATGATTTATAATACCCTCTCCAAATATTGTCTATGTTAAAACTGAAGCGTCAATATGCTACATTGTATATTAAGAGATATTGATATATTGCTGTAATCATTCATTTCAAATACTATTATAACACTAAGACCTTAAATTATCGTTAATTAATAAATTATCGTTAATTCAATATATTAGTTGATTTATTCCGACGCTGTAATTCCCAGCTACGTTCAATCTTTACATAAGCGGTCATTAATCTCCCATTAGGTGTTTCAAGTAATTAATATCCAGGCTGATTTTAATAAAAAAAAAAAATATATAGAAATAGGAAATATTTTCTGATTCTGAACTAGTCTCTGGTGAAGAGATCTTTTCCTGAACCCATTATGATTTATGTAGATATGATGTGTAGCTCGAAGACATTGTCGGCGTTTATTAGAAATGAATGAAAACATGTATTAAGGTTAGATTTATCGAATGAAATAGTGTCGTCTCCAATACTTCAATACCTATTTCTGTCCCTTTGGTATCGTTTGCGTTTTGTTTACAATGCTGGCTGATCAATATCATTTCTGGTTTTCGTCATTATGTCTTTTCGATTGTTCTCAGTCAGGGACGGAATTAGTGTACTTCTTTTCACTAACTCAAAACGTGATGTCCAAGAATAAATGAAACTTTCAAAATCAATTATACTTAAAACAAAATAAGTATGATGGACAATGTCCACAACAAGACAAACCAGCTCAAATACGTAAATTTCTGCAAACGCGTATAACATAAATTACAATTTACCTCAAATTTCGATCTTCATTATTTTAGGAAAAGAACCTCTATTTTTCCTTTACAAATGATTGCGCATTTAAGGTATTTTTCCTCTTAAAATCAATGATTAATGCAGCCGATATAGTCGAGTCTGTTCAATTGGTTGGCTGTCCACATGACTACAAAACCTTAACGAGTTACAGATTTACCTCACACACTATGACATCCCATTGATCACATTCGACACACGTATCGATTGTTTAGAGGAACAGGGACGTATCTCCAGCATGGAGTGCTTAGAAGTAAAGGGTCCGTATCTCAAATTTATCAATTTTTTGATTTTGGATAAATTACAATTCCGACTGAGCTTTTCTTACAGAATATTTACTTTATATCAATGGAACTTCTTTTAAATCAAATAGTATTTTAACAGAATTAGACCATTTCAATTGATATAATGTACAAATTCTATCAGAAAATCTCAATCGTAGTTGTAATTTATTACAATCTAAAAATGGATAAATTTGAGATACGGCCCTTTACTTCTAAGCACTCCATGTTGGAGACACGTCATTGTTCCTCTAAACAATCGGTATCTTCTGTTCTTTTGAAATTACCTAACAACCGAAATTATGCATTTGATTGAGTAGCGTAGGTAATGTTCTCTTCGCTGTATATTATTGTATACGTGTTTATTATCTTATCACCAAATCTGATGTCCACACGTTTTGTCCCTTTGCATCAATAACTGGTCCTTGAATGACGAAATAGTCGTATTGTCTTTTTTCATATTCATTGATTTTGTGTAATATATCTATAAATTAATGGCATAAAAGTGGTATTTTTTTTCACTTGTGTTTTAAACGACAATGATTATTATCTTTTGATAGATAAAAACAGAAATGTAAACAGACGTTAGCATCGCCAATTCGAGGTGAGATTTTCATAGATTATCGTGACGGCCAATTAATGTACTTTGATGGTCAAGTGGTCCGAATGGTCTTAGTCGTCAGTAATGTTTTTCGAGTCCAAAACTTTGAAACGTTTTCACAGAAAACATCTAAGTTACATGATATATAATCACTCAAATGATTATGTGGGCCCAGTTATTCAAACATTGATTAGAATAATCACAGTTTAACAATTTAAGTGTTAGAATCCTGCTAAAATAATTATTGGTAAAGTGTATTGGACCAAATTTTACGAAACTCTCGCGCTTTTCAATTTCTCCCTACCTGCTATTTTGAAAAAAAACGCACACTCAGGGTTTGAAGTAAAGGAGAAATTAGATTTTCACTAATCAGGTTATTAAGCTAATCGCCTTTAGGACAGCTTGGCCCCGAGAGTTTGTCTTGGTTTTTTTAAAATATGTTGAAATGAAACCTTTATTTTTTCATCACCATTCAGAGTACCGTTTATAAAGAGAGCAAGATAACACGGGTCTTTTGAGGGCACCGTAAAATCGATAAAACCAGGGCTGAAAATGTAGATTTTTCACGTTAACACCACGAAAAAACATTTTCGGGAAAAGCTATTCATCCTAAATGTAGAAGAAATATAATACATATCCTTAAAGCCAACCTTTTGTTAATAGTTAAAATCGCAAAACAAAATAGACAAAAGCAAGAAAACTAAAACATCTTGAGATCAAATACAGAAAATGTTATCTCGTCTGATTAGTAGATTATTTAATAAAGAATGTACGTCACTCAATTTTCTACCTTTTTTCAACTATTCTCTGTCATCTCCACCAATCCAATACTGAATAACATTTTAATGACTTAACTGTCACTTTCATCAATCCATGATATCAGACCTTATAGTGACTATTCTCGTACCTTCATCCGGAAGGTACAATATTCGGTGACATTTAAGTCTTTCTCACCTTAAATTCATCAGTCAAGTAAGGTGTAACTTTTTATGACTACACTCGGTAACCAACCATGCGTAACGTTTTATGACTACACTCGGAAACCAATCATGTGTAACGTTTTGTGAATACTCTCGGTAACCAATCATGTATAACGTTTTATGACTACTCTCGGTAACTAACAATGTGTAACGTTTTATGAATACTCTCGGTAACCAATCATGCGTAACGTTTTATGACTACACTCGGTAACCAATCATGTGTAACGTTTTATGAATACTCTCGGTTACCAATCATGTGTAACGTTTTGTGACTAATCTCGGTAACTAACCATGCGTATCGTTTTATGAATACTCTCGGTAACCAATCATGTGTAACGTTTTATGACTACTTTCGGTAACCAATCATGTATAACGTTTTATGACTGCTTTCGGTAACTAATCATGTGTAACCTTTCAGTAAATTGTAACTAGTCTTCATCACCCTCATCTGTCCAACCATGTGTAACGTTATATAATCTTTTGTCTCTTTCACTTCCATTAGTCCAATCATAATGTTTTAAAGTTTAATCTCCGTCACCTACATCCGCCCAATCGTGTGTAGCCTTTTTAGTGACTTGCCTTCCTCACCTTGATCTGCCAAATCATGTGTAGCATTTCATTGTTTAGTCTCTGTCATCTTGAACCGTCCAGTCATGTGTAACGTTTAAGTATATAGTCTCTCTGACTCTGTCCAGTCATGTGAAACCTTTTATTGTTTTTTTTTGTCTCTGTCACCTCCATCTGTCCAACCATGTGTAACGTATAAGTGTATAGTCTCTGTCAATTTGTCTAGTCATGTGTAACGTTTTATTGTTTAGAGTCTCTCTCACTCTGTCCAGTGATGTGTAACGTTTTATTTTCTTTTGTCACCTCCATCTGTCCAGGCATGTGTAACGTTTTATTGTTTAGTCACTCTCACTCTGTCCAATGACGTGAAACGTTTTATTGTTTAGTCTCTCTCACTCTGTCCAATGACGTGTAACGTTTTATTGTCTCTGTCACCTTCATCTGTCCAGTGCTGTGTAACGTTTTATTGTTTAGTCACTCTCCCTTCGATCTGCCCACTCGTGTAACGTATAAGTGTATAGTCTCTGTCAATTTGTCTAGTCATGTGTAACGTTTTATTGTTAAGTCTCTCTCACTCTGTCCAGTGATGTGTAACGTTTTATTGCCTCTGTCACCTTCATCTGTCCAGTGATGTGTAACGTTTTATTGTCTCTGTCCCCTCGATCTGCCCACTCGTGTGTAACGCCTAAGTTATAATCCCTGTCACCTCCATCTGTCCAATGATGTGTAACGTTTTATTGTCTCTGTCACCTTCATCGGTTTAGTGATGTGTAACGTTTTATTGTTTAGTCTCTGTCCCCTCGATCTGCCCATTCGTGTGTAACGTTTATGTTATAGTCTCTGTTACCCTGTCAAGTCATTTGTAACTTTTAAGTGATTTTTATACATCATGCTTGTACGACCAATAATGATTGTAATTAGTGGGCTGGATAGTCAGCAAAATGTCATATGAACGTTTAGTATTTATATAGATACTTACCACATCATTTTATCATATGTCATCTCCTATGTCGAACACAATTGGTCTGTCAGTTCACTGGTTCACTAAAACCCCCCAAAATACAGACACACGTACGGAGGTAGGTAAAATCAATGTAAATCGAGTCTTGAATGGAAAACTCTGTCTTTATATTTACTAATCACAATTAAAATCACAATTATATCATATGGTTCCTGACGCGAATACTCAAAATAATTGATGTTTTATATAGACAGCATCAATCGTATTGCCTCAGGGATTTTTAAGAGTTTTAAGAGTTTTTAAGCATTACTTAACATTGTTGAATTTTGAAGGATATATGGAGATGTTGTCCCCTTAATTATATAAGATGCCTAGATATATGCCGTTATGCCGTTTTTTATTTTGTATTTTACACTAATGTCTGAACTGTCTGATACTTACATGCATAACACATGGAATTGAAAAACTGAGCAAATAATATATGTATATACACTTTTGTATTAATTGCTATATTTGAATAATAATAGGAAAACAAATAACATAATATATATCATATTAATTATTCGATTATCTTATTTCAATACCACACTTGATATATGTAGTACTTCAGATAATTTTCAAAAAATTCTGCTCAAGAACAAAGTTTCAGCTCAAAGTAATGATACTTGTGAGACTTTTCGTGAATATGTCATAATCAGCTTAAGAGTTATAGAAATTAATATGTGGTGTAAATAATCGTATACAAAAGTTGGAATGGTTAAATTGGTTCTGGTTTGATTGTGGAACTAGACGTACTATATTATTACCTATATCTTCTGTTATCTCAAGTCACGTGTAAAACCACTTCACGTGTGACATGCATGAGAAACCACAACCTCATAATGTCAGTCGTATGCGGCAACGCCAACAGTGATAGTCTCACCACTACAGACTTGTGACGACAAGCCTCTGGGACCTGTCTCGCCGTTTCCTCAATAGTAAACACATTTAAAGTACAATCAGCAAATCCACATTCCCTAACATAACTGCACAAGAGTTCCATTCCATCCAATGTCCATGTTTTCAGTGTTTACTCAGCTTAAAGAAAGGTATACATTTCATAAATGCGAAAAAAATAATAATATCAAAATTACGATGTTTTTCAAATGTTTATGTAGCTTATTTCTATACTGAGTTTTCTTCCATCTTTGATTTTGTTTATAGAGTAAGAAGGTGTGTCTATTTTTAACTTACTGTTAAGCTTACATAATCTGTATACAAATACTAGATGATACATGTAAAGCCATACCTGTACAGACTCCATATAAAACAGGCGGGACAGTGGAGAGAATTTGCAACGTTACTGTAAGTCAGATACAAAGGCAAATCCCATATCATTACAGTGGGTTGGCGTAAAATCCAATATATCAATTCAGATATGTAGGTTTACGGACCTTTATCCTTTTGTTAGAAATGCAATATTGGAGTCAATCGATGTTTTCCTCGTCCTAGGGTTAAATCTGATTGCATATCCTGCTTTGGACTGTAAAGGCTCTGATGGAATATGCGGCTCTACGTAAGTTATGACTCCTGTACAAGTTGGTGCCCAAACGACCACAGGTTTTACTGCTGTTTTCGTTGAATTGTGACAATTAAATGAAATGGACTATGTTAAAGGGGGGAAATGTAATTTAATTATCAAACAATAGAGACGTATTGTTATGAGTACTTCCGTCAAATGGGTATATTGAAGATTACATGTTGTTTCTACTTCTAAATGGGTAAAGTAAGAATATATAATTAAATAATTTTCGAACACCAATTTAACAATAGCATCATTAATATGAAAAGAGGATACATCCGTACATCGATATCATGGAATGCCTCGCGTTATTTTTCCCTTTAAATGTCTGGCGGTCCAATTTTTGAAATATATCTTGGCTATGTACATTCTGTATAAGCATTTAGTATGCCTCTGGTTGTGTCTCTGATATATCTGTACTTGTCAATACGTAAACACCCTCATATATTTGACATAACGAAATTTCTTTGTGTGAAGCTTATGTAAGTGTTATCAAGGGAAATCTTAATATTTCTCTCGGAGCATATGACAAGTCTCGTTTTGAATTTAAAGACATGATCATCGTTGCCAGATTGTACTTTTCTGCATAGATATGTGTAATTCCCGCATACGACAAATACCATTATTGTGTGGTTAAGTAAAGTACGATAGACAAACTTTATATACAATCTATAACTATGACCTAAACTCCGTATCATAAGAAGACCAGTTATATTCCCATACCTGCGACACATTGAATGAGACTTAGCCTCACATTTGGTTTCTATATGATCCCCTATGCTATATATGTGATATTTCTATAACCATAGCCTAAAATCTGTATTATAATAATCCCCAGTTATATTTCCATACCTGCGACACATTGAGATTAAGCCCTGCATTTGTTATTTATATGATTCTGCATCCTTTTTTTGTGGTTTTAAAGCTGCACGTTAAGAAGCTTAATATGTCTTGCTAATACGTCAACACATTCTAGAAAGGGTGTGTGAGCATCTTATTGTCATTTTAACACATACTGTCATGATATAAATGCTACTAAACTTATGTGTTAAAATGCATATTTCTATAATTGTAAATCTACAGAGACACAGACAGACAGAGGTGATTTAAATCTGGGACTATATAGATCAACTTTGTGGTACCAAACAAAACATCAATAGCTAATATATCTATATCTATACATGTCTTTTATGCGACAAATTCATTTCTTTAAATTCATGTTTAGCTACCATGTATATATACACACATATATACACACACATGTGTATATGTAGTTAAAATGTCCATGTGACGGTAAATAATAATAAAATAAAAAGTCAAACACAGATCTGCTCCCTCCCTAGTACGTTCGCGGCTACATCGTGCCGCTCTTCATGGGATTATCATTATTATGGTATATATGCGAACGTACTAGGGAGACAGCAGATCTATGTTTGACTTTTTATTTTATTATATATATATATCTAAATGCATTAATATTATGTTTGTCTTTTGTACAGTCCTTCTCCTTTTGTGGTTGTAGTGTATTATATACAATGTATACCTTTTTGTCGAGTTATCCATATTCTGTTCAACCAATTAAAGTTCGACTGATATAGACATAAGATAGTATGTAATCTCGACTGCTTCATTTTGAATAGTGGCCTTAAAAGGTAAATACCGAGTATAAAATCCATTGACAATGTAAGTATACACTTTACCGGCATATATACCAAGCTTCATGACAAATTGACACTTTTCTTCTCTTTTAAACAATACCAAAAGCAGTTCTCTTGTGTTTGCATTTATTAATACGTTAACCTATGTGCTAACGTATTCGGTTGTGACGACTAGATCAGTGATTCGGCTGTGTATTCCATGTATAGCCCGTATCTGGACTATATTTAGAGGCTCTTACGTAGTACCGTACGCTCAAGCCACAATCCAGGTATTGATTGTGGACAGACGACAGAGGATGCTGTCGACATTCGCGTTGCTGTGACGTATGCCCGAGTAGGAGGTTAGGCATTGAGCTCAATTACGCCAAGCCATACTCCCATACAAACAGGGCTTTCCCCTGCATTTGTATACACAGTGTGTGTATATACGTACGCACGGGTTTACTGCCTTCTAATTTTAACACACATCGGGTAGGTGTGTGTGTTAGCTACTCTGATGAAAGTATATATACATCTGCAAGAGGATTGCGTGGTCAGACGTAACAGTGGTGTTCACGGCGAGTCCTCTGTTAGCGAAACTTATCTTCAGAATAGCATACCTGCACGTACATCCCACCTGTATAGCTATTTATTATTAGGTATTTTTCAACAGTATAACATCGGATCTTGGAAGAAATAACTGGACTGCGAGCTCATCTGTATTCAACGAAGATACAAATCGGACAATCGTCAACTTCAGAAAAATGTGTTTTTCCGGAAAATTATTCTGCTTTACTTGCATTAAAGCTGTACACTATTAAACTGATGGAACCACAAATGGACTTTAATGTTGGAAATTAAATTCGAAATCGGAAACAGACTTGTACACTTTCAGGAAAAACAAGATACTTTTCATTTGTGATACAGAAACATGTTCAATGGACTTTCTTGGATATGAACTTTTGAATTGTCAAGGCCTCATGTTATAAATAACATTTTCTTTTGGACATTTGACCATTGGTCAGTGTGTTGTTATTTCATCGTGGATTATGTAACTTCCCTCTCGCGGAAGTGCCAGAGACCTGATTGCGCTGATACAGGTATTTATTTTCTACCTTACTGACCTAGTAGTGAATTATCGTTACTTGTATTACATATATGGTAATGTTGTACTATTATCACAGGCTTAGCAGAATAATATTATAATCGTCTTCGATAAACAATTGTATATTGTCCCGACAAAGTGCACTATGCTATACTGAATTTTTATTTAGAATTTAGATAAATATCAAAATAATAATGCAGTATGTGATGAGATAAATTATATCGTAATTATAAATAGATATCGATATCTTATTTGACTTTATCAAGAAACGTGTTTTAATACTTTTCTACTGTATCAATTTCACTTGACTCTAACACTCTATACATCATTTTGATCTGTTACTACACATCTTAGTTATATATAATGCTCTTTTGCTGTATTAATTTCACCTGGCTTTAACACGTCATCCTTCACTTTAACTTATTACTACAAATCTTAGTTTTATATCTATACGAGCATATTAAACAAGATAAACAATGGCTTTAACATCACCATGTCACCCATTGTTTATGATGAACCTCATCCCTGCATGTCAAGTATACTTCGTGTTGTTCCATACCTTAACTTGGCAAACAGAAACCTATGCTACATTGTACTTTTGTATAGTTACCGTTTCGACTTTTCAATACACGCCTATTGATTGACGTATTCGTATATTGCTTAGCTTTTCTGAGCAGAGGGACCAACTTATATATGAGGATGTCTTGATGCAATACAATCTGGATGTCTTATATCTCCCAAAAGAATTGTACAGAAGTAAAGAGGTGAAAACTATTTACATGTCAAGTGGCGATTTCAGAAACGCATCATATACAGGTGTTTCGTCCATCTAGAATCAGTGGTATTTATCATTGGTATTCATTTATAATCTTCTAGTTTACGTATTTAATTATGTTATGACATTTTCCATATGGTCAGATATCAATCAGAAACAAAAATTTTAAGAAGTAATAAGTTTTATTGCTTCTTTTTATTATTATGTTATTATTCTTGCGGAAACTTCAATCACTTGTATCATGATATTATGTGACATGTTTGTCCATCAAAGCTGAAGGGCCTATACAATTTATAACATACAAAATGTTTGTATTCATGTTCGTTAAAGTGACACAATTGTCAAAATTTCATTCTGCATTTGGTTCATAAGCTAATGACTGCTACGAAATGGTTGTTTTTACGTGTGTGATGTGTACATTATTTTTTTGCTACGAAATGGTTGTTTTTACGTGTGTGATGTGTACATTAGATTTCCTGACGCCGGTATGACAAAGAATACTATCGAAATTGATGTTCTATGTAAAATCACACCGATGTATTCAAGCTGATTACTAATTGCTGGTTGTTCTTGTATTACCGAAGTTAGTTTTGATATTTTCTTGAACATTTTCTTCAAAATCAATATTCCATAACCATCATAGTTATTGTTACATTTTGCATGTCATGCTAGAAAAGGAAACTGCAACTAATTTGATCATTTTAATTTTCAAAACATGTCTTACCTCATTTATGGTCATAAACATTTGTTCATGTTTCTATACTGTTTTAATGCCTCTACATAAACGATTTCCTAATCACAGGTATTGGAAACGTCACTGTTAAAGTTTGGCCTCTTGTTTTAAAAAACGAAATACCAAATATTTATTGCAGTTTGATTTTAATCACTGTCATGAGTTAGGATATTGAGATAGCGATCTATTACAATGTAGATCTTATTAAGGACATTTCAATTCTCACGAGATTCGCGAAAATGACGATTAACATAGGATTCATTCTTTGCGACTGTCATAGAAGCTAGACTTATCATGATTTAAGTGTGTTTGAGGTAGCTGTTGTTGACCTCCAATGGGATTTGATAGAATTAATACTTAACTTTTATTTTCTGGCAGGAAGTGATTCCTATATTTCATTCATATTTAAAACACACAGTCGTAAGTTCATTTAAAACGAAATACAATAGCTTCTTCAAAACGTAATATATTTTGTAAACGTTTTAAGTATCAGCAATATTTGCCCATAGAGTTTACAGCATTCGGTTACTGCATCAAATGCCAATTTTGTATGAAGAGCTCGATCAAAATTGTCACCAATATTAGCGACAATTTATGAAAAACAAAAATTAAGTTCTTTTATTCTTATTATACAGTTTATATCAGAAATATTAAACAATGATGTAAGCAGTGCCATGTCAAATGTATAGTTAAAGAGTCCTGCTCGTAGTACATTAGTTCATTATTGCATAATGTGTTCAGGTATTATTATAATTATTGAAATACTTAGATGCAACCGTAAAATTTCCTCTGAACAACAGCAGCGTCACAATGTGATGTTCGTGTGGCGCATTGATCACTCAAACTAACCTCTTAACTTGGTGACCAGGGTTCGATTTCTTTTAATCTCCTGGTACTCCGGTTCCCTACAGAAAGACGCATCGTGCACTTTTATCCGGGTCAACAAGAACGTTTAATATATGTTCATATAACTTATTTCGCAATCGTTGTAAAATAAATAAAATGATTTTTTTTACAACAGATGAACGGAATTTATTCGTCATCACTTAACAACTAACGTTATTTCAAATCAATTTGAACCGGATTATAACGGTGCTTTCTAACATATCGGATTATCTGACATAATTTTAAATTGATACCAACACATCTCTTATTTAAAATCATTAAACTGTTTTTACCATTGATAATGGTATTTCAGCTTAACAATTTCACCCTTCAACATCATACACATAAACTTGGTTGATGTAGATTAATTCAATGCCATAAATAACTGTTTATGAATTACTTTAAGCATATGTGGCTATTTAAATTCCAGTCACTCAAACATGAAATTAATTTTCATCTTAAAATGTTCAACAGCTGTCAATCTCTCTGACAGTTTGCATAAATCATTATAAAAAACAAATCCATATTCTTCTCTAGCGCGAATCGCTCGATTTCATTGGCATAAATAAATCCTCACACATATTTGACAAATAAAACGTGATGAACTTTTGTTGAAACTGTGTAAGTTCCCACAAAAGCTATATCAGTCCATTACATAAACAGAACACTATCTGAATTAATCCAAATCAAATTGTCACTCTCTCCATATAACTGATTCCCCAGCACTTTAAGAATATATTTTATGTCGAAATCGAAGGATCGCAGTTAGTTATTTGGCTGGAACCTAGTGAAAAATATCTAATTAGTGAGAAAACATATAATCAGTGAAAAGAAAATCTAATTAAACGCTAGGTTAATTTCAGTTCCTGTTACCCTTGTTGTCGAACTATTCCTGTTTTAAGAGCACAGGTGTATGGCAACGTAGCAGTTCTAAAACTGTTCAGATTGTGTCACCTCTAACATTCAGTCCCTTTCGCTGTACTGAACCAAAATCTATACCAAATTTGCATTAAAAGTTATGAAACTGCATTGTGAAATCATTAAACTAAACGGTTACTAAAAATACACTTGAACAATAGGCATATTCTTGTTACCATTAAATAGAGAACGATATAGACAGACATGTCATGTGACTACATATGTCTTATAACACATAACATATTGTACTGTGTTTTTTCTAACGTCTTTAGTATCTAGACCAGCGAATGTCTGGTAGTTCAATCTAGACCAGCGAATGTCTGGTAGTTCATATGCACTGCGGTCTTATGTATATAATCTAGACCAGCGAATGTCTGGTAGTTCATATGCTCCGCGGTCTTGCGTCTATAGTCTGGATCATCAAATGATCTGAAGGTTGTATGGTATCGTATGTTATACGTACCGATGAGCTAAAAAGCTCAAAGTCACTGAATTCATTGAAATGAATAATCTACTATAGTCTACCCTGTGGTCCTACATATGTATAGTATAGACCTTCAAACGCGTTGTTCGTCATAATCTGCTATAGTCTATCCTTATGGTCCTACATGTCTAGTCTGGACCATCAGATGCTCTGTAGATCTAGTCCGCTATAGTCTACCCTACGGTCCCTAAATGTCTATAGTCTTGACCAATATATGGTCGTTGGCTTATAAGTTCATATTGTCTGATGAATAAAATTGAAAAATAAGGAACTAATTTCATCACGCAACATTTAGAAACAAAAGTTAGATACCAAATACCACAATGTGCCGATTTCAATGAAACCTTTGAGGAAAGTTCGTGATCCTCTGATTATTAATTTACTGTCACCACATGTGGTGACGTGTGGACTGTTGCCACATTAATTGTTTTAATTCTGGCGCGACGTGACGACATATTGCGTTGCTATGGTTCTCATAGACATTATAAGTTGCCATTACTTATTCAAGTAATAGGGTAGGATTCTTTATTGAACCATTCTTATATATTCGGTAGTATTGCGTAGAGTTATTGATATTAGATCGGGCATTTTAAAATATAAATCTAAATGTATGTGTCTGTGGGTCAAATCATTTTCATTGTTTTAATTAGTTTCGGGATACTTGGACTTAATAATGCTATGAACACTGCATTTTTAGTACTTTACTGGTCGCAATGGAGTTCTCTGGATTTCTGTACCTTTTACACCTGACAGATACTAACCATACATCGCTTACCTTTTAATAATCCAGATACAATCTTTCAGAACTTACCTCGAGGAAAACACTAAAAGATGTTATTAGGTTTAATGTATTTGAATGAAAAACTTCCTATGTGATACTATCTGATCTAAAGAAGTAGTTTTTCATCACTTAGATTCCCTGTCCTGAGGCATTAAAAAACGTACGGCAAAATTGAATTTTTATCTTACAGCTCTTCTAATGTAATACTGTTTGGCTCTTTCATTATTTTCTACTTTCCATTTTACAATTCATTTACATATTACAAATAGGTTGGAAAATGATACCCCTTCCACACTGCACCCGTTAGTAACAATCACTAACATTGATAGAAACAAAATCGCGACCATGAGTCTCATTTTATATGCTAGTCGGCTAACAAGTCTTTCATTAAAAATTCCAATGTCTGATTTTGTTTGCTTGTTTAAAAGAAAGGGATTTTTTTCGAGAATTTCGCTGTTTAAATGCTAAGAGAATTATAAATACTTTTATATTGAGATTAGTTTATATATCGGATTACACTTACATTGTAGTATAGATTGCGTCGCATTAAAAACTTTGAAACAAGTACAAGGTATTTAACTTTTTGTTACAATGATTTAGGAAACATAATTTATCAAAATTTACCTTGTTAAGGGGCCGCGGTGGCCGGGTGGTTAAGGTGTGCCGACACTTTATCACTAGCCCTCCACCTCTGGGTTGCGAGTTCGAAACCTACGTGGGGCAGTTGCCAGGTACTGACCGTTGGCCGGTGGTTTTTCTCCGGGTACTCCGGCTTTCCTCCACCTCCAAAAGCTGGCACGTCCTTAAATGACCCTGGCTAATTGTGCAGTACAGTCTCAATCTATAAGGTGTTGGGCTACCTCCGTATGTCTAGAATTTTCTGCGACAGTCTTTCCTGTTTTCTTAGTTGAAAGTGACAATTGAAAATGAACAGCTTTAGGTAACGAGCAAAATCCTAATTACTTCACACATTAAACCTTTGAGATTGCTTTGTCAAGAAAAGTGATAAAAACTAGTCATTTTTAAAGATGTCTTTGTTGTAAACTCACTCTTCCGTTATACATTCTCGAGCACATCAATCTGGTATTATAAACGAATCATATTACAAGGGAAGTAACTCGTATAATATTGTTCCACCACACGATGAATACTGATTGTACTCTAATAAAACAGCGTTGTTAATTTCGATAAAATAACACAAATTAAGTAGTAAGGGCATTTATTCCATCGGTCCGAATTTCTTTGAGAATAGTTTAATTTGATTTAAATAACATTTTAATGGAAGTGATGACAGACTTTACACCTATCGGTAGACACTAATGGGGTTTCCTCTTCATGGGGTCTACCTAAGGCCAGTTTACATGTCGCTCAGGTAATTGAATTAAATTTCAATAAACCTGAGCGACTTGTCTGGTAATACTTGCTTAGGTTATTTCAATATTCAGGTAAAATTGGTGTTTTAATGACCGTTTACGTTTTTTATGCTACACCCGAGTTTGAAAGTGATATATATTTTTTTAATTTGTAAGAGTCATTTTATGAAATTCATCAATGCAGAAGTAACTGTTTTTTTTAAATGTTTATACCAATGAACACATGGCATGGTTTTCGCTTGAGATTACCAAACGCTTTTTGAATTACTAATGAAATGTCCTAGATTATCATTTTATCTCAGTGAATTTGTGTTACCAATATTGAATCACAATACTAAAGTAGATTATTGTAATATTGGTGTATTGGTCCGTAATATATTATATCAAAAAAACCTTCATGGGGTCAACTAAAAATTAATTATTGGGACTAAAACAAACTTGATGAATATCTTTATAAGTATCTAAAATTGGACTAGTAAACAGACATTTTGAGAATATCCATAAGTTGATTAAAATTATTTTTAAAAAATGACAAAAATATTTAATACGATCTCATTACAATATTCAGGTCGAATTTTACAATCCTGGTAATTGGTTTATTTCTTTTAAGACAAACTAAATTTAATTTCAAATTCCAATTCAATAATAATATCAGAAAATACTTTCTTTGTTAACACATGGGAATAAGCGCCTGAAAGTGTAATTTGACTGGTAATTACTTACCTAAAAATAGTACTAAAATAGTTACGAAATCTACCAATAAAGGGTATTACTTCTGATATATTTGTATATAAGTAGATCACTTCGTACGTTAACAACTGTCCTTCCCTGAATAAGTGTCTAACTAGGTTATGATAAACTTATCAATTAACACGTTTTTATAGTACGTTGGCAGCAATTTATACCTAAGAATAGCTGTGTATTTAACAGAATAGAATCCTAGATCTCTAGAAGACCAAACGATGTGATGTTAGTGGTGTGGTCTGCAGATATCATATGTTACAATACTATGATTAATCGTAACGAGGAACTCTGGCGTGACTTCGCTGAAATAATTAACTAATTGTTATGATACATGTGTATTTTTGTGTAAAATCAACATGTTAATTAATTGTATATGACTGTGTTTATATAGTCATAATTGTAATAAGTGTATGGGTTAATATTTTAACATCGGTAGTTGGTTAAAACTGGTTTGATTATTTTAAACGGCAAAACAGATGCGTTACATAACTTGTACAAAAAACTGCTTTCAGATTTAGCAAACTGTACGGTTATCGTAATAGATGTAACAGTTAAACGTCAATTACGATTTTCTGAGAGAAATAAGCATACAACGCCTTAAAGACTTGCATAGAAATGTAAAATGCTTAGACAGTTTCTATAATGGACGCCAAATGTTGGATAAGTCTATATTTGGACGCTGGTTCGGATCACTACAACTTTAGAAGTAAGTACAACCATTAGAAGATTGTCATAAATGTCTGTCGTAATTACAATTAGTGGTTTTATCATTAGTCTTAACGATTACCAGTTTTCAATTGATAAAGAAATTAATATCGCTTACTCGTGCCGTGGCGATGCACCAGTCGTAATTAACCGATACGTCACATGTGCTGCACACGGTGTTTGTCGAGCATAAACCACAGTTGTTCAGCCCATTGTAAATTGGAACATCCCCCATGATAACCGTTCGTTTTTAGGTGTCAGGTTTATAACGACAGGATGCTTCAGAAATCAAATATGACTATTGATTATATTCAATGCTATCTTCAGTATCTAAATTGATATCCAGCAATTATATACAATTAACCTGTTTAATTTTGATATCTCCACTTCAATATCAACATTATATATTAATGAATAGATTACTTAATTGTCAGTAGGGGTTACGATGGTACTAATTTATCCTTTTGTCTGACTATTTATCAATCGGTTTATTCTCAATAATGGATAATTAGATAATATTTTGAAAATTGCAGAATGAGATTTGTTCATGCTACATACATTTAATACTTATCAAGCGATGTCAGTGTTTCATTTAGGTATATTATCATAAAATGTGTTATGTAATATATTATCAGATGTTGATCATATGATTCAATAAATATCTAAATAAAAGTATAGTTTTGATAGGAATCAATTGTGATGTTGAATCGTCAACAATTTATGAAAATAAATATAAAATGTGGTATGGATAGAGGCCTTCATACAGATACCACGCCGTAAACATGTTGTTATGTTGGTATAAAATGTAAATGGCTTTTGGTATAATATATCACAACAATCATACACTGGTTTTTGTAAATAAAAAAGTCTACATTGTATTTACTTTTGGCAGTTGCCAGGTACTGACCGTAGGCCGGTGGTTTTTCTCCGGGTACTCCACCTCCAAAACATGGCACGTCCTTAAATGACCCCGACTGTTAATAGGACGTTAAACAAAAACAAACCAAATAAAAAATTTGATGTGCTGTTTATAGTTTAATATCTCTTTGAACATTGTCTTTGGGTCTCCAACATGTTCATCTGTTCTCTCCGCCTTTGGTATTTAGAGGCCTCAAACGAGCTGCCTAATCCCCATCGCCAATATGGTAGCCGCTGGTCCTGCGTAGTCCAATGACACGATCAAATGTCAACCTATTGTAATAACATATTAGTTGATCAGTTATTCAATACCCAGATGTTTTGCAATTTAAAATTTGAAACTGTATTATACTGTTGAGACTGCCATTGAGACAATGACTAATAAAAGGCATAATTCATAAACACCAGTTGTTAAATGTAAGCAAGTATCAAACAAAACAAAATGGCAGCACTTCATAACACCACTATGGTAAAAATATTTTTAACGTCAGGATGCCTTTGGCACCTGCCGTTATAGTCGTGGTAGGAAAATGTTGTTAGTGACACTTATGTTTCCGGCTAACAACTTCCGGTTTCTGTCATACAAATGATATACATCCACAGCCTAATATAGTTCCAATTTTGATAGCAATTATTGATTTTTAACGTCAGGATGCCTTTGGCACCTGCCTTTATAGTCGTGGTAGGAAAATGTTGTTAGTGACACTTATGTTTCCGGCTCACAACTTCCGGTTTCTGTCATACAAATGATATACATCCGCAGCCTAATATAGTTCCAATTTTGATAGCAATTATTGACACGATTTAACTTATGCAAACCATGTTTACTGCAATTATTTAAAATGAAATATGAATGTTTAGTGTTCTAGACTATTTTAGAGTATAAATATAAACATTTTCCTCGTCAGTATATGCAATTTTGTTGGCGTAGGAGTACGTAGTTCTGTCTCAATCCTGCCTTGAAAACGAAAGTAAAAAGAAATCAGTTTGATCGTCGTGGAAATTTACATGCATTCACAGAGAAACTATCCACATGTCTTAGACTCATATGTTCATCCTGAGTTCATATGCCGGAACATTTCATATAAGCCTAAAACCAACCATATTTACGTAGTCAAATGCACCCGATCGAGCATTCCACGAGATAACTTCAGCTGTCACGTGACTCATCACTAATCGGCCAAAATGGCGGTTATGTCTAATGTAACGAAACCAACAACCGTTCGCAGTTTCATATTCATTTGTATGTCGCTAGAATACGCAAGAAATATCACCAGGAATTGAAGGCAAGTTGTAACAAACTGCATTGCCGTTTTTCGTGAGGATTTTATTAAAAAAGGTTATTATTTGTTTATTTGAAAAGAATCTAATGATTATGATCCGTGACTAATGTACTGGCGTCGATGTCAAAACTAGATATGTCTCGTCGGACAACGCGACCGCAATTTTCTATCGGAGTTAAAATATGTTACTATGGGTCATAAAATAGATGTTTGCTAGGCCTAATTAACATTTTATAGTATAAATAAAATTAAAAAAACTTAGGCTGTGTACATCTTGGATTTTATCTTTGGTTGTACAACATGTTCTGTTAATAGACCAATTTGTCATTCAGTTGATTTTTTTCAAAGTTTACAAGCAGCTTTACTGATTCAGGAGTATATCAATAATCTTCCATAATCATTAAAGAAATAGGGAAAGAACTATACTCAGCTATTGGAAAGTTGTCAGCAGATAAATATGTTATACATGTTTTCTTGAATATATATAGAAAAGGAATAACCAGATTAAGACATTTCATCTGATACAAATGTAACTGACTATAAAATCCAATTTTAAATTTATTATTATATGACGGGGGAACCGGACCATCGACCTTGTTTGAACTCCATTTTAATATTTTCAAACTTCAAAACTTTCCAAAAACTTTCGGACTCGCGCCTACGGTGCTCGTGAATCCACTTCATCAAGGGCCCAGCTATGCCCCTTAGTATACTAATATAGTGTTATCCTATGTGCTTTGATAGACATATCGTTCGTCAATTTCATGATTTCTCCCTATTATCATTATGATACGATGTCATGTTTTATCATGTCTATGTTGTTATGTAACGTCAACCTAAATGTATAGGTATACAGGTGTCAGATTCGTATAAGTGTCTTGATACCTGTTTCTGATACCTTTTTGTATCATTTATATGATTTATATATTGTTAAATGGAAATTGACGAATAAAACACAGTTTAAACTAAACACATTTAGTACCAGTTCAAGGAGATGCTAATTTTCATGTGGAACAGACACCCGGTGGTTTTCTGACGTAGTCGCTTTCAACACCTTTTTCAGCATATGTTTCTTCACATGGGGCAAGTCCCTTAGATTAACACTGGTTATAGGCCTCAATGTCTGCAGCCAATAATATTATCGATAGCTAATTAATGGTATTTGTAACACGCCATTGGCTCATGACAAATATGGCATCGTATATAGCGCCATATTTGTGTATCCATAGCAATGATAAGGTTGTGTTGGCGCTATCAGCATCGCTACTTCGTATTGGTGAGTAATGATTTGTATATAGTTATGTCTATTTCAGAAACACATTGTGCGGACAAAAGCATAATGCTAATGTATATATATATATCGTCTCATACTTCTTATTAAAATAGTTTGGAATATTGCTCGTTACACTTCTAAGGAATGATTATTACATTTAAGTATTCATCTTAGAAAATGTTATAAATTTATTTAGATCAATTTATGGAGGAAAACGTTTAAAATATGGTTGTCTTCTTTTTTAATTTTGTTATTTTTTTTGTCTCAAAGCCTGTTTCGTGTGAACCGATTATTGATATTTCACAATCATTTTTTTTAATCTGAATTAGTAAGATGGATAGAAAAGAAATAAGATTGTCAACGTAACAATGTTATTTTATTTATTAAAACGAAACAAAAAATATCCAGGAATGTGCTACAGTGCAGAAACGTTACAAATCGACATGTGTCCAATTGAACCTGTACTATTATCACACAAAAATTGGGAATTGTTTCTTAGCAGAGTTAGAAGTGGTTTAGTACATGTTGCGAAGATTTGTATCTGTAGTCAGTATAACAAATATTTTCTATGAAGGAATAAGGTATATTTGCCTCTTGGACAGACTGTTAAAGCAATAGTGTTAGCGTTAAATTACCTGATAACATTAATAATATTATATAATAAACGTAATATCTATCTTTATTTAAAGGGGCATTCCTTCGTTCGGACATCAGTAATAGGCACAATTTCTATGGATGAAATTTATGTCCGAACGATGATTATATGAGTGTCTGTGCCTACATGTAATAAAATTAACGTCGTAATTTACAAGAAAAAGGCGTATCGTATACAAATACCATATGCCTTTGCGATAATTAGTGATACTTCGGGTCGAATTAAGAATTTTCAGGACTTAATACTCGAAGAACTTTGGTTTATCTTGAGAGTAACTCTGCCTTATTAATGTAAATATAATAACCTTTACTACTTGAAAAAAATTATATATGCCAATAAGTCTAATTTTTACGACCTATACTTTTCATGTTTAAACGAAGGAATGCACCTTTAAAGTAATATTCTTTTATTTCAAAAAGATTGTTCCGAAATACTTAAGTTTCCGAAGTTTGCTTATTATCCCAAATGAGCTGGATTGCTACTGATGAAAATGTTTTATTAAGGTTAACTTAAACTTCATTATTAGTATGACGCATTCAATAGATCAATTGATTACTTATATTTGATAAGGGAAATGTTGGCATGGTGTGTGACGTTTGAAATGAAATTAATTATGTCAGTTTATCAACTGGTTACATTTTAATTCAGAACAACACGAGTCGACATTTGGTGTAATTTCAAATAAAATCCTGTTCCACTAGAAATCAGCGAATTACAACTTCAATCGCCACATGTCTTTCTTTGTCCGGTAATTTTTTTTTCAAAGAAAAATAGGTTTTAGTTATGGTCAGAACAAAATTTTGTTTGAATATTGAAAGTGTGACTCTAGTGATTTCATCTTCATCAATCACTGAAAAAGGTCAAAGTATTTAAAACCGTTATTGTATTCATTACAGACATACCTGACTCCGTATCCAAAAGTAGTCACATAATGTAATTGTTTTTCGCCATAATGTCTTTAACTTCAGCCAGGAATTCAATACTGTTAAGGGTTATACTGTAGTAATAGTGTTACTTTTGATGGATATAAAATTGGTTTTAAATTGTCCTATTTACAGTTAAAATATTTATCATAATGAGACATCAACTTATGACGTGAGAAAAAGCATAAATCAATACGCTGTGCACTTCTTTTAGTGAACCAACCATTGGAAATATATAGCAATGCATATTTGTCAAGAATTTTGAAAATAATGTCCTATTTACCAATAATGTCTTTTATAATATTGTATTATTAACGACAGGTACTTTTCTCATCCTTGTTAATTTAATTTCCGCTATCGTTTTAGCACACATCAATCCTATTCTTTTGAAATAAACCATCTGTATTACGCATGCCCAGCGCGCGCTCCCATTCCACGTAAGATAATTACCCATTAAGCCCATGCTTTCCGTTATCGTAAACAGCATTTCATCTAGCAGTTTCGTGGTCTGTAAAAAAATGCCGCCGTATTAATAACAACAGCATAAATGAAAAGTTTGTCGAAACCGCATTTTATGTCACATAAAAAAATTATTTTCACAACACAACGGCGCACCGTCCCGAATCTTTATAACTGGTTCGGGACACGGAACGGCAGACATGTATGAAGTGATCTTTGATCGGCACGCTTTATTGGAAGACATGAATAAATTATTTTCAAATGCATCGCTACATTGAAAAATACAGCGACATATTTTCTGTATTTTTTTAGACAATATAACCACAGGTCATATTGCAAGAACAAAAACACCAACGGTAGTTTTTAAAAATATTGTGGGAGATATGACAACAGGAATCACTAATGTGTGCCTCAACATTTGATATTATGTGGTTTTTAATATCAGGCCCATCGCATAGTGCCATTAATTTTGTGAGCTTGAATCAAACTAATTAAGCGTGATAAAATAAAATAATGTATTACGTTTTCGTATTCTAGCCATGATTACTACTTTCTTTAGATGTTATCAGTTTGTGGGTATGGGACAAATACCAAGCGTATAAAATATTACATATTTCACAAAAAAAAAAAAAATGCATACAATTCAGCGAGCGGGTATCAGACAGTACTTTACTAACTCCGTTGCACATTTTTACACGGACAATTACCAGAATAAACTACCTTAGAATACTATTATTTGAAAAAAAAAAAAATCTTCAGTAAAGGATAATGAGATTCAAAACGTTGTTTAACATCATTCTTTGCAGGAATATCATCGGAAGAGTCACGTGACAGTACTTCGGGACGACTCGACAGATTCCGACCTGTAGTCGCAGCTGTGTCATCCTCCACAGTCATACCTCTCTCTCCTCGCTCGCAAGGGGGCATAACTCCTCCAATTCAGGGCCGCAGCATCGACACCTCAATGCTTTTACTACAACCTCAGGTACGTTGCTACTTTGTTTCATATCCAATCGTTTGTTTGTTACAGTTAAGATAATTACAAATTACGAACCAGTTGAATATCTGAGAGCCCAACAACATTCGGTCTAATTAGGTAGTACATGATTTATACATATTTGTTTTAAAATTTCCTTTTGAATCTTAAAAGCAATATTCATTTATTCATTAATATTTCGATGTTTTACTGAATATAACATTCAAATGACTATCATAGCGGTTTAAGATGATAAAATCATGCTGGAGGATAAAAACAATAACAATTTTTTGGAGATTATCTGTCGATTAAATTCCGCCATATCAATATTAAACAATTTGAAATACGGCGCTGAGAGGCGATGATAGGGTGAGAGCCATCTGGTTTGTGGTGTTAACATTTTAGTTGGCAGGATGAGCGCGTGCTACGTATGTGTGGAGTCCGATAATTGTCATAATAGCTGAAGATAAAACGGGAAAATTGGGTATTATTATTATTCGGTCCAGCAAGTGTCGACACGTGGATGTTATTGGTAAATTGATGTCCCGTACATATGCCACCTTTCGGCTGACACATTGTGTCGGAGTAGGGGCGCTCTCCCTAGAGGAGTTATTCATTAAATGTTTCTGATAGCCACGTCTTGGTCACGTGACTTGGCTACTGTGATCGTTTCAGACCGTTTACCGTATACTGTATCATATAATAACAGGGTGTTTGCTCCCGTGATGCAGAGCAGGCGAGGAGTTTTATGCTTCTGATAATATTAATGTCGCCGATGTCTTTATGTACAGATAATCTTCATATAAAATTATTTTCCAACAGAGGATTGGAACCAAAATTTTACCTATCATTTGAAATTATCTTTCCCCTGGCATATACATGTATGTCTATGTTGTGCGCTTAGAAAATCATGTGTAATTAAAAGTTATCCTTTGTATATTTTCAACTACTTAAAAACACGATAAATAGAAGTAGCAGAAAAGATTAGTTTAATTTCTAACTGACGGCACACGTATCATATTTCTATGGAAAACAAAGGGAAATATAAAAAGTATGAGATGCTACAAATATAAATAAATAAACATTGCTTCATTATAGGCGTCCTACAGTACGGCTACATCCGGGTTTTCAAGTGACCTTGGGTCAACCTTTACGACATGTAGTACACAGCCCGCCATGTCTGCCGAGATAGGAATATTTCCGACGAGTTTTCCCATGGCCGACTACTCGTCGGATACTGGGTTCTCTCTGGCCGACAGTGGGGTTGACACGGGGTTCCACGGGGGCTTCGACGCGCAGCCGCAGAGTTTCGCAACAACGAGTCACAGTCAAAGCTACCCTGAATCTTACAGCTATGAGGGTACTTTTATGTTCGAGAAGGACAGTGGACTCGGAAAACAATTCAATGTGTTTACGGATTCCACACCAACAACTAGTACGGTAGAGAGTCAACCACAGCATCAGATACAGAAATACACGGAACCAATTATGGCATACGAAGGAAGCTTTCAGACTTTCCCTGCACCAGATTGTGGGTTTTTCCAACAGCGACTCAGCAGCGAAAGTCAAAAACCTTTCCAAAAACATTGCAACTATACCCCACCCCATGACCTGTATCTATCTCCTCAAACTACGGGGTTCACAGATATGGACCAAAAACAGCCCACCTTCTCTTCGCCCCAGACATTCAGTGAAAACTCAGGTTCATATGTTCGTGAAAGTAGTGGCTTCCAAGGGTACAATCCAAACTTTTACGGCAACAGAACATTACCTCATTCTGAAAGTTGTTATAATATGAGTGAAAGACCGCCTGTTGGTGGACCAGCCTATCAGGGGGAGATAAATGTACATTCCGGACGTCCCCAATTCTCACGTCGACCCGCCTTGACCATCGCGATGCCATCACGAGCCACAGAAAGGTAAGATTATAGACAATGGTTACATCAAAGAGAAAACCAAAAACAATTTCCCTAGTGCAGTTATATCTTGTACTTGTGTGTCCTACAATACATCGAGTGTTATATCTGTAGTATGGTGTGTTTTAACGGCTACTGTAACGTCATGGGTGCTGTCAAATTTGATAAAGGCTACTTGGTCTCTTTTCGTCTTTGATATTAAAGCAGTGCATTTATTGTTATTATATTAAGATGGATCTTGTTTAAAATAAACTATACTTCTTGACCTAAGTGAGGCTCTTTTATATGTTTGTGTTAACACCAAAAATAATATTTAAATCAATTTTTCATATGCTTTTGAAAAGTAACTTATTGCAATTGACATAGTACTCGCTCAATTTACAAATTTTAATATTTATACTATGAGCTTCTTCAATGTAACAGAAACATTCCATGGTAAAAACAGCTTAATATGTGTTTTGTTGTTCATTTGTTTCAGTGGAGAGCTACAGAAATACCATATCCAGTCTCCGACAACACCCTCCACTCCCAGTTCTACAAGGTCCTCCCCAGGGAGGGAGCAACCGCAGAAAGAGGCCCTTATGTGTGCAGTTTGCGGAGACAATGCTGTTTGTCAGCATTACGGTGTCAGAACTTGTGAAGGATGCAAGGGGTTCTTCAAGGTAAACATCATTAATTTTAACATGATTTCTTTTTTAAGAACTTAATGTACACAATTATCATCATATGTCTTTCATGATTCACAAAGTATGCTGTAAAAAAAGTTAACACAACGAAATACTTTCCAAGCTGTGGCTTATTTACCTCCCAGGGCTGACATTAATTATCGATATGTTGAACATGTGATTATTGCTCATAAGACTATACGTCAAACTATTCATGAAACATGTTACAAACAACAGTGATCCTATCTTTTCATGAGCATCTCTGAAGTTGATGCCGTTCGTAATAATAGTTAATCGCCGAAAATCTTACTGTTTTTAATATGATGCAATTTATATTTCGCGTTAAGTCCAAACACTAATCTAGAGTTCAAAGTATGATATGATTATACATCACATGTACAGATCATCTGGCGATTGTATTTATTGTCAATATAGATGCACTTCGCTTCAGTCTTATGCTAGTTAATCATGTAGATACTATAATTTGATTAAAACCATGTATATGTTACTTTTTTTGCATTGGCAGAGAACAGTACAGAAGAATGCTAAGTACGTTTGTCTGGCCGATAAGAGCTGTCCTGTTGACAAACGTCGGCGGAACAGATGTCAATTCTGTCGATTTCAGAAGTGTCTAGCAGTTGGCATGGTCAAAGAAGGTAGAGCGAACACATTAATCATTTCCGGTCTTTCGAATGAACCTATGAAATTAAAGTAGTGTGACGAATTGGGTTTTTTTTCTATAAATTATATTGTTTTTCAACATTCTTCAATCAATTACCCTTACTTTATTCATGGACTTATTTTATTCACAATGAAATTTTGTGTTGTAAAAGAACTATCTACAGTTTTCTCGTGTAATGTGTTTGTACGTACGTTGAATGAAATCAAAATAAAAGCAAAACCAAGCATACCAAAGTATTATCAAAATAGCTTTGCAAAAATATCATGTTGTAAATAACTTTCAATTAATCTAGTTTATGGCAATGGAAATTAATGCAAATATTATGAAAAGGAATATAAAAACCAATATCTTTCTTCAGGCAAATATTTGTTTAAAATTACTAATATCAACAATTCTCAGGAAGTCACATAAAATATGTCAATACATTTCAGCAAGTTCAGTGGTTTTTACTGTATTCAATCCTTCTGTGAGATATGTTAATGGAGAAATCAGCATCTACAGGAAGGGTCTTTCTATGTTTTATATGATCAAACTGCTTCAGGATATGGTATCAGAAAGAGTTAATATAAAAACGTATAATGTCCCTAATGAATATCTTTATAAAAATATGTAATATGTATTACAGGATAAAAAATATTCACCTAAGTGCAACCCTGATTCTCATTTCAGTTGTGCGAACAGATAATTTAAAGGGTCGTCGCGGAAGGTTACCGTCAAAGCCAAAGAGTCCACAAGAGTCTCCCCCATCACCACCCGTCAGCCTCATCACCTCTTTAGTCCGCGCGCACGTCGACACAAGTCCGGATATTCCAAACTTGGATTACTCACGAGTATGTTGTCCTCTGATATTAAACTGATAAATATGATAAGGAAAGTAGCTGTTGTATGTGTTATGTCACAAACTATTAATATATTCCGTCATTTAAAAATCATGCTAAGATAAACTCTGATCATATTATTATCGTACCATAATTATTCTAAATTAATGTACAGTGTTTTCCTTTTATGATTGAAAGCAACAATTAACGAATAAAAGTGTTTATTGAAAATTGATGACCACGATAATTTAATACACGTGACCACTACTACATTTTTGTATGTCGTAACGTTTGATTTTATGTAATCCCGTGCCCAGTCATTCTTGTGGAGTAGTCTTTAACTCAATATTTTCCTTTCAGTTCAAAGTGCCTTCTCCAGAGGATAGTCCCCGAACCACAGATGAATGTATACGCCTCTTTTATGACATCCTCCTTTCTTGCATTGACGTTATCAGAACATGGGCAGAACGCATACCTGGTTTTGGTGATCTTTCTAAAGATGATCAGGAACTTCTTTTCCAATCAGCATCACTTGAACTCTTCGTATTACGTATAGCATACAGGTAATTAAATATCACGGTTTGGGGCATTATTAGCATGGATGCACATCAGCTATCAAGTTCAGTCAAAAATAAGGATGGCTACAACGGGAATACAAACAAAGCTTTATTTCTAAACAAAAACAATCGAACGGGATCAGATGATGAATAAGACGTGTGGATTTTGCTGATTGGTTTACTATTACAAAGGCAATATAATGCATCTCAAAACAATTTATGGTGATTTCTTAGACTTAATTTGGTATGACGATTTACTAATTCAATGATCAGTTGACCTTGTCTCTTTTATGGCCGTTTTGTTTAACAAACAGTTCATATTTCTTTCCAGAGTACAACCCAATGACGATAAGATTATATTTGAGAACGGTCTGGTTTTACATAGATTACAGTGTTCGTCTATGTTTGGAGACTGGATTGATTCCATTATCGACTTTGGCCTCTCACTACATCGGAACACACTTGATATTTCATCGTTAGCATGCATGTCCGCACTGGCATTGGTCACCTGTAAGTGTAACGTATATTACCTCATTACGAGAATAATTCAAATACCTTAACCAACAAACTGATAATTACATTGCCGTAGCCCTAAATTCAAGATGTGTATAATACCGATACCGGTTATCGTTATTTCTGGAAATGTTTAAAAAGTGGCTACTAGAATGCCTACATCATATTCTGATTTTTTTTATCTATCCAGTTCTTTTGCTTTCTTTGTAACCACACAAGGACAAGATTACTTTTGCAACTCTAAAGATTTCTGTACCCTGTAAATTGGAGATTTATAACCAATTACAAATGATGTCAGATATATTAAGAAAAAAATATGGCTTTGTTTCAGCGACATTCCATTTGCCATTAATATATTAAATTGCTACAGTTATATCTACAGTGTAGTAATCAATTGGGGCAGTATATCTAACGAATCTAAACTATATGTTGTAAATTATGGGCCACCCAGTCTTTAGCTCATGACGGTTACGTGGACATGACGGTATATTGTACTTATTATTAATATAATACCTCCTTTTGGTTTTACAGTACGTCACGGGCTACAGGATCCCCAGAAAATGGAAGAACTACAAATGAAAATCATCGACTGTCTCCGAGACCATTGCACTTATAACAGTGAAGCTCAGAGGAAACCTCATTTCTTCTCTCTCATTCTTGGAAAGGTTGCTGAACTCCGTTCTCTCAGCAGAGAAGGGCTTCAAAGGATGTTTCACTTCAAACTAGACAAAGTGTTTCAGGCGCCAGCACAGATCGAATCTCTATACCTGTCCGGCTCGCTCCCTTTCTAGAAGTTTTGTCATCGCCCTGTTTCATCTCGTGATCATATTTCATGAATATTAACTAGATTATTTTTGTACTACCAGTCTATCCATGTGTTGTAAACACACCACCATTGTTTCACAAACTTATACGTAGAACACAAAATCATGTGACATACTCAACAGGTTTGTCTAAGTTATAACTTATTAGAAAGCCGGATTCGGAATTTCATTTCTAACGAAGAAGAGTTCTAATTTTTAGGATTTTTATGGCTTACCATTATTTTCCAGAAAAAGTTATTTGTACCAAAGAAATGTATTCACTTATTGTTTTGTTGACAACCTTTGAGGTCTGGCATAATATGGTATCAATATTTTTTCTGAAACTTTGCTATCAATAAATTTGAGGTTCTAGCTCATTTACTTTTTA
Organism: Pecten maximus; assembly: GCF_902652985.1. NCBI lineage: Eukaryota > Metazoa > Mollusca > Bivalvia > Pectinida > Pectinidae > Pecten > Pecten maximus. The sequence continues at coordinate 7,929,205 of NC_047033.1, read as the reverse complement.
TGGAGAAACATGTATTTAAGAATAAGAGAACTACGACAGAAATTGTATTCAACACCAATTTAAAAAAAACTAGAACGTTTTTTTTACGTAAGCACCGTGTGATCTGTTTTCTAAGTAAATATGTCTCAATTTCTATTTGAACATTTGTATTAAATTAACGGCGTTTGGGTTGTGTTTCTTTCTCTTCTGTTAAGTTATGGACAAATATCACATCATTCCTTTTGATGTTGTCAACGTCAAGATGTTTTCAAACATTTTAATATTTTTGTTGGATATTTTTTTTTGCAAAATAAATATATATATATATTGAATTTGAATGACCTTATTAAAATGCTGTACATTTCAAGTATATATTAACTGCAACAAAGTAGAACGGTTATAAGTACGTCTTTAGCTTTAGATATTTGCAGGTTTTATTGCAAAATATGTTCTAAATTAATTGTAAGAAGATGATGTTTTGTGTTTGTATGACGGATCGCATTGTTTTGATAATTCTATTCTGGGTAAACTTGAAAATTTATAACTATTGCATAATAAAAAAAACTGGCTTCCTAAATGAGCATTACAAATGAATCATAAGAAAATTATGACAACAAATCTAAAAAAGAAATAATTTTGAAATTTATCTTATTCGCGAAGAAAATGATTAAATCAATGAAGATATACTATTAATCTCAAATTGATACTAATTTACTTTCAAGATGATCTAATTATACTTTGTTATTAAATAGATAATATTTGCATAAACTTAATGCTATGAGAAATTACTTTTCTACCCAGGTCTTAACCACTTTTCTGATAGGAAGTATGTTGATATGAATTTTCAATTGTAAAAAGATTTGTTTTGTATAGTTGTCTGGTGGTATAAATTATACATCCCTTTGTTGTGATGTTACGTTATCTCCCTATTGACCATCACTGCCTTACGATGACATGCATAGTCCTCTTAAAAAAAGTAAGAAAAAAATCAAAAAAAAAATCTTCAATATCGTTTAATAATTTATTTGGATGTTGAATTCCGTGAAAAACATCTTCGAAAACTAGCTTACATGTTTGTTTTTTTAATCTTTTTGTTTTATAAAGCTAATTACAAAACAATTCATGAGGCGATTTGGAAAAAAACCCACTTAGCTCGTGAATAAGGTTTATTATCGCTGTTTGTGTTAAAGATAAACATTTTTCCAACTCATAATGATTATACTAAACTAATAAATCACATTATGACTAATAAGCAATGATTAACTTTAAAGATCCTAAATGTAAACAGAGGTGCATGTAGTATTATAAATTTTACAATTATATATTTTCATTTTCTTATTTTAGCAAACAAATATTGGCGCAACTCATACTGAACTGTCTCGCAGCATATTACCTAGTCAAGAATACATGTATTAATATTTCAAGGTGCAAAATGATTTCATTTTTGATGTTTTAAGTGATATTTGAGAACAAAAGTGTAGCAGAATTTTCTTATATGTCGATGCCCGTAGTGTTCAGTTATTTTGATATCTAATGAGACAACCGGTGACCTTAACGTACTATGTTTTAGAAATACTTTGTAAGATTTTTAAAAAAAAATTCAAAAAAGAATGAACGAAAGAGGTTATCCATGTTGTCTATCTTGTCTGTAAAAGAATAGTTTGATGTTGTGTGAGTGAAAATGTAATTTATAGACCCAGATAGTGCTAATGTCAAAATATTTTGATTACATTTATTTTGATGTTTTGATAAAAAATAATTTGTTTCACTGTGCCTACCTGTACTCCCTTAATGACAGACACGTCTTATAGCTTTTAGTGCTTGAAATGTTTAGAGATTTTTCTTACAATTTACAGTGCTGACAGGTTGAACTTTCTTTACCAACCCTGACAACTTGTAATATTTGATTATTGCCAAAATATTTAGTTTTTTTACATTACAAAACAAAAATAGTATTTACATCTCTATGGAAAGTGCTACAGTTTATTGAATCTCCTTTTATAAAAGAGTTCCTGCTAAATGTCGGCGATTGTGAGTTAAGTGTTTTTAATATGTATGACATGAAATGTTCATGTGTACTTTCTTTCCTGGTTTAGGTTGAATTCAAATTATTTCGTGGTTATAAATTTTCATGGTTAGCCCATGCACCAATAATATACCAATTTTACATGTATATTCATGGTTCCATAACAATCACGAAAACAATGGAAGTTTATACACAGCGTACATTTCTTGCGATGCTGTAAATGGATAATAGATGAATGTTAAACAAGACAACAATTACCTACGAAAATAAACAATTCCTATGTCTAATTGGAAATTTAGTGTATGTTAAAAGTGCTTATTTTCTTATACAATGAATCTAGATGATTAAAAAAGAAAACTATCCCTTGATTTTTCTATTATTTCATAACAGCTGTTGTGAAGTGGTTTTAAGATATATTCAGAGTAATTTATTTCCACGGCGCGTATCACAATGTAACCCCTTTATGTACCTCAACACTTTTCACCAAAAGTCCCTTGGCACTTTTCACGCAAAATATTACTACAATTTAAATTTCATAATTTATATTATATACACTAAAAACAAAATGATGTCAAGGAACCTTTGTAGGACGGTGTAACTGCAGGTTAAAATGCCTCCAGCTCTTACAACAGACCACCATTAACATATTCCATGATATCAATACGTCTAATTAAATATTACACTTGAATAAGATGCATTCCAGAATCTAAAGCACTCTTGAACGAAAACAGCAAAAACTGTAGCATAATACTGATTCGAAAGATAACGCAATGGTATGTTTTCTATTTTATAGCCAAATCTCCTATATATTATAGTATAATGCAATGTCAGATTATAGTATATATTTTTATTCCATTCGATTTGATAAATGAAGGATATCTATTTTAAATATTTTTGGTAAAATCTGATATGTTTTAAGCCAAAACGTGGGCATTTACGTCACATATTAGTAAACATATTTATACGCGATATGTATATCTTATTTTGATGTTTTCTGTTAAAATGATTTTAATGATTTCAACTGTTCCAAAACTTGTAATGCCTGTGATAGTTGTACTGTATATCTGATGATTGTTTATGACGTAGAATGTTATGACGTAGTGCCATCACGTGTCAGATTTTTTATCAGAGGTCATTTTCCGAAATCCTGTAAATACTTGTTGATGAACTGTTGTTCTTATTGTGTGCGTATCCATGGTAACTATTATTTCGCACTTTTTGATAGTACAGTGCACGTGTTTTTTCCACTTTGTTAGATGTTCCCGGCAGTTTAAGCAAAGCTTAAACAATGTCATGTGACCTCTTGTGTCGTCTGCTCATCAGATTTGAATATGAAATAAATGTACAAAAATGTTACATGCTGTTAGTAGTATCTTTGGAGTCAGACAATAGTATGTATGTATGTACAAATGTATGTATGTATATGTATGGATGGATGGATGGATGGATGTATGGGTGGGTGGGTGAGTGAGTGAACGAGTGAGCGAGGGAGGGAGGAATGAGTGAGGGGGTCTGCTGGCTGGTTGGCTTGCTGGCCGAGCGAGCGAGCGAGAGACGGACAGACCAACGGACGTGCAGTCGGGAAAATTAAAATTGGCCTCAAGTTACACAACTGTAAAATAATCATATTCAAGATTTCGTCTTTTTATTCTGTTGATTTTGTTTGGTGAGGAATCGAGTCGGACTTTAATACGTGTTTACATATTTATGATTAGGTCCGGTACCTGTTAAGATCTACCTCAAAACATAGTCAATAATTTAACGGCAGTTTCGACAGACCATATTGAAAAAAAATCAGTATTTTATTATCGTAGCGTTGGTGTTACTTTTTGTCTGTTAATGCATACATGTATTTGATAATTTCACTAAATCATTTAATCTGTGTAGTTAAAACTAAACACACGAATTCACCCACACAAACTATGTTTACTTATCATATTTACACAATTGTAAGTAGACAATGAGGCAGACAATATCAATTGGTTTCAACACAGACAGCCGGGGTCTTATGAGGATAGATATCAGAGAAACACTAACATTTAGATGGCATATGAGGACGTGTGACTACAAAAACCAGGTTTATATGAGGACGGGTATCCAGGAGACACTAACATCCGGGTTCAAATGAGAACAGATGTCCAAGAGACACCAACAACCAAAGTCATATGAGGACAGATGTCAAGGAGACACCCAACAGTCAGGGTCATATGAGGACAGGTGTCAAAGAGACACCAACAGTCAGGGTCATATGAGAACAGATGTCAAGGAGACACCAACAGTCAGGGTCATATGAGAACAGATGTCAAGGAGACACCAACAGTCAGGGTCATATGAGCACATATATCCACGAGACACCAAAAGTCACGGTCATATGAGGATGGATGTCAAGGAGATACCAAAGGTTGGAGTCATATGAGGACAGATGTCAAGGAGACACCAATAGTCAGGGTCATATGAGGACATATATCTAGGAGACATCAACAGTCAGGGTCATTTAAGCATTGAACGGCTTTCAGTTGGCATTCATAGTCAATATGAATGCCAACTGGACAGAGGCAAATTCCATGAAGCGCGCTATGTTGAATTTGCCTCTGTCCAGTTGGCATTCATATTGACTATGAATGCCAACTGAAAGCCGTTCAATGCTTATATTTACCATCTGCAAGTTACAAACTTTCGATATTATTCTCGCACATGAAAGTCACGTCAGATATAACTTTGAGTACATCGATGAATTCGCGCAACTTACTCTCTAGAAAACGATCCCGAATGATTGCAAATTTGCTATATTCATTTTCCGCCCAGACACCTTGCCAGTAAACCAGTAAAATTGTACATAAAACATGTTTTAAATTAGAAAATTACTTTCAAAAATAAATTATAAGCGTTGATGTCATTTTTTTTAGTTTCATCGGGGTATGAAAAAAAAATGTGTTCGCAAACTTCTGTAATACAGTTTGCAAACAATTTTTTTTCATACCCCGATGAAACTAAAAAAAAAAAAATGACACCATGCTTAAATAATTAATTGTCCAGTGTTTGTACGCAGAATGTGGCTTTCTGATTGGTTGAATTTTATTATTCATACATCTACGAAAAAAATCCGAAAATGGCGCGAAATATGTGACGTGTCAATACAGCCATTGACATTGCGTATTGATTTTTGAAAAAGAGTCCTTTATAAGATCAGTTCAATTGTACATAAAACATGTTTTTATTTTGAAAATCAATTTCAAAAATTAATTATAAGCGTTGATGACAATTATATTTTAGGGGTACGAATTTTTTTTTTTTGCAAACAATTTTGTTATACTCCAATAAAACTAAAACAAAATGGCATCAAAGCTTAAATGAACTGGGTTGGCTAATACATTACAGAAATAAGTCCCAGTGACTACGCACTATTAGGTACTTGCCGATAATTAATCACAGTTACGATTCCATTTCAAGTTCATCGGAAAGTTCACGTTTCTACATTCAGCAAGCAGAGGTGGTTAACCAGCCGACTTCATGAACTTCCGACATCTTGTCGAAGTAATTTTAGCAGCTGTTATCGGAGATGCGTGTAAATCCAATTACAGTTTTCTACTTATAGACAGTGCTCTAAAACTTAAAACATATGATAATATGCAAGTAGAAGGAATGTAAAAAAATGAATGACGTGTGCAAGCCCTCCTGTGAGAGGACATATATTTGTAATATATAAACATGTTTTCCCTGAATAAAAAGATATCAATCATAAAAAAGAAGTTAAAACATTGTTTAAAGATAAAATAAAAGTTGAACTCTGAATATTAAAATGTATTATAATATTGATAGTTAATCATACTATCAGCACCTTCGTTATTGAAAGTGGTCTAGGGGAGGTAACTCGAGCAATAGGAAATTAAATGTTGTTCATAAATATGACTGCAACCAATCCGTTGGTCGGTTGGAGGAGACGTTTTTTGCGACCCCTTTGTCTCTCTGTTGGTCATTTTCTGGTATATTTAGGTAAATATTTTCTATATACGACCAGTCGCCATGTCAGGTCTCCTGTTTGTATATCAGATTTTAACGCTCTCAATATGCCACTCTTGTTTTTGCATATTTTTGGGGTATTTTTGTTAATTTTCCTCAATATATTGCTCTTAATCCAGGAAAACCTCTTATTTTACTTGAGAAGTTTTGTGGGATGTTCTCGGCCATTCAGCTTGAGATACCCGTTTTAAAATGTTGCCACAACTCTTCTCCAATTTCCCAATGTCATTTTTAGGTCAATGAAGTCATCGTGAATGTTTGACCAATTTTCTCCAATAAACTTGAGGCTATTTATAGTATGATTCGAGTAATTCTAAGAGATGTTGATGTCTCTGAGTAACAATAGCATGTTCATCTTAGATGGAAATTTCTGGAAGTTATTGATGCTAGGTTAGTCCGTTAGCATAGGGACTTGAGACTTTGTTACAGTCTACATGTATTTAGACCATCCCTAGTGTGTATCACAGGGACTTGATTCTTAGTTACAGTCTACATGTATTTGGACCATCCCTAGTGTGTATCACAGGGACTTGGTTACAGTCTACATGTATTTGGACCAACCCTATAATGTGTATATCACATTTCGATGAGACGCTTTTGGGAGCTAGAATAAAATTCGGTAAAAAGCCTCATGCAGTAACATAAAATTTTAAAACATCTAAAACAAGAAGTCAAAAGGGCCTGTACCGATCACCTGGACATAACAGTGACTGTATGGCATGACACACCATCTAAAAGTTATACCATCAATGTTTTTGTCTTTTTTTCCTTTTTAGGGATATCCCATTTTGTGCACTGAATTTAAATCACTTTCATTTACTCAAGGATGCTTCAGACCAAATATGTACCAAAGGTTTTCAAAGTTTTTGCTTTATTTCCAATTTTGAGCCTTGCCTCTCATGCCCCTGTGGGTTCAACACCAACCAATGTAAAATTTGGAATCTCGCCACCCAAGATTGTCCAAGTTTCCTCTGTCCCTAACACCAGATTTAGACATTCTGACAGATAGATGTACACCAGACATCTAGCTATTAGAATATCTAAGTTTGGTGCCCGGGCAAGAGGAAACTCAGGTTTTACCAAAGATTGCTATCAGTCGAATACGAGTAATATCCATTGCTTAGTTCTAGGGAGAAAGTAACGGTAATTAATAGCAATATATCAAAATTGAACTTTTTAGACTCCACTGCTCAGCTGATGGTTTGGTTTGGTTTTATTTGTTTAACGTCTATCAACAGCTAAGGTAATTTAAGGACGGCCTTCCGTGCATGCAACATGCGTGTGGTGAGTGCGTATGTGTGTTTTGGGAGGCTGCGGTATGTTCGGGTTAAGTCTCCTTGTGATAGTCCGGAACTTTTGCCGATTTATAGTGCTACCTCACTGAAGTATACTGCCGAAGACACCCAGCAGGACACCCCAACCGGTCACATTATACTTCCAACGGGCCAACCACTCCTTATATGCTGAGCACTAAGCAGGAGTAGCAACTACCATTTTTAAAAACTCTGGTATGTCTCGGCTAGGGGACAGAACCCAAACACTATGGTCAGCCCCTTGGGAATCAGCCCCACCATGACAAGTAGTGTAAAGTTGATGGACGATGTACATGTATGACGGATGCTGTCAAACAGCATAAGCTTGCACTGGTCCTTGGTCCCCTTCAGACCAGGTGAGCCAAAAAAACAACAACAAAATTGCTCCATTTGTTAAAATGTATTACAAAATAACTTGAAAACATATCAAACATTCATAAGCATGAATGAATTTTTAAAAGGTAAATTTAAGTAAATAATATTTTTAAGTACATGTATATAGATTTCATCTTGAAAGTATATGACTATTGTGTTGTAGCGAAGTACATTTTATAAATCATTTACCGGGTAAATCAATCTCATTCAGGAAGAATTTACTATAGTCGTAAGGTTGACCCTTACCTCTTGTATGTTAAAATTATGCTCCCTTACTGTATAAGATACTAATCTCAATAGTGACTAACTTTATTATATCCTTCCATTTCTCAAACGTTTGGTAAAATAGGTCATTTCAATACCAAAATTGTCACATACAAAACTTTAGCCAAATTCCAAAACAACTGACCAGTTCTTGGGTCAAGGTCATGTAGATTATTCTTTTCAGGGATTTTAAAAGCGAGAATAATTTCTGTAACAAGGATTTACTTTGATCTTACTCCAACTTAGAGCTCATGGATCAAGAGATTTAAGGAAACTACCAGATATACATATGTATCATGCATGTAACTTGAAAATTAGAAAAAAAAAAAAAAAAAAAATCTATCTGTTACAGCCAATAAAAGAGTAATATTTTGTATTAAATAAAAAAATGGAAGTAGTCATGATCATTATTTCTATTAATAATGTTTTAAATTAACATAATGTTGAATTATTAATTTTTTTCTATGTTGAACTTATTAGTAATATATCAATATATGTTAAATTTGATTAAATTGAAGTCCCTTCAATAGAGATGGAGTTTAGATGAATGTTTATTCAAGAAAAAATACATCAAATCAAAACCTGTGGATTTGTTGCTAGGATAAAGATGTAAAACTTTCATTTTCTGAAAGGAAAATTATCCAAAATATCTAGAAAAACATTATTTTTACATTAATGTTGTTTACATTTGATCTGTGACTCCCATTTGCAAAGCATAGAGGAGAAATCTATTGTATATGGAATTATAACAACATTTGATCATGTGACATCTATTCTGACATCACCGATTTCAATTTGACAACACTGACTGCACCCTTCAAAGAATTTAAATTGATGTTTGGAGAGTGCATACATAAAATAACAAAAAAAAAAGAACAAAAAAAAACAATAAAAAAGTTATTATCTTTTTATACATAAATCATAGGGACCAAACTTCATATCTTAAATATTTGTTTAAACAGTCGGGGGCCGAGTGGTTAAGGTGTCCCGACACTTTATCACTAGCCCCCCACCTCTGGGTTACGAGTTCGAAACCTACGTGGGGCAGTTGCCAGGTACTGACCGTAGGCCGGTGGTTTTTCTCCGGTACTCCGGCTTTCCTCCACCTCCAAAACCTGGCACGTCCTTAAATGACCCTGGCTGTTAATAGGAAGTTAAACAAACAAGAGATCCCAGAGGGATCTTGGCGCCCACCATTGAATGATCTTTATAGGTTCCATGTCAGATTGATCTTTTCTCTACTTTTCCCTTCCTCTAAGTCTTACTAATCTGTGTAAATTCAGAAACAGCCCTCTTGTACTTTTCAAACAAGGGGAACCTATATATAAAATTTACGATTTAGGAATAATGGCTGTCTGTTGTTTTCGGATTGGTCCCAAAATGCAACACCAGGGACCATGGGGAACCTACATATGAAATTTGAGAAAGATCCCTTCAGTACTTTCTCAGAAATAGCGATAACAAACTTCAATTGTCAAAATCCAAGATGGCTGCCTGTCGGGCAGGTTGTTTTCTGACTGGTCTCAAAATCCAATATGCATAACTAGGCACCAAGGGGAGCCTACATATGAAATTTGAGAAAGATCCCTTCAGTACTTTCTCAGAAATAGCAATAACAAACTTCAATTGTCAAAATCCAAGATGGCTGCCTGTCGGCCATGTTGTTTTCCGATTGGTCTCAAAATGCAATATGCATAACTAGGCACCAAGGGGAGCCTACATATGAAATTTGAGAAAGATCCCTTCAGTACTTTCTCAGAAATAGCAATAACAAACTTCAATTGTCAAAATCCAAGATGGCTGCCTGTCGGCCATGTTGTTTTCCGATTGGTCTCAAAATGCAATATGCATAACTAGGCACCAAGGGGAACCCACATATGAAATTTGAGAAAGATCCCTTCAGTACTTTCTGAGGATTAGCGATAACAAGAATTGTTTACGGACGGACGGAGGGACGGCCGGACGGACGGACGGACGACGGACCACGGACGCAGGGCGATTTGAATAGCCCACCATCTGATGATGGTGGGCTAAAAACACACAAAAAAAACAAACAATTTAAACAGTCGAACCTGGTTATCTCGGTTAGTAAGGTCATGAAATATGACATATCTTGAGTATTTCCGGTAGCCAAGTATCTTTTATTTTTATCAAATACTAATTTTTATGATTAAAAAATAGATAGTACTTTAAAAAGAAAATATTAAACATATATATATATATATATATAACAGCTTGTCGGGTTCATAAGTGTATATTGTATTCAAATTTGTAAACACTTAATCAATTCTAACGATGAAAATTTCTAAAACATTTCTTATTAGCAAGTATACTGTAAAGATGTTAAAATTCACAGGGCCAATATTTCACAGGAGTCCCAGTGGGACATGTGTAGCGGTATGACATTTCCTACAACTACATTTTGTAAACATTATGCAGTAAAAACTTGTGTATGCTTCAGTGTATATACAAATGTTTACTGGATATGTATTTTCGTGCTGTATCTTAAGACGGCGAATATAGCGAAAAATAAATCTCCTGCGAATATCACCAACTATACAGTAACACACTGAAACATTTGGTTTATTTGGTTTGGTTTGTTTAACGTCCTATTAACAGCCGGGGTCATTTAAGGACATGCCTGGTTCTGGAGGTGGAGGAAATCCGGAGTACCCGGAGAAAAAATAATGACCTACAGTCAATACCGGTAAGGCAACTGCACCACATGGCTTTTGAACTCGCAACCCAGAGGTGGAAGGCTATTGATAAAGTGTCGGGACACCTTAACCACTCGGCCACCGCGGCCCCTACACAGAAACAATAACTCCTGTCACTTCATTCACAATCTACAGTCTGGTACTGTAACAATACAAAGTAACGTCATTTTCCAATTCCACTTAAAAAAAAATAATGTAGAAAACTGTTATTTTTGTGTAAACAAAATGAAGATGGTCATATTTCATTAACAATTATAAATATTCTGTGTTAGATTTCAATAATAATAATTGTTTAATTTCAAATTAATTATGATTTTTAATGATTGAATGCATGCAGTGTAACTTCGAATGAAATTTTGCACTACTGTCTGAAACCTTGATAAAACTGAACCTTTTTATACTGAATATTTCACTTCAATCTCATTAAAATCCTATCTCTCATTTCACTACACTTTATAATGAAATGTAATGAGAGGTCTGATTTCAATCTAACATAATGTAATCACAAATCTTATTTTAATCAGATTGCTTTTACTTCTACACTAAGATCTTATCTCTGAAAATATTCACAAAGTGATCACACACATTTTCGTTTTTTATTTTTTTACGACTAAAACATTTTAATTAGCTCAGGTATTAGCTATAGTAAACAGGAATTTTAAAGTCAAGGCACACCCAAACATTTACAACATACATGAGCCAGGTATCATTGATGTATAGACACAAATACAAAATGTACGTACTCCAAGGTACAAAAGAAAAAGCAAAAACCCTGTATGGCAAAGATGCTTAAATACATCTAACAATTGATGTCTTTAATTATAAACAATGTACAATTATTCAAACAAGAATGAACCAAATGATACGTGAATGTGTGATTTTACCAAAAAACACAGATTACTAAACAATGAAGTCAGAAAAAAGAAATTGGAACTTTTTCCCGGGTACAAAATCGATAAATTCATGTTATAATTAAATACATTTTCAAGAAAAACATTTAATATGTAATTTATTTACAATAAGTATTTTCAGCTGTTACATTATGCCATCATAATTATGGTAATCATATCAAAATAATATCACCACAACTCCATTCATCTAGGTATCAAAAGAGTTTGATCAAAATATGTACTTAAACAATAACAAAAGTAACTGGTTTCGTAAAAAAACTTGTTACAGGACTCTTTTTATATACAATACAATGCCACTTACGAAGGATCAATAAATATTAATTAGATATTTACAAACACAAATATCCAAGTTGAGTAAATTGATGAGGATTTTTGCTAAGTATACCAGCAGTTGATCAATTAAGATTATATGATAGCTTACTTTGGCACGGATTTCCCTTCTAGAAAGAATTCCATAAAATATACCCAAAATATTTAGCGATGCTATATCTGAAGTGAACGTCATTGTTTTTATCAAATATCTTAAAAGTGCATTAAAGGCAATAAGATAATAAATTTTATTGTATATGTGTTTATTTTACTAGTATATAGGTCTCTGATTTTACTTTATTTTACAAATCAGTAAAAAAACTAAGGGAGATAAATCTACCAATAATCACAGATATCGATGGTATTGGTACAGTGAAGAATATGTACCTGAAGTTGTCTTTTTAAAGAAATTCATGTGAAGACTTCACTTCTTATAAAAGAATTAAACATAGTATACAATAACAATATGTGAAGGTAGTGTAATACTTTAATTTGATGTGTTATATACTTGTATTATACTTATCACATAAATGCTGAGAGTATAAAAAGGTCACATTGTAAAACGTTAGAGGAAAAATAGATCACTATTATATTGCAGCATATTACATCTCGCCAAAGACTAGACATAATCAACCGATGAGAGGATATCAATTGGTTTGAGCAAGTTTTCTCCAAATTAATGCATAATCATTATCAATGATACATTGTGTAAATTACTTGAATTTCAACAAAAATTATGTTAGAAAATTCAGCCATTTTCTGATCACAGTTCACTTTTGAAGTTATTCTAACTAAATTAGAAATGTGACTGTTCAAAATGACAAAAAGTGCAAACGAAGATTCATGACATCTGATTAAAAATATCTTAAGCCATGATAAATGCATAAACATATATGCATATTATACCGGTAGTTTAGATTTTTAGCTCAAATTCATATCAAATGTATGTATAAATATGAATTAACATAATTATTTTACTCAAAATATAATTTGAAACTTGATATATACATCTCTAAAATTAACTTAAAAAAAATAAATAAAAAATAACAAACACACAAAATCAGTTTAACTCATACCAAAAAAGATACAATAGTCAAACTGATTTGTATACGTGCATGTTCATAATGCAAAAGTGCTATCAGCAAATACATGGACTTCTAAGAAAGACTTGGAAGATTATTAGCAATGCTGTTAGGCACATATTTTACACATTACACAGGTAGACAGACAAAACAGGTATCCTCACTATTCAGGGTCATATGTGACTTCTTTTGTTTTTTGATTCAGGAGACCCTCATTATTTTAAATGATGTTCTGGTAAACAAAAACATAATAATTCTTTTTTTTCTTTATTCTGTGTTATAGATAATTTCTATCGAGTACAAAGCAATTGCAAGATCCAAATGATTTTATGGATCTCAGATGTCATAAGAGACAGCGAAAAATTCAGAAAACTTGACAAGTATGACAGATTATGAATTAAGTAAAACCTACATCGTTTATTAAAACATCACTACTGTATGTATCAAGTAGCAAAAATTGCTGAATAAAATATGAAATATTTTCTTGTAAAAAGATATTAAGTTGTGTAGAAAATACACATAGCCTAAAAGTGGTAATAAAATATTTCTGCTGACATGCCAGAAAAAAATAGGGTATATTGATCTGAATATATATTTATTTCTGAAATGTCTCATTAAAATTATATCGAGATTTAATCGGAAGTTTAATAGTCCTTCCTTGAAAAAGGCCCATTAATTGTCAGGGAGAACTTGTGCTTAATACTGAGGGTACAATATTATGAAGGCAAAACTTTATTTAAACTGCTTCACCTTCCCTCAATATGAAATATGAAGAACCTAGGATGACTACGAAATAAACTCCCAGCAGATTCGGTTATTGTTGTGTGTGATTTTTCTAAGACTAAATTTTGACAGTAGATACATTACGGACATAGTTAGAAAGAAAAACCTAAATGTATAACAGTATACAATGTACATGTTCCTGGAAAGAAAATGTATATCTTTAAATTAATGAATGTAGGTTGATGCCATCACAGAAGTTCTTATCAAACATTTTTACAAACTGTTAAATGCTATAGAAAAAGTATTTACGTAGAAAATAGCTGTAGAAAAACCCTCTATATCAAATATAGCCTGATTCAATCTAAAATCACATATAAAGCTGATTGTAAGGCAAAGAATACTTGTTAGCACAGCACCAAGAATTAACATTGTCTATCCTTCATGCCGAGCTTCATACCAAATATCACCGGACTTCTTCAGAGAGCTGGAGAAAAAAAAGTAAGATATTATTTAGACTTATATCTGTCAATATTCAAACATTCCCAATACCTGTAAGCTCCCTTACTTCATACTGATTTTCATAGGATATGAAACCAAACGTCAGATTTACATTTGAGAGCCCCACTAATATGCACTCTTCTCAGAAGAGAATCCTTCTAAGAAGATTGCATTCCGTTATATGTAAATAGAGTAAACCGAGAGAATATAACCCAAAATAAACAAATTTTCAAGTTTTCTCAAACAATTTGACACAAACACGTGCATGTATGCGTCATAAATCCTTCTCTAGTGAAACTCGTCACTCGCACACTTAAAACATGGTCGCCGCCATCTTGTAGAAGATCTTCCAGAAGCAGAAGAGCTACAAATCGTGTGACCAGAAGATATATTCTAGAAGGAGAAGAGTGCAAATCGAGTGGGGCTCCGTACAGCTTGTAAGAGTTATTCCCCCTGTTAGCTCTGATTGATAAAATAATCTTTAGGGAGATGGCTCTCCTGGACATAATTTAAAAAAAGGAAAATTTTTATTTTTCAAAAATTAGTATATATATATATCTCTGTAAGAAAGTTATGTGATCTCATTCATGACAAATAATGTTCAAATTTCTATATTTTGATGAAATGAAAATGCTCCCAAAAATAAAATTCTTTTTCAACTAAACTAGCTTCTCAGTGTAACCACTAAACCATTACATTAAATTGTGGTATTTTCTAATCAGCATTTTTAAACAATCATCTTTTTTTAAGTCTGAATTTCTAGAAAATTAATGACGATGTAATGATAATGATAATGTCTATTTTCATGACTATCCATTGATCATTTTCTAACCGTGTCGTTTCTTAAATATCTCTAAACAATAGACATGTACTTTAATTTATAGATACCTTTATATATCTTTCAGAATTAACACTTGATAGTAAGATATATTTCAACAAATACTATCTCATTTAAAAAAAAAAAAAAAAATTCAGATACTTACTGTACAATGTCAGCGAATGCTCCATACAATGTTTTACACCTGTAAGGTATGTTGTGCTTCTTGCAGATAGCTCGTACTTGAGGCACTATCTTGTGTAGATTGTGTCGTGGCATGGTTGGAAACAAACTGAAAAAAATATTTACCATGCAAGATTATTCTGTTTACCTACAAATACAATTTAAATGACAAATATACACTGAAACTTCACAATTATTTGTTTTTCTGTAAACAATTTTAAAATTGAAAATCTAATAAATAATATCAGATAGACAGTAGAAAAATACCCAAACAAGAGTTTAGACTCTTGAATATACCAGTATTAAACAAGAGGCCCATGGGCCTTAACGGTCACCTGAGATTTGAAATATTTCAGTTAATTTAATTGACCCCACCCCTCAGCTCCTGGGGGTCAGTCAGGACCAACATGTGCATGCCATCAAACTGTCATTCCATGCTGATAATGTTAACCAAGTTAGAATGAATTCCAATCGAAATCAAACAAATTCTAGTCAAAAATGTGATTTCCCTTTATAAACTATAGTAAAATTTACCCCCTCCCCAGGGGCAAACGTGAGACCCCTGGGTCAAGAAATTCACAATTTTGGTTTGGTTTGTTTTTGTTTAACATCCTATTAACAGCCAGGGTCATTTAAGGATGTGCCAGGTTTTGGAGGTGGAGGAAAGCCGGAGTACCCGAAGAAAAACCACCGGCCTACGGTCAGTACCTGGCAACTGCCCCACGTAGGTTTCAAACTCGCAACCCAGAGGTGGAGGTCTAGTGTTAAAGTGTTGTGACACCTTAACCACTCTGCCACTGTGGCCCCCCACAATTTTGGTAAAGCACCTTATGACCCTTCCATCTAGGAAGAGTGTTTGATTCCACCATATCTGAGAGTAGAGAAGAAGATTTTTGAAGTTTTAGTCAATTTGACCCATTTTAGCCCCGCCCTCAGGCCCCTGAGGCTGGAGATAGTATAATTCACAATTTTGCCATAGAAGCTTCCAGCCAAATTTCATTGAATTTGGTTTAGGGATTTTGGAGAAGAAGTAGAAAATGTAAATTATTTACGGACGGACGACGGACAAAAGGCGATTAGAATAGGTCACTTGAGACTTTGTCTCAGGTGACCTAAAAATACAAACTTAATTTAACTTACCATAATCATGAAACAAGTTATAGTGACCCTTGTTGGCCTGGATGGCTAACAAGGGGTCTTACTGTAGAAAGAAACAGGAGGACCCGGGGAACCCACATGGTCGGACAGGTGACTTCATACCTTTCATCACCCGATCAGAAAATCGAACCTGGCCATCTAGGTGAAATCCCATTGTGTTACCTCTGTGCCACCCGATCACCTGCTCTAAGTTTACTCTTATTACTGGCACCTCCGGGTTTTGAAATCATTTTATCAAAAGGCACTGTATACCAAATCTCCTAGTTCTGCATTTTTCCTTAGTTTTCCTGGACTTTGAAAACATGTCTGAAAGATGGAAGGAACAACTTACTGGTGCTCTACTTGGTAGTTGAGATGGCCGGTGAACCAGTCGTTGAAGTACCCAGGCTCCACATTACATGTTGTTGCAAGCTGCATGGAGAACCAGTCCATATTATCATCATGGGCGATCTTCATGGGAATGTGGCTCATCTGGGTGACCCAGGTAAACCAATGACTCTCCAAAAACCTGTCCAACCACAAATTGAATAGAGGAGGTGAGATTAAAACATTACCTTACAGAGATCCTACCGATAACTGCAGATGTTCGTTTAAAGTAATCTAGGTTCTTACTTTCTAAAGAATACAACTGTATGGATGTCTTCATTATATGTTCAATGTTTTTCTTGTCTGCATATACTGGGTGCACAAAAAGATCTCACTCCTCATTCATTTTAGCTTTATTTTCCCCAAAAAGGAATTTAAAATTCCCAATTGTGTCCTCAGAATATATTCAAATTTCCGAAAAACACATAAAATATATACTATGTAACGGCAATTAATACAGAAAATAGATAAGAGAAAAAAAAACAAGTGTCAAAATTTAGTGTGTTATCATGTAAAACTAGACTTAACAAGGCATTGTAAAACTGGTAAGTATACGGCTCGTGAAACAATTATTAGCTTATTAACTTTTCACATAATTTACACATGAAATTATCCTAATTTGGTCAACAGAATTTTTCCAAAATACCCAGAAAAAATTAATGGTTCTATGTTCAAAAATCTCTATCAGCCAGGGCTGTCTCACAATCTCAGCAAGATTACAAGAGAGCTGGCATGATCACATACTATATTTAAGCTCCTTCCTACAAATAAGCCTCTTCTTCATATTTGTAGAATCATGAGTTTTAAAATCATTATGGTAAGCAAAGTATTTCAGTACTAAACTTTTACACTAGGGAAGGGGCTATTTTAGGATAAAACATGTTTCAGTTAGTGAGAGGTTTCTGAATAGGTGGCATGATTATTTTTCCAAATTTTTGCCAAAACTAGCATCCGTTATCCATCAAAATAAACTAAAATTGAAATGGATATGATAATATAATATCATTTTTCACTGCCACTTATTCTAGCATTTAAGTTAGGGACTGGAAATGAAAAACAAGAAAGTTTGAATAAGGACACTGAAGACTTATTTGGACTTATTGAACCACTCACTGTAGCCAAAAGTTAAAATGATCCATCGAAATATGTTCTCCTGCATACCTTCTAACGCTACAAAACACTTACCTGGTAAACATATAGAGCCAAAACACTCCCCATCCACCAAATACAGGGCCAAACAGGTAGAACCAGCGGAGGAAGAACGTTATTGTCATGCCTAGATCCTGTAACATTAACAAATCGATTTAACACAACACATTTACCCGTATCTTAAAAATTGGCAAATGATACATTGTTATCTAAAATATTTGTTTTGCCATCTATATGGAAGTGTTGTTCGGCGATTTTTCTACCTTTTCAACTCATATCATAATCTGCCTTGAAAATGTGAAATGATTATGAATGTATTCATAGAATTGTGTGACATAAATTTAGTAATTGTGACAATATAAATGTGTCCAGCCATTTCTGACATTTCCTAATATAGCAGAATTTATCCTGCCCTTGTGACTCCTATATATATATATATACACTTAATTAGTTTGTCCCTATTGCTCAACCGGGTGGTATATCATCATGCAAACATATTACGAGGAAATTATTAAGCAGAAAATTAGATTATGTATGATTGACCCTGGAAATATTTATTGTAATTTAATGTATGCAAATCTTGTATCCATAAACTGTTTCAGTTCACGATTAATAAAGAATTGAATTGTTCTATCCAGACAAAGGGATATAATTGAATAGTTTAACCATAATTACAGTAATGATATTGGCCCTTGACCCATATTAATTTTAGATATATATCAAGGTATTTCTAATAAACATTCCTGATATTGAAGATCATTATTGAACATATTGAAAGAAAATATGCCATGAAATTCCAAAATTCAAATATTTAGCAGGGCGGAAATATATTACAAACATTCACTGTGGTAATCAGGCAATTTTGTCTTTATATTTTAATACTCTTCAAAGTAAAATATTTCTTTAAAGACTCCTATTTTTTTTAAATGATAACATTTGCATTCAACATTTATTCTTTACAATGTTGTTGCATTTAAATTGATCATTTCTGCAAAGAAACAAAAAAAGTATATAGATAGCAACCATCGCATACGCATTAGTACTTACCGGAGCTAATTATAAGTGAAGGAAATAAGCAAAAGACAAATGCATGTGAAACATTTTGGGATGTGTCAAAATGTCACGTGGAAATTGGAGATCTGACAGTGTATTAGTTACAGGTTGTAATTGCAGGTGAAAAAGTAGAGGCAGTGTTCCTTTCAAAGGACACAGGTAAAGAGAGAAGTGTTCAGTCTATGACATCAAAAGTAGTATTGTCCTAGTGATCGATTAAAATCAATATCTAGTTGGAAAGGCAACCGACTCCCGACATAGATTAGGAGATATCAACTCTGATGATCGTTTTAAAAACCAGAAGTGTAAGTTCTATTTTCATTTTCTCTGAGAGAGAACAGGAGTTCTATATCTTTCAACCTTTACTATAACTTTTTTTATCGATCATGCTATTAAAACATAATTAATCACAACAAATATAAATGATATACGCTAATGAATTAAGATTTCTACCAATTACTTTAAAATGGTATGATAAAAAATGAAGATACAAAACTTTGAGGAGTAAAGCTAGTATAAAATCAAATGGTGGTGAATTCTGTTACAGATGAGACAAGCCTTTCCACCCGTGGGGGCAAAAAGAAAAAACGTACTGCCGGGTAATAATCTTCGAAGGATATGTAACGAAAGATTAATAATTGAAAACTGATTGGTTGACATTATCGGATCATATTGGATAATCAATGTTTAAATCTCAACCGTTTACCAACACTAGTCAAGAGACACATAGGGAAAAATGAATTGTAGCAGGGACATGGGGAAAAATGAACTGTAGCAGGGACATGGGGAAAAATGAACTGTAGCAGGGACATGGGGAAAAATGAACTGTAGCAGGGACACGGGGAAAAATGAACTGTAGCAGGGACATGGGGAAAAATGAACTGTAGCAGGGACACGGGGAAAAATGAACTGTAGCAGGGACATGGGGAAAAATGAACTGTAGCAGGGACATGGGGAAAAATGAACTGTAGCAGGGACATGGGGAAAAATGAATTGTAGCAGGGACATGGGGAAAAATGAATTGTAGCAGGGACATGTGATTGTAGCAGGGACACGGGGAAAAATTAATTGTAGCAGGGACATGGGGAAAAATTAATTGTAGCAGGGACAGACATAGGGATACTGCTGTTACACAAGTATGCTTACCACCCAGTCCCTCCGCTTGAAGACAAACATGAGGTTCTCAACATGGAAATAGATGGGGAGAAGCAGTGGAGGTCCGACTGAAGTGAAAATAAGAATATATTTTAAGAGTGAACTTCTCTGAATCTGTTTCCAACAAATCAGAACAAAATTATTTACACATGCCCAGATTAAAACTTCTAACTATTAGCATCTATTGTCTCCCCTAATTATCAGCCATAAACATTATTTCTGTTTTAACTTGAAACTAAATTACTTGGTGTTTGTATTGTTTGATGCAGATTTCATTCTCTTAGTAACTAAAATACTTTATCTGTCCATTATAATTTCTTAGTATAATGGATTGATAGGTATAAATATGCCAGTTCTTTAAACACTGAATGAAAAATCTAAATCTAAGGTTGAAACTTGGGGATAATAAAAGGTGCAAGAATATACTTTTCATTAGATGTCACATTCTTCTAGAAGCTTGACAACTATGTTGGTGTAGTATGTGCACACAGCAAGAGTTTGGTTGAACAAGACAACACTTGATGATTGATCATATAATATACTAACATCATATGTAAGATCTTGAGCATAGAAATAGAAAACTTGTTCAATTCAATGTACTTCCCCATAATTATTCTTCATGTGAATACTTGCCAAAAAAATAAAACATTTCATTTTGTTTCCATTATACATATATTTTTAATAAAGTGATTTACAATCCATGTTATAAAATATAAAAAATCTAATTTTTATCAAAGTTAGACAGGTTTGCCTTTCTGAAGAGTTTCTTCCCTTGACACATATATAACAGACTTGTGTAAATGTTGTGGTACCCATAAGTATATTTTTTCCCATCATAAACCTAGAGGCAACACAAATTTTGACTTTTAAGTATAGAGTTTACTGTAAAACACATCGGTTAGCTTATTTCCAGGCATATATGCTTTTTGGTGGATACAGAAGCTACCTGCTCTTATTTGGTGTTGACTTACTGAGAAACCAGTAGCTACTCTGTAACTGGTAGGGCATAAATCCTTTCTTTTTTAGTGCCCATGACTTTGGAACATAGTCGCCCAGAAGGAAGAGATAGGCTACATCAACGTCTGGATCCTTCTTCAATACATTCGGTTTGGCATGATGCTGGAAGTGTCTGAAATTCCACCAATGGGAAGAGGCTGCCTATAACAAAATCAAAGTTTAAAGGTCAATACATCAATAGCAATTATATTGAATCATGTTTTAAACATCAATTCCCAAAACAAGAGTCTAGCTGGAGAAAGGCAAATTTGGTAAACCAATTTATCACATGGGTGAAATTCTCAATAAATAAAACCTCGGGGGTTAGACTGGATACTGTATTAGTTGACCCCTTTTGAGATTAAATGCTGTCCTATAAAGTGTGAATGGATCAACTTCCTGAACAATTTGGGCATCCTTTTCCTGTATGTCTCAAAAAGCTATTTATGAAGAGTCTGATAAAGTACCGTCCAAGCTTGTTGTGGTCAAGCCACTGTCCTACTAGAACTCTGTACACAGTAAACATTTAATAATTATATAAGTTTATATAAACTTATTTTGATGTTATGAGTTCATATTCTTTACATTTATTCTTAAATCATTTCAGGTCCAGTTTAGGACTTCTTTTTAGATATAAAACTAAACAAGCACTCATTGATATAATTAACAGTACTATTTGGCCTGAATGTAAATGACGACAAGACTCAGCTTTGTGTGATGAATGAAACTAGTCTGCCATTTACCGAGTGAATACAAATGCACCTTCAGGATCTTAATCAAGGCCTACTGTAAATTGTTGAGCGAGTGACCAATTTTTACATCATGTATGATTTTGACTAATGGTCTCCATGAGCGGACTCCTTACCTTTATGTGACCGATAACTAGATGATGAAAAATATGGTTGATCTTGTGACTTTGAAAAACAGACATATGGCCATAATCGTGTTGTGACCAGCCAGCCTGAGCCTGAAAACAAATTGAAACCCAAGAATGGGATACGGTAGGTATACAAAGAAAAAAATACATAGTTCAAGCAACAAGGATTTTACTATCATTCTTTTTCAAACAAATAATACAAAAAATGTCTAAATTTAATGCAAGATTGTTCTGTCTGTTAATTTCAACAAAACATAATAATAGCCCCTGAAGTTAGATTTTCTGAACACACCTTTAGTTCTATATTTCCATGTTTAGGTATGTTAAGGTTTACTATTCTGAACACACCTTTAGTTCTATATTTCCATGTTTAGGTATGTTAAGGTTTACTATTCTGAACACACCTTTAGTTCTATATTTCCATGTTTAGGATGTGTTAAGATTTACAAGTAAGCCTGCGATGTTAAAAAATCTGACATTTTGATTGAACAACCTGAGTCCTGCATAGACTAATTCCAGAACCGGTACTTTACCTGTGCAACTGCAAGGATCATTGCACCAAGGACGAAGGAACTTATTGTGGCCCCCATATAGGATACGAGACAATAAGCCGCGATCTCCATTAGAATTATGTGACCTAAATGTAGACAGAAGAACCAAGGCTTTGTTTTCAGTAAACCACTATCTTCAACATGCTTTCTCAGTGCACGAAAGTCAGCTTGGAGGTCAGACTACAAAATCAAGATACAATCAGAATTATGTTTCAGCCTTGCCTGTCTTGCTGCGCAACAATTAGATCAACCTATATCAAGACATCAACCAAAAACATCATTATGTTATTATGAAATAATAATTTCATCTACACAGGATACTGGTTTTCTAAATAAATATATGCATCTCATTAGAATACAGATCTTTGCACTCGAAATTGATCTATGTATCTAGCAAAACTGCTTAAGGAGTCTGACATATTCTAGGGAAATTAGAGCACAATCACTTGTTTGGATTCTTTGTCCAATGACCCTGTTTGAAATCTTAAGATTATTATTTGTTTTAGCAGTATTAATTTAATTAATTCATCCTATCATTGAGCTAGTCTTTAAATTGCAATCAAAAGATACTTTAAATTAAATTTCAATTGATAAAAAATTATCATAATTACCTCTTCCTTATCTTTGACATCCCCAACGTACAAAGATTTCATAAACTTCTTTACGTAATCTTTGTCATTGTGAAACGAAGTCCATGCATCCTGAAAAGAAACATATTGGTAACATGAAAGACTTGTTCCTATATAAAACATTAATATTATCATATGTCTGGACGAGAAGAAACCTAGGTTTGATGCCCTTGACCCGTAGATTTGGTCTGCGGGAAATGCAAGTTAATATAGACAACCACTTTCCAAATTGTCACATGCAAAACTTCTCTAAAATTTTACCCCTTCTCTCAAAGTAATTTGGGATATGAATTCAGTTTAATTTGAACCCAATGTTTCACCTTGGTCAAATACTTTTGAACCCCAAAACTTTGTCAAAAGGAGCAGTGATGCTGATTTTTCTTTCTTTCCTATATATATTTGTAGCAGGCTGGGTTTTAATTGTAATTTTAATACTGTACATAGTTGTATGGTCGCCTTCTAGCTTCCGGCTAGAGGGAATTTCCCTTTAGCTCAGATGGTAGAGCGGCGGATCAGTAAGCCGAGGGTCACGGGTTCAATCCTGGCTGGCTGCACACTACGACTCCTTGAACTTTTACATTGGTGCTGCAGACCACTCCAGTGAAAGCAAGAGGCTTCCTTGGAGAGAGAACCTGGGTGGGGGCGAACACGTTTGAAGGAGGGAGTAGTGTAGCAGGCCGGGTTATATTTGTAAATACTGTACATATAGTTGTATGGTCGCCTTCTAGCTTCCGGCTAGTGGGAATTTCCCTTTAGCTCAGTCGGTAGAGCGGCGGATCAGTAAGCCGAGGGTCACGGGTTCGATCCCCGCTGGCTGCACACTAGTACTACTACTCCTTGAACTTTTACATATTAATTATTATATGACAGGTATATTTCACATTAACAATTAACATTTTACATGTAGTTATTTTAACCGTTTGCACTGGTTGCATTCAGTGCATTGGCACATGTTGTGACATATGATGTAATGTGGGTCTTATTCAAATTAAACAGGGTTAAGATATTTCCGCATTTGATTTTCTTTATACATGTTGGGATGACCAGACTTGACTTGTCTGAACAGTGCCTGTGAGTATGTAGCTCAATTAGTTTACCATTGATCAGAGGTCCCGTGTTTGTGTCCTATTCTGGTCGTTGCATTTTTTTAAACTTCCTCTAATCACTGCACATAGTTCCAGCTCTAACAATTCATTGCAACTACTACAGGTGAATGATTCGAATACAATACAATATCGTTACTACGGATGGACATTATCTGAACTTTGCCTGACAATCTTACCGTAGCGTCCTCTCCTGCAAAGTGGTTTAGGATTTTCGCTCCTCCGGGATGTTTACTGCCCCATCGACTTATGTCATAAACCTTCCCCTCAATCATCAACCAGCTATCTCCCTTCCGGTTATGCTCCCGTACGTCATCCATTGATACGTACTTCGGAGCTGGAAACGCGGATCCATTTTCGGAAGCTTTCCCTCCTTTCCCCATCACGGTGAAATGGCACTGTGAAAGCTATAAGACGCACGGCACCTTTCTACGTGCCGACTTACACAACACACTTCGCAACCAAGAATCCTAGTCGATCGGACGCTTAGAAATATGAATAAACTGTACGTCCGATTTAAACGTTTCATACACACAGACAAATTGCTGACATAGGGTGATGTTTTTGGTAACCATAACAGAGTATTTTCTTATTCAAATTCAAAGTTATGAAACGACTCCACATGTGAATAAAAACATGAAACGATTTGCTTACTTAATTGTTGTGTAACCGACAAACGATTCGCCATGGCAGGCAGTATATTGGACAAGTTAAGGTTCAACAAGTCTGGTAATTTGTAGTCTAGGCCTAACGTATTGTTTTTAAATTATTTTGCATGGTAAAAAAGGATTTTTTTAGCATGTGTTCTATTCTCCATTAAACTTGTATGTGCTAAAAAAAGTCTCCTTAACATGCATACGAAACACGAGGGGCATTTACAATTTTGAAAAAAGTTATAGATGCTAGCTACATGTAAATCTAGATCTGTATATATAGCATACATGTAAATCTCAAATGAATTCAATTTTATCTTCTGGTATAATTTTAGTGATATATATACATGTACATGTAGTGGAGTCACGCCTTCACGGCTCAGTGCACGCTACATATGTCTCCAAACTAATGGAGTCTCTAGTTATATAACTAACTACATTTTGTGCTGTTCACAGGGGCATGTCTAGTCTGATATGTAAACAAGAAATATCTTTAAAAAAGATAAACGGCATAGTTTTAATTTCTGGTGGTTATAATGTAAAACTGATGGTGAAATAAATTAACGAACTAAAGCGTTTTAGCACGAATAACAAAATTATATCATTTTGAATAATTTTGGTAATAATAAGACTGCATTTGAATCAGGAATATAATTTTATTAATGTGTCATTTAAAAAGATAATCTACTTATTCAGCTTGCATTCAATCTTATCTTTGTTTCGTTTTAAACTGCATATCTGTATTTTGCATTTACCGCTACATTGACCAATCACATACTTCATCTTGACCAGTAACGCCACCTATCGCGTCATATCCGGGGCCAAAAGAAAATTATACGGCTATGCCGAAAAGAAAGGGCAATATCGGAGACGTATATCAGAGACCTATATACTAGTATATACAATGTAGGTCTCTGCGTATATATAACATCACATGTACATGTATACGTCTCTAATCTACACAATGGTAAGCATATTTTTGTAAAGTATTAAATATTTAAAATATGATATTTAAAATGCACCACAGAATACCTTGCTGGTAGGTTTTGGAATCTCAAAGGACGCAGAACCAGAGACATATACAAGAGGAAACTTTGAAATAATAACGACACCATTTTGGACTACATTGTATATTGGGACTATCGGATAAGGTGTATATGATACTGCACACTCAACCAAATTTATTAAGAGCTCACATGTACTGTATTTGTATTTCATTAATTACGACGGGACGAGACGCGATTCCAGAAACACTTATAAATATGTCTCTTATAAATTTTCAGTAGCATTTAAATTGAAACTGATGGTTTAAGTAATTCAACAGATTTGACTATAATTATGGTGCTATGTTTACACTTTCTTCTGGCTCTGACACCAGATTATAGATAAACATCCTCATGCCCGACTGGGTAAAGTCTGGTGTCAAGGCCAGATCGAAGAAACCCGGGTTACGTTTACGTTATATAATTACATGTTCCCGGTGGCCAGGGCGCACTGTCCAGTTTGCCCGCGACGTACACATGCACATTACAGTTCTATTTTTCCTCCGAATTTCCCAGTTTACTTTGGCCGTGCTTATGGTCTAATGTCCGTGATTACTGCTGATACCGGGTCAGCCCGAGTTTCCTCAGACCATGACACCATGTCTGGTGCAGACTACACAGACATATATATGGTGTTAGGGTAAGAGGAAACACCGGCCAGATTTTCAAAATGTCAAAAGCCACGGTTCGGATCGATAGAAACATATTAAATCGGACGCGATGAATGCGACAGAAAACATGCCTGCACATGCACGTCATCACAGAGACCCGAGAATTTGTTACAGTATACATGTAATTTGACATTCCCTATAGTGTGTATGTATATATATAAAGCACATTTTGAGACTTTTTTGGGGGGGGGGGGATAGATTAAAATTCTGCAGAAATGACACCTACCGAATTTTAAGCTAAATGTAATTTAAAATCAAATTGAATGCAGGGCTGCCTTTCTCGGCTCTAATGACAGTTTTAACAAATAAAGAGGTATGAATTAAAATGATTTTTTTTCTATTTAAATTAACAAATTGCATGATATCTGTAAAATTGGTGGAATCACTTATATATAATTAGTTGTGTTAAAGATATCCGCATCCTGGAGATTAAATTAAATTCATTTTATTCCGAATTCTTTACAACTTAAAGGATAATATTTGTTTACAACCAAAATACAATTTAGGTTTTACTACTTGAAACGTGTCACAGAAAATATTGTTTTTTAAAGAATTGCGTAATCTCAAAAGGTTAGATGCTATTCTTGCAAGATTTCTGAAAGATGCCGCTCCAATTTTAAAAATATAAAAAGTCCGACCAGAATGACCTGTCGCGTTGAACTTAAATTAGCATATTGATTACAGACGATCGAGTCTATAGTCATTTAGGGGAAATAGGTGCTTTGTATATATACATGTATATCTGTTAATTGTTTATAATGTAACGAACCTTATCATCAGCTGCATCATTTGTATGTATACTGGTCTAGATTTAGCGACAAAACTGTTAACATGTGAACAATTGATCATATAATATATAGTTACTTGAATAAGTGTAAGCCATGCATCAAAAATAAATGATACAATCCCTGTGTTGTCAACATTAAATTGTAACAAAAACGAATGGTCCTAAACAGCACGTCATTTGTGTTACTGTGTTATACATACATATATATATATCACATGTGATTTGGTCCTTTGTTATTTATGATATATGCAATCGTATAGATGTACATGATACAGGACCAAATTACTAATTGCTGTGGTACGAAGTAAATGTCTATCAGAAGTGCTCTGTCTGGGAATTAGATGGGTCAACAACTTAGTGTTGATCATACCTAGAGTTATATTAATGATTAGATGACTCGTACCCAAAATCGCCCAGCTAGCCAGGATACTTATTATAGGTATGCAGCTTAATTATTACA